>NC_136073.1:798425445-798827945 GCF_964261635.1 Lissotriton helveticus | reverse complement strand
GGACTATAACTGGGCCCGCCCGACAACTAGCGGGCAGTTGTATCTTGGACCTGAAGCCCTGCTGATCTGATCGCGGCTGACCCTAAGAAGACTCATCCTGAACCTCTGAGCCCTGCTGACGCTGTCGCGGCTCAAGCTGAACTTGTAACCATCAGAGCCCTACTGACGCTGTCGCGGCCCAAGCTGAACCTGCAACCATCGGAGCCCTGCTGACGCTGTCGCGGCTCGACCTCTAAGACCATCGGAGCCCTGCTGACGCTGTCGCGGCTCAAGCTGAACCTGCAACCATCGGAGCCCTGCTGACGCTGTCGCGGCTCGACCTCTAAGACCATCGGAGCCCTGCTGACGCTGTCGCAGCTCTCACGAACCTCTCCAGATCGAGCCCTGCTGACCTCGTCGCGGCTCGAGGAGTACTCTGGTCCGGCTGGACCATCGAGACCACCATCACGACCGAGCCGACTCGACGGAGGTGAGGCAGCCAGTACGACCATCATCCCGTACCCCCCCGGCTCGAGGATTGAGAGCTGTGCGTAGGGTACGCCGCGTACTGACCCAGAGACTAAAAGACTGTCCCGCTTCCCCCTTCCCGAATCCTCCCAGACCTTGTGGTCCCTTGACCACTGTGTATACAAGAGTGCTTCCTTCGTTATTTGCTATATAAAGAACTTGTTACTAGAATCCAACGGTGTGGTGTCTGTTTGTAGTGTGGTGTGAGCTCAGTGTGTACGATCCTAGACCCGAAGTCCTCCCCGGTGGGGAACTCCCAATCAAGACTCGGCAAGTTCTGTGGGAGAGGTGGATCTTGGGGTGACCGGGTGAGCACAACCTGGCCCTCGGAGATCGCCCCTTCCAACATTGGTGGCAGCGTCGCGATAAGAACCTATGTCTAGGGATCGTACAGCACTGACACACTACCCGAACGAAGAGCAACCATGAGCCTCACGAGCGACAAGACCACCTTCCAGATGGAGCTGCTGGGAGACTATTCGCACCGTGAGCTCAAGCAATTCTGCAAAGATCTCCGTATCCCGTCAACGGGATTAAACACCAAAGAGGACTTTCAACAAGCTCTAACAGCCTGGGTAGAGACCGGAGCCCAACCTCGAGCACCGACAGAAGCCGATGGAGGGGGAGCACCACTGATCGAAACCCACGCCCCAGAGCAAGAAAGAGCAGAGTCCCCGACGCGGACTCACAGCACGGAGAGAGGTCTATCTCGAGAAGAGATGACCGACCGAGAACGCAACCGAAGCCACGAGCTAGAACTAGCCCGTTTAAAGATGGAGGTAGAACTCAAGCTGGCCGAGAAAAAACTAGCCATCGAGCAGCTACGGCTGCAAGGAGAACTGGAGGAGAAGAAACTCCAACGAGAACATGACGGAAAGAAGCTCCAGCTGGAGCACGAGCGCAGCGTATTGGAAATAGAACTCAAGGCCCGGAACGAAGGCAACAAAACAGCAGCGACCCGAGAGTCTGTTCCCCCAGTGGAACCCAAGGTCCACATCCCCAAGGATGTGGTCAAAGAATATTATAAAAACGATGACATCCAGCAATGGTTCAAGGCCTACGAGGTAGCTATGACCTCCCACCGAGTTCCGCAGAAAGATTGGGGAGCCGGGCTGTGGGGTCGATTCCTGAGTGAGGGGAGAGACACCCTACTCGACCTACCGTCTGCCGAACAGACCTCCTACAGCCACATGAAAGAGGCCCTCCTCACAAGGTACGGGCTCACCCCAGAAATGTACCGCCAACGCTTCCGAGAATGCAAGAAGATCCCCGGCACCACGTGGGTAGAATATGTCAATTTCTACAGCCGGGCCCTGGAAGGGTGGATCAAGGGCAGCAAAGTATCCACCTTCGAGGGGCTCATCGACCTCATTGCCTACGAACATTTGTCCCTGAATTGCTTTGTGGAACTCCGGCAGCACCTCCTGGACAGCAAGTTGGCTGACCCCCGGAAGCTGGCCGTCGAGGCCGATCGCTGGGTGAGCACCAGAGTCCCCCGGGGCCCGGGGGAGATTCTGGCCCAAATGAACAGGGAGCGTCCCGCCAGAGGGGAGGAGGGAATCAGAATAGACAGAGGGGTTCCCAGGTAGGGTCCCCGCGTAGTCCCCCCAGAAACCAGCCCGGCACCTCGCCTCCCACAGCGCGCGCAGGGTTTCCACCAGCTAAGCCAGGGCCCGAGTCAGCCAAGCCTGCTACCATTGCTAGAAACCCGGGCACTATGCCAATGACCCCCGCTGCCCCTTGTTCCAGAAGCCGGCCGCTGCAGGGCTCCCAGTGCGCCACATTACCTCAGTAGCTCTAGAAGAGGAGGGGGAGGAAGAGTTCGAGGGAGCAGAACCCGCAGCTATGATGTTAGTCTCCCTGGGTGATAGGGAGATGGTCCCCGAAGCTCCCCTACCCGACAACACAGAGAAATACCGACAGCAGGTGACTGTCAATGGCCATCACATAGGGGCGCTCCGAGACACTGGGGCCAGTATCACGGCCGTCAAACGGCACCTAGTCACCGAAGCCCAGATTGTTCCCCACATCTCCTGCAGGGTGATCGCAGCTGATAACTCCGTCCGCACCTGCCGGATAGCTCAAGTCCCGTTCGAATGGGGGGGCGTCTCTGGGGAGTTACGAGTGGCAGTCCGCTCTGACATGCCTGTGGACTGCCTGCTCGGCAACGATCTAGATGGCTCCCCATGGCAGCGGGTTGAGAAAAGGACCCACTTAGAGATGGTGGGCCTACCCGAGTGGGCCTGTGTGAGTACCCATTCGATGACCGCCCGAAGGACCACCCCCGAAGGGGCGACCTTAGAGGCAGCACCGGCGACCCCCGAGGACCCCGAGGTCCCTGAATCCTTTGAGACCCCTGAGCTGTTCCCCAGGGAGAGCTTCCCCCCGACGCCGGTCCCCTCGGCCCTGGTGTCGAACCGACCCCGAGCTTGGACGACCTTCCTGAGCTGGCCCAATGGCGCCAGGAAGGGGGACCGTCCCGAGAAGAATTCTGCCTAGAGCAGACAGCCTGTCCATCCTTGGTGGGGCCGCGGCAGCAGGCCGCCGCCCAGGCCGCCGGGGACCAGTCTGGCTCCCACTTTGTCTATTGGGAAAACGGCCTCTTATACAGCGAGCAAAAGTCCGCCGAACTAGGGTCCGGCCGAGTGCTGGTGGTCCCCCTACGCTTCCGCGGCTTTCTCCTGAACCTGGCCCATGACGTGCCCCTGGCGGGACACTTGGGACAAGACAAAACGTACCAGCTCCTGGTCACCCACTTCTACTGGCCGGGCATGCGCTCCGATGTGGAGGCCCACTGTAAGTCCTGCCCCACTTGTCAGTCCAGCGGAAAGAGCGGAGGGAAGCGCAAGGCTCCTCTCCAACCCTTCCCCGTGGTCAGTACCCCCTTTGAGAGGGTGGGAATCGACATTGTGGGCCCCCTTGACCCCCGGACCTCCTTGGGGTACCGCTTTATCCTTGTCTTGGTGGACCATGCCACCCGATACCCCGAAGCCATTCCCCTCCGAACGGTGACCGCCCCCGTAGTGGGGCGGGCCCTCATGGCCATCTTCTCCCGGGTGGGATTCCCCCGAGAAGTCGTCAGCGACCGAGGGACCAACTTCATCTCGAAATACATGAAGTCCCTTTGGCAACAATGTGGGGTGACGTACAAGTTCACCACCCCATATCACCCCCAGGGTAACGGTCTGGTGGAACGCTTCAACCGGACCCTCAAAGGAATGATCATGGGACTCGAAGAGCCCCTGAGGCGTAAGTGGGACGTCCTCCTTCCCTGTCTCCTCTTCGCATACCGCGAAGTCCCCCAGAAGTCCCTGGGGTTCAGCCCCTTCGAGCTGCTCTACGGGCACCCCGTCCGGGGACCCTTCACCCTGGTCAAGGAAGGGTGGGAGACGGCGGCCCCAGAGCCCCCTCCCGATGTGTTTCGATACATTTTGGCCCTCCGGAACCAGACGAGGAAGTTCCAAGAGCTGGCCGAGGCAAACCTCGAGGCCAGCCAAGAAGAAATGAAACGGTGGTATGACCAAAATGCCACTCTGGTCGAGTTTCAACCCGGACAGCGGGTCTGGGTGATGGCCCCCGTGGAGCCCTGTGCCCTGCAAGACAAGTGGACAGGGCCCTTCAAGGTGGTAGAACGCAAGAGTCAGGTGACTTATCTCATCGACGTGGAGTCCCCCCGGAACCCCTTGCGGGTCCTTCACGTAAACCGCCTCAAACCCCACTTCGCCCGATCCGAGTTGAGCTTACTCCTCGCCACGGACGATGGGGAAGAAGAAGAAACGGAGCCTCTCCCCGATCTCCTGTCCACAAAAGAAAAAGATGGCTCCGTAGAGGGGGTGAGTCTCTCCTCCTCCCTCTCTCCCGAGCAGCGAGAGGACTGTCGCCAGTTACTGGGACAATTCTCAGACCTTTTCTCCCTCACCCCCGGCGTCACCAACTGATGCGTCCACGACGTGGACACCGGGGACAGCCCACCGGTACGGCACAGAGCCTACCGCGTCCCTGACCGAGTCCGGGCCTGCATCAAGGCCGAGGTATCGAAGATGTTGGCTCTCGGGGTGGTCGAAGCCTCTGACAGCCCAGGGGCTAGCCCCGTGGTCCTGGTTCCGAAGGCAGCCGCCCCCGGTGCTGTTCCCGAGCTGAGGTTCTGCGTTGACTACCGCGGGCTCAACGCAGTCACCAGAACCGATGCTCATCCCATTCCGCGAGCAGACGAGCTTATCGATCGCCTCGGGGCTGCTCGTTTCCTCAGCACATTCGACCTGACCAGTGGGTACTGCCAGATCGCCCTCACCGAGGGAGCAAAGGAAAGATCCGCTTTCTCCACCCCGGATGGTCACTACCATTTACGGGTGATGCCCTTCGGAATGAAGAACGCCCCCGCCACCTTCCAGCGACTGGTGAACCAGGTCCTGGCGGGGTTGGAAGAGTGCAGCGCTGCGTATCTGGACGATATCGCAGTCTACAGTTCCCACTGGCCTGAGCACCTCCAGCACCTCTGGGCGGTGCTGACCGCCCTGAGGAGGGCGGGCCTCACCATTAAGGCAAGCAAGTGCCAGATCGGACAAGGGTCCGTAATCTACCTCGGGCACCAGGTCGGAAGCGGCCTCGTAGCCCCCCTCCAGCCCAAGATCGATGCCATCGTGGCCTGGGAGGCCCCCACGACCCAGACGGAAGTGCGGGCGTTTCTAGGGCTCACGGGGTACTACCGCCGGTTCATTAAGAGTTACGGCAGCATCGTAGCCCCCCTCACGAAAGTTAACCTCCAAAAACCAGCCGAAGAAAGTCAGCTGGACCTCCGCCTGCCAAGAGGCGTTCGAAACGTTGAAAGACGCCATGTGCACCGCCCGCATCCTACAGGCCCCCGACTACTCACAAGAGTTTGTAGTCCAGACGGACGCGTCCGAGCATGGCATCGGAGCTGTCCTGTCCCAGGTGAACGAGAACGGCCTAGACCAACCAGTGGCATTCATTAGCCGGAGGCTACTCCCTCGAGAACAAAGGTGGAGCACCATCGAGCGGGAGGCCTTTGCGGTGGTTTGGGCCCTGAAGAAGCTGAGACCCTACCTGTTCGGTACTCACTTCCGGGTCCAGACCGACCACCGACCTCTCCGGTGGCTAATGCAGATGAGAGGGGAGAACCCCAAATTGCTGCGCTGGTCCATCTCCCTCCAGGGGATGGACTTCACTGTTGAACACCGGCCTGGCTCTGACCACGCCAACGCAGACGGCCTGTCCAGATTCTTCCGCCTCAGCGAAGAGAACCCCCAAGAGGATGGGTAGTTCTCCCCGCCTTCAGCTGGGGGGGACGCGTGTTGGACCCGGCCTCGTGGCGTGGTTCGCCTCTGTCCCTCCACACCCTGTGAGCGTAGGCCTGTGCCCCGAGTCCCCTGCGCAGCCTCCCCGTTAGTGTAGCCTGCACCCCGAGCCTGGTCGTCCTACTCCAGTTAAACCTAGATCCCCCTAGAACCTCGACCAGGCCTGCCTTTCCCGCTCCACGTCCGGCTCCGGGCGCCTAACCTTGCATGCCCCACAAGGCCCGGACGCCATCTTCCCTTCCCGACATCCCTGTCTCCCTGGGCCGAGCGTGACCCCGGCCCCAGCGAAACCCAGACTCCAAAGGCGCGCCAGTCCCGGCTGGGGGGTAAAGGGCTCCCCGAGTGAGATAAGCCAGGGAGTTTCGATGGCACCTCCGGCCTCCCCTGAGGGGCTGGTTTCTGTCACACCTTTGGCCCTCCCCTGTGGGCCAGTTTCGATCACCCCTCTGGCCTCCCCGAGTGCTGGCTCCAGACCCGCTGGGCGTCTGGGAATTCCCGGACCCATCTTTCAAAGGGATCAAAGAGCCAACCGCCGGACCTCACCAATGACCAGCCCCCCCGGGCAGGAGACCTCTGCCTGCGAGGGTCCGGAGATCAAAGAGCCAAAGGACTATAACTGGGCCCGCCCGACAACTAGCGGGCAGTTGTATCTTGGACCTGAAGCCCTGCTGATCTGATCGCGGCTGACCCTAAGAAGACTCATCCTGAACCTCTGAGCCCTGCTGACGCTGTCGCGGCTCAAGCTGAACTTGTAACCATCAGAGCCCTGCTGACGCTGTCGCGGCCCAAGCTGAACCTGCAACCATCGGAGCCCTGCTGACGCTGTAGCGGCTCGACCTCTAAGACCATCGGAGCCCTGCTGACGCTGTCGCGGCTCAAGCTGAACCTGCAACCATCGGAGCCCTGCTGACGCTGTCGCGGCTCGACCTCTAAGACCATCGGAGCCCTGCTGACGCTGTCGCGGCTCTCACGAACCTCTCCAGATCGAGCCCTGCTGACCTCGTCGCGGCTCGAGGAGTACTCTGGTCCGGCTGGACCATCGAGACCACCATCACGACCGAGCCGACTCGACGGAGGTGAGGCAGCCAGTACGACCATCATCCCGTACCCCCCGGCTCGAGGATTGAGAGCTGTGCGTAGGGTACGCCGCGTACTGACCCAGAGACTAAAAGACTGTCCCGCTTCCCCCTTCCCGAATCCTCCCAGACCTTGTGGTCCCTTGACCACTGTGTATACAAGAGTGCTTCCTTCGTTATTTGCTATATAAAGAACTTGTTACTAGAATCCAACGGTGTGGTGTCTGTTCGTAGTGTGGTGTGAGCTCAGTGTGTACGATCCTAGACCCGAAGTCCTCCCCGGTGGGGACCTCCCAATCAAGACTCGGCAAGTTCTGTGGGAGAGGTGGATCTTGGGGTGACCGGGTGAGCACAACCTGGCCCTCGGAGATCGCCCCTTCCAACAGTGTGTGTGTGTGTCTGTGTGGGTGTGCGCGCTCGCTCACCAGGGCAGACATGCATTAATGGTGCTAGGCAGTGCAGAGTGAGAGTGTGTGTGTGTGTGTGTGTGTGTGGGTGTGCGCGCTCGCTCACCAGGGCAGACATGCATTAATGGTGCTAGGCAGTGCAGAGTGAGAGTGTGTTTGTGTGTGTGTGTGTGTGTGTGTGTGTGGGTGTGCGCGCTCGCTCCCCAGGGCAGACATGCATTAATGGTGCTAGGCAGTGCAGAGTGAGAGTGTGTGTGTGTGTGTGTCTGTGTGGGTGTGCGTGCACGCTCACCAGGGCAGACATGCATTAATGGTGCTAGGCAGTGCAGAGTGAGATTGTGTGTGTGTGTGTGTCTGTGTGGGTGTGCGTGCACGCTCACCAGGGCAGACATGCATTAATGGTGCTAGGCAGTGCAGAGTGAGATTGTGTGTGTGTGTGTGTCTGTGTGGGTGTGCGTGCACGCTCACCAGGGCAGACATGCATTAATGGTGCTAGGCAGTGCAGAGTGAGAGTGTGTGTGTGTGTGTGTCTGTGTGGGTGTGCGTGCACGCTCACCAGGGCAGACATGCATTAATGGTGCTAGGCAGTGCAGAGTGAGATTGTGTGTGTGTCTGTGTGGGTGTGCGTGCACGCTCACCAGGGCAGACATGAATTAATGGTGCTAGGCAGTGCAGAGTGAGAGTGCCAGGCCGTTCATGTGGTGCAAAGGATAAGATATGCATCGGATATTGACTGAGCTACGGCATGCATGGCTGTGCACAGGGTCTTGGTCCACCAGTGCATAAGGTGTGGGTACCAGAGAGTGCCCAGAGCCTGTAGGCCTGACTTCTCATAGAAGTGGCGACTGGCTAGGCATCCGGTGGTGGTACACTATTACTGTCGTTTCACTCTACCTCTGTGGTGTGAAGACATGCTGAAGGTGTTAGCTTGAGGTTGTATGCCGTGGGTGCCATGTTGTGAATTGGCAGTGGGTGCAAGGCCATGCACAACTCGTAGGTTTAAGGCAGTCACAAGTGTGTGCACTAAATAATGCAAGGGATCAGGGCCTAAGGATTGGGAAGGATTTGCTACTCCACATTGTAAGTGGTGAAGGTACCAGGGTGTGCAACAGAAGGAGTATGCAGTTTGCGTTTGCTGGGCCATGAATTGCTGGTTGGTGCCAGTCTGTGCTTGAACGTCTGTGCTAGACCGCGTCGCGGGTGCATGTGCAAGTCCATGGTAGAAGACTAGGTGCCATGCTGTGCCTTCACCATGTGTGCCAACCAGTGCATTGTGTGGGAGTGTGCTAAGCCACTTACAGGATGTCTGTGCCAGCTCACGTGCAGACTGTCGTGCCAGGCTTTACACAGAAAACCGATGCCCAGCTGTCGTGAGGCATTGGTGCCAATCTGGGCTAGGGGTGCCAGCCAGTCTGAGTGTCAGACCAGGCTATTCAAAAGGGTGATTGCCTGGATGTGTGCTTGCTCCACAGGAGTTGTATGTGTGTCAGACAATGTTCCTGGTGCCAAAGCCGTTCCAGTTACAGGTGTAGGCAGTGCTTGAAATGGAAAAATAGAAGTGCAGGTACTCTGTATCACAGTACCTGCTTGTTTCTGAGAAGTGCCGGTACTCTCCAATTAAAAGTATTGCATTTCTCTTGAGACTTGCCGGTACTCCCCCTCTCAAAATAAAGTGCAGGTATTCCGTACCGGACAGTACCGGACCATTCAAAGCACTGGGTGCAGGTAGGGTGAGACTGTGCAGAAAATAGGCCCGGGTACCAAAATAAGAGTGACTCGCATCTGTGAACCGGGCAGCAAAAAAAAGTGAAACACATTCGTAAATAAAGAAACTCTGGTCTTTTTAAGAAGTACTCTCTGAGTGGTCTCTGAAGGGTGGGAAACCACAGGTGTCTGTGCTTGCTGCAGGCAACACAAGCGATAATATTAAAGAATTGGGGCAATAAAATTCCCAATGTTTCTTCCATATCAAAAATATTAAAACTTTGACAGATTTCATCTCTTAGAGATGCAAAATGCGATTGGTTATTCAATGTTGCATGCAGTGTGACAACAGCAACCATGGCCTGCAGGGTGCTGTTTGCTTCTGACGCCTAGTCTTTATTTAAAGATGTTTACACCATGAGCCTACACACAGTCACAAAACTAGCCCACCACACAACAAAACCTGCCCAGACATAGCACAAAGCAGCAGTGCTTAATTTGTACCGGTGGCTCCTGGTGCTGAGCACCGGCACTTAATTGTCAACACCGGCACTTATATCAGTGTAAAGCATGGTAGGGCTGTTTGTGTAATTTGGAGATGAGCGCAATAGCAGCTGTTTATTAGTCAAATATACATTAAAAAAACTAATATCTGCCACCCAAGTTACTTTTTTCTTCTTTGGAGGCCTTGAATAGTCTGAACTGTCATACTTGTAGGAGTGTAATGGTTAGTAGTTGTGCAGGTACTGTCATTGGCAGCGCTGGCAGGGGCAATCTGTGGTGCAAACTGCAGCAGCCTCCTGACGAGAGCCCTGGCGCATATTTTCTAACCAATTAAGCACTGCAAAGCAGCCCACACACTGGGCTGTCTGACTGGTCCATCAGAGGCTCCCAGATCACCTTATAGGGCAGTGTGACACTGTCCACGGAGAGTGTGGATGGCCTGCTGCGCACAAGGTGTAGGCAAGGTTAGGCGGCAGGTCATACATGGGCTCTGTCCTGCAGGGCACACAAAGGGGTGTATGTGCTAGGCCACGCACACTGTGTGTAGGTACGGTACAATGGCTGGGAGCTTCCTTCACATTGGGAGTGGGTGCCAGGGAATTCACGAAAGGGTGCAGTGCCAAGCACATGGGGTATGGACAGGGCCACTAGAATTTTGCGGCAGGTGAGGGCCAAATCATGCGGCATAATGCAGTACATTTTGTAATAGCATTACTGATTTATTTCATCTTTTTTAAACTTGGTGACACTCTATGGGGATTGGTTGCACCTCATTAGTACCAGTTTAATATCCAAATATAGCAATAAGGAACAGAAAGGTGACCAGACCAGCATTGCCAGGGGCCTTGCACTGCGTGGCAACACGTGTGGCTGCATTTTTAGTAACTTTTGAACCGGTAGCGCTAGAAACAATTTTTTAGGGCTAAAATCTGTAGATTATGTGGCAAATGCGGTAGATCTATAATTATGTGAACATCGCCACGGCCGCACACTCGCATAATTCTAGTGGCCCTGGGTATGTAGCAATCTTTGAATAGAGAGTGTGTGTGCTGACAGTGTGCAGGGTGTCATTGCAGACCCCTTGGGCATGGGTGCACGCAGCAGATAGGACGCAGGCACCTTTTTAAGCAAAGGGTGTGCACCACCTTTGTGCGCACGTTAGATGCCAAGCCATGCGCAGAATGCTTGATGTAGCAGACCACACAGTGTGAATTGTGCCTGCCACACTGTGAAGATACAACCCTAGCACTGTGTGAGGGTACCAAGTGTATGATGGGGTGTGGGTGCCAGGTGTATGCTGGGGTGTTGGTGCCAGGTGTATGCTGGGGTGTTGGTGCCAGGTGTATGCTGGGGTGTGGGTGCCAGGTGTAAGCTCGGGTGTGTTGCCACTGCATGCACAAGAGTTGAGTGTCACGTTGGCCATGTGGAGTATGTGGCAGACTGTTTAGGGAGCGTGTGTGCGGGCACATATACCAGGCAGAAGGCAGGTGGGTACCGCAAGTCACTTGGTATGTGTGCCATGACACACCTGAGGGGTGAGTGCCCAGTTATGCTCAAGGGGGCAGATTTACAAGAAAGTGACGCATCTGTAGAGATGCGTCACTTTCCCTGCATCACCATGCAAAACCCTTACGTCACCATGGATACGCCGTATTTATAATACGACGCACCATGGCGCAAGGATTGCCAGATGCGTCAGAAATTCTGGCGTATCTGTTGACGGAAAAGTCACGCATTGCTGGAGTCGTGTCGCAAGCACGACGCAACTCCAGCAATGCATGTTGCGGCCTATTCCCAATACACTGCGTCACCCCTTATGCCCGCTTCAAGCAGGCGTAAGGATTTGTCGCAGTGGCATCCTAAAAGTCACGCAGTGAAATCTTGTAGATTTCACTGCATCTCTTTTACGAGGCTTTCCTGCGTGGGAACACCTACCCTGCATACATTATACCTGACGCAGGTATAATGTCGCACAGGGCTTTACAACGTGACGCATCTCCCTAGATGCATCACATTGTAAATGGGCCGCAACTTTTACACCATAGCTGCGTCACAATAGTGACGCAACGACAGCGCAAAAGTGACACAAGGGACTTGTAAATCTACTCCAGGGTTTTTATGTCAGTTTCTGTACGTAAAGTTAGATTCTAGGCCGTGCAGGGGTTGCTTGGCGTGGCCTATACCATTTTAGAAGAGGAAAGAGGGGGATTTTAAAAATGCATTTCCCCCGTTGACTGCTATTGAGCAGAGGCAATTTCAGGGGGAGACAGTAAAAATAAAGCCATTTCTGGTTTAAATAACTCAGGAGCCTCTTCCCTGAATCAGGTCTCTTGGCTTGCATGGTATAAGACCTGGTGGGCACGTGGCAGGCTGTGTCTGGTGCGTGCATGCCAAGATGTGCATATGACGTAGGTTCTAGGCCTTGGACTGTGTGTGGGTAGCTGCGGATGCCAGGGCGGGCCTATTTTGAGGATTCAGGCCATGCATAAGGTACTGATGTGAAGAACAGCACGTCGTGTGGTGAAAGTCGTGCTGGTGTGTTCTTCCATTACCTCATCTGTTATCTCGCCCACTCTAAGCTGGGTTACCTCACTGCACTGATGTGTTCCCGAAGACGAACAGGCAGCCAGCGGCCTCCCTCGCGCTGGCTCTGTTCCAGAACATTCGCTCTTTGGGTGTCCAAGCACGCGGTGGAAATAGCCCTGGCCCAGACGCAAGCATTTTTAGGGAAGGAAATAGCTTCCAAAAACAAAAAGGCGGCAGCTTTCAAAAGTAGCACAAACATTCCCAGAAGGCCTCGCACTGACGCCAGGGCTTGGGTTACATGTAACCGATGCCCTTGTGGGATGGCTGCCCTGGCGCTTCGTGCATTATCGCTGCCCGCGCAAGGCTGGACTGAATTCAGACATCAGACCTGATCAAATGTTCAAACAAGCCTCACACAGCAGGAGGCCGGAAATAGAAAGGAGCCATGATTGGGCCGGGGCAAGCTCCTAATGCTCTGAGAGCAGCCTGCTTATCTGCAAGTCTGCCAGAACACGAAAGTGAAGGAAACACACTCTTTATTGCAGTATAGAAGCCATGAAACAAAAAAAACAGAAATGTAATCAACACATAGGTATAATGTCACACTATCAGATGAAAAACCATGAAACAATCAGTCCTTCTTGGTTAGATAAAATCACTTTATTGATGAGAAACATCATTGTTAAAATCTTCGGCGGCCCAGCCAACACGTTTCGCTCCCTTCTTGGAACTTCATCAGGGGAAAAAATTGTCAAAATAGAGCATCGATTCTAAGCAATCTTTCGTAGCTAGATGAAGTGATACACTCCTAATGCGGTCAAGAGTAGATCATATACAAGACTCTTTACTTAACAAGATGACAGCAAGATGTCCAGTGACTTCCAAGCGGTATTGGTCAATAAGGCAACTGTAAGGATTCTATTTGTGACTTGATGAATTACTACCATCCTAACATCGTTCACGGTGGGTGGTGCACAGGATGCTAAAAGTGAAATGGCAGAGTGGCAGAAGTGGAAAGCTATTTGTAGTGGCTGACTGAATCTGAAGGCTTAAGGATGGAAGTATATCAAAGTGCAAATGTATACATCTTCCGTACTGTGTTTTGTATGTGAGCCGACCACTATGATGGATAGCAGGGGTGTCTGTCAACACCAGAGGTTTCCCCAATACCGAAGACGTATACATTTGGGATCTGAAATGCTTGCTCCTTACTTAAGCATTCAGCTTCTTTTGGCCGTTTCCCACCTGAGATTGCCTCTGCTTCAATAAAAGTCAACGGGGAAAATACATTCTCACAATTATTTTCTTTAAATCTCCCACTCTCCCCTTCTAAAATGTTGGCATGTATGGAGTAGTTGGTGGACCCATGCAAACAGCATGTCTCTCGACTCGGCAAGTGACTCATAGCCGTGGCCTCAGGCTCACCAATGGCCTTGTCGCTGCCGGGCCTCCGAAGCCTGCATCTGAGCTACTGAAAGCCTGTTGCAGGCACCTCCCAGAATGCCCAAAATTGTGGATGTGCCAAGGTCGCGGTGAGCTCTGGCCTCCTTACCACCTCTCCTCCATACCCGAGGTGTCTGTAGTGGATGGTCCGCCGCCGCTAGTATTAGGCCAATTGCGGAGCTTCACGCTACGCATACATCTTGGTTACCGCTTCGGCAAGGCTCCAGAAATGACTGATGCACCTAAGCATGGAAGGTGAAAGGGTCCTATGGTTGTGCTGTGTGTATACTTGTGGTAGGAGTGGCTTTGGCATGATTACTGAACCAAATGGACGTGCGATGTACTTTATAAGATCTATGTGATCGAAAATAAAGTTTATGATGATAATGAGGATGGTGAGTAGTAGTAATAATCTTTATTCGGTTAAAAAAGGAACCATAAAATATGCAAACTCATACGATTCGAACATGTCAAACGTCAATCAATTATACATACAACCCCAAACCCACATGTATCAATAGTATATGTACCAATCCAATCAATAATGTTTACTGTAAAATCTACAATAAAATCAGTAAAACTACAAAACACCTTGGATTTAGTCGATGACCTGATAAAACCATGTTCTAGCATTTCTAGATATATGAATACAAGACGTGGTTTAATGAAGTGCATGTGCAATAATACTACCTTGTGGACGTACCAGTGTTGATAGGGTTAAAAAGTAAAACAAGTACCATTCATATAAACATATATTGTACTAAAAGATCACTGCCTCGAGCCTGATCTCTAGCAGTCCCTCCATTCTTTAATTGTAGAACTAACATGAGACCCGTATGACTACTGTTTGCAGAAAGGTATGTGCAAATCATGCTGTGTGCTTCTTAGATAGTAGGCAAGAGTATAAACGTGAGTATAATTATTTGCCCATGAACTTTCGTAACCTGACAGAGGATGCAATATACTTGTAAACTATGTGGCACACCATGTCTGTTTGTAGTAATTGTAAATATAACAGTGCAATTCTGCAGGAGGGTGGTGAATTAAATGGGTGGCAGTGTTATCTAATTAGTTAAAGCAGTAGTAGAAGGCTGAATCTGTGTCCTAGATGTAGGAGATCTAGCAACCGAGCTTTAGCTTAGTACGTTGAGGAAAGGCAAACATTGTCACAAGGCGTCCCATATGGCAAAGGGAAAAATTTGATAGGCTAGGAGTGGCTAGAAACCCGGAAGTCAAATCAATCTTCAGAGATGAAACTGAGGCAGAGTGATAACGGCTGATAAGGAAAGAAGTAAGCACTTTAAATGTATCACACCCAGTAAATACATTTACCTCTAGGTGAGGTATTAACCGAGTGATTTAAATACCTTCTAATCTGAGTATTCACATGTGGATTTAATATTTAAAACACCATTATCTGGACTCCCTCGCAGAAGATCTTGATAACAAGCTCCTGCTGGTTTGCTTGGGGGTCAATGCTGGACACCCTGAGGATGCATTTGAGAATATTGTGAGTTGCGCTGTATGTACATTAACCGCAAATTGAGTTTGCACCTAATTTCGGATACTTACGTGTGTGTGCAAATTAGGCTTTGGACCAGCAAATTTATGTAAACATCACTTACAACGAAACTTTTACAACGCACTACCATTACAACGCCGTCATTACAACGCAAACTATTACAACGCATTGCGCTGGGGGGCGCTCTAGGATAGGGAATAGGTTAATTTACTATCCAATAACCTTCCCTAGTGTCCACGGGGACTGGAGTTGGAATAGTAAATTAAACTATTCACTATCCAGCACCCAAAAGCGCTATGCGTTGTAATGGTATGCGATGTAAAAACCGCGTTGTAAAGGCATGCGATGTAAAAGCATGCGTTGTAACGTCATACATCCACAAATTTTCCTTTACAAATCCAGGTATCATCCTGCAGAACATGTGCAGGGAAAGTAATCAGAAAGTGTAAATGGTTTAGGTTTGTACTATGCAGATAGACTGATATAGCAAGTTGATTCCCATTCCAAACTGGCAAGCTGCCATTATGCGGCAATTATATTTTGCCTGGGAACGTTTACTGGCTGAAAATCTTTTTACCCTTCGGGAGCTGTGCAATGGGATTCCTCCTTGCTTTTAGCGGGGTAAGATGCGGACTGTTTGGCGGATTCATTAATACTAACGAGCTCTGAGAGCAGTTTCTGTATGCCCTAATTCACATTTCATTGTCACTCACAGAGATTGAATCAAAGCTATGGAGATGCCAATAGTGTTAGATCATTATGGTGCGTCCAGGATGAGTTATCTATTTTTCTTCCAGAACCTCCTAAATCTTGGGACCCAAATTCATGATACTTTGGGCGGTGTCTCAGGGGCCAGTTAGTGATCGATGTCACAATGGTGCTTAAAACCTCAGGTGACCTCATCAAACGTATCTCAAACCCCATGTGACATCATCAAACAAAGCAGTATTCTAGAATGCCTATTGTTGGCGATTGTTAGCAATCAGAGCTGCGTAAGGAGAACTGTTTTTTACTCTACACCGGAAGGCCCTTTGAATTTTCAAGTAAGGGACTAACACTCTACCACAGCCATCAGCTGAGCCGTAATGTCCTGTTACTGAGACAACAGGAAATAACCCAGTAATAGCGAGTTGCTTGGATATATTCCATATGGTTCTCATACTAGAACAAGCGGCATTGGGGATATCACTGGTACCTTCAGGAAAGGCTTACCAGCTGTTATCTTTTTCTAACTGTCTGCCTACATTAGGCTTCCAGGATGAGACACACAAATCTTACCTGGCTGTGGCTGCCAGCGATAGGAATCTGGTATTTCATCCTTCAACCTGGTTGTCAAACAGTTTTTGGTCAATTCCTTCTCTTGTGTGTATACCCATGGATATTTATGTATTTAAAAAGTTGTGTATAGCGCTGGCTAGACCCAGAGGTATCAGAGCGCTTTACATAAGGTTCCACAGAAATTATACAATTACTTCAGTTACACGTTACATCAGTTACTAGAAAAACATTTCAAGAGTGTAGAAGACTAAATAAATGGAGTTTAGAAGGGTGAGGGGGTGGGGTAAAGGGGTAGGAGTTAGATAGAAAGGAGAGACGAAGGAGGGTCTGCCCAAAGTCCGGCTGGGTAGGTGACGACCGAGGGGGAAGTCCAAAGTCCATCTCCTCTTTAGCTATCATGCCAAGTCTTTGGGATTTCAAATGTAAGTTTGTTTAATAGTTGGTCATAATTCTTTGGTACGCACAGCATTGAATGGCCTTAAAATGAGGACATGGGTTACAGGGTCCCCTCCCAGTCTTCGATTGTGTTCTAGGATCATGGCACAGATTGGGGTCTTCATCTCACTAACGTTGTTCATGCTCTTTAAATCCGGCCAAGTCAGTGTCAGTGGCTTTTCAACAACATCATCACCGCTGGAGAGCAACTGTGGCTACTCCTCTGTGTTGTTTGTAACATTATGCATTAGACGTCAGCACGGCCATCACATTTTAATGCTAGTTCACGATGTTCAAATTACTCTTCAACCTCACATATTGTAGGACATGAGGTTAGCCTGGGGGAGGTTGGCATATATTACTAGCAATGTAGGAGTGCAGTAAGAATCTTGCACTCAATCACAAGGCATATTGACAAGCAAGAGTCCGACGGCCCTTCCCTCTGGGAATATAAACACATCGGAGACTAAGTGACCTTGGATAAGTGGCTGGTAGAACTGGTTTGCATGGAGAACAAATGGATTTTTCCAGGTCACTCCTCCCTGTAAACACACACAGTTAATGACATTGGGTGTTTTCAAACCTTTACATCCTGACAGAGCTGGAATGAAGCTAGGAAACTCAAGCGCTGGCTGGCCTACACCTATCAGGATGGATTCTACCACAATATCAACTGTCAAATGTCGTCCTGCCACAATATTGTATCCAGAATATCAACAAGCAGAGCATTATGGTGAGTTTATAAATGCAAGTACTTATCTCCACAGTTAAAAACCTCGATATATATATATTTATATATACACACACACACACATATATTATAAGCATTGTAAACTCGATTCTCCATATATATATATATATATATATATATATATATATATATATATATATATATATATATATATATATATCCAAAACTAAGTTTGCCTGGAAGAAAGAGGGGCCCACAAGCAAGACAAAGGTTTCAGCATTTAATTCTTTGTCAGGAGCGCAGCTTGCGAAATGGATGCAAAAACAGCAAATTCAATGAAAAGTCAGCCTGACGCGTTTCGTATTGCTACTTCTTCAGAGGCACTGACTCGAGCTTCAAGGCAGGCAATTTTTTAGGCAAAACCACGGCACAAGTACCCGCCCAGGTGGGCGTTGCCGGTCGCAGGGCTTCATGGTACCTGTAGTGTAATGTCCTGTCCTCCTTCAGTGAGTGGTCTGCCTTGGAGCACACTGTTAAGAGACCACAGTGGGGTATGCAGAGCCACATCACAACTCCGCAGCTGTCCATTATCCCCAACAAACGCTCCTTGCTCCCAAATCGGTGGCGTTGTTAGGCGTCTCCGTGGGGGGCTGAAACAATATATATATATCCAAGGCGAGATTCACTCCATCGGAAAGAACCAGAGGGACACAAGCGGGGATCCAAGGAGAAAACCTTTATTCCAGCACAGGCGGCATGACGCGTTTCGGGATAAGTCCCTTTATCAAATGCCCTTACACTGAAAACTGCTTCCTGTAACTTTTGAATGATCCATCTCGCTGCCATTGGTTAGCAGCCCAGCAGAGCTGATTGGTTTCCTGAACACCTTGCCGCCGCCTCATGCCACAGACTGCGTTTCCCATATATATATATATATATATATATATATATATATATATATATATATATATATATATATATATATATATATATATATATTTATATATATATATTCAGTACGTAGTCGTCCAAAACTCAGCTCGCTCAGCCGAGCAAGAGGAAGAAGCGAGACCCAGTACCTTTCTTTTCTCTTCTGTATCCTGTATAAGTTTCATCTTTCCTTTTGGTCTGAGTATTTGAATTTGGTGATATCAATCGTGTAGATTTATTCTTGATATCTTATCATGACAATTATGTACATATGCTGCAAATAAGTGGTGACGTGGCAGACCAGGATATTGATTAGAGACACTAGTCAAATGGAATGGGGAGACAATGGCTACGGGGCACAATTAACTTATACAAGGGTGGCACGCTATATAGTTTGGAATGGGTTATGGAATATGACACTGCTAAGCATACGGAAATATGCACATCCAGGGCTCCATATATAGATCAGTGTTGCAAATTTGGAAACAGCTATACGAGTTGCCCATACAGGGTGTAGTTCTGCCTTTAAAATATGTATTAATATCAACACAGAATGAGGTTGAGACATTGTTTTCATACCATTCCAATATGGCGTCGACTTATAATAAGTCTGTAAATCATCTTTGTACTGGTGTTGAGATTGGTATAATCGTGTCCGTTTTTAATGAGGCACAATTGGTATAAGCCCATCCAGGGCACAATCCAATAGTGATACAAGTAATGTAAGCCCAAGTAGCGCTAAATCGAGCTTTTGAACCATGTATTTGTGCAATGAAATGTGATAAGTTGATTGTCTGCACACCACTCCAATATGGTGACACTGTTTACTTATGATAAGTCATTTAACCTTTTCCATGCGTCGGACAGCCCCTGGCCATCCGACATCATGGTGGGCATGTGCGGAGGACAGCCAGGGGCCGTCCAAACTGCGCATGCGTTAGATTCGGAAGCACCCCGGCGCAATGTCCACTGCGGCGAAGCGGTTAACAATGTCTATGCCCATGTCCAGATTGATTTAAACTATGTCCGTTTCCGGCAGGCCTGATTACACTGAAGAAGGCGACAGCCGAAACGTGTCTGTGTTTGCAGGAGTTCATTTAATATATTCATTGAACTCACCCTCAAGAGGGCTTTATTTTGTGTGCATCAGGCACGGATCTTTGGAGCAGTTATATATATATACATACATACATACATACACACACATATATATATATATATATATATATATATATATATATATATATATATATATACTTATTTAGACAACACCCGCGTAGTAAACGCCTGCACTCCGGACAGCTTTTCACATAAAATGTATTTGGCTAACGCGTTTCGACCTGATCAGCTGTCCGGAGTGCGGGTGTTTAGTTGTGCTGCTGCGTGGGTGTTGTCTAAATGTGTACGGGGACTCTGTACCCCGTTGCCCAGCACCGGTCTCGCTAGGTGGATGAGGCCCTTTGTGTACAGAGAACCAGGAATGCGGATATATATATCTATATATATCTTATATATATATATATATATATATATATATATATATATATACTAGCAGCTCGCCCCAGCGTTGCCTGGGGCAGAAAGGGGCTGGGGGCAGTACACCCCCTCCCGCCCGACTCCCTCCTGCCCCCACTACTCCCGCCTGTCCCTCTGTGCACGCCCCGACTCCCTCCCGCCCTGATTTCAATTTTACTTTACTTTACCTGAGCTGCCGCTCCTTCACGGATCTTCACTTCACCGCCGCTCCTCTTCGCCATGACGCACCTGAGCCGCCGCTTCTACCCGCGCTCCTCACTTCACCGCCGCTCCATGTCCGCCGCTCCTCCTCATCGTCATCACGCACGTCCCGGCCAGCGCTACGTCGCGGCCAGAGCAGCGTCGCGGCCGGCGCTACTTTCAGGGCACTACTTTTTTTTTAAAGTTATATTTTTAAATGTACGTTTTTTTTTATTTTTTATAGCCTATGTCCATCTGCACACCCTGACAATTTCTACAATGTATCGGGTGTGTGGATTGGCGCTGTGGTTCCCGAGTTTACCTGGCTCAAAGGTGTGTGTTCTCTCTTTATAATAGTAGTATAGATATACATACTTTAAAAATATTGTGGCAGTCGATATTCAGGATACAGTATTAAGAAAGAACAATATAGCCAAGAGCCCCCGTCCACACTCATTACCTGGCCCGGGATCCGTCAGTGTATGACAGAAAACTGCTACTATTGTCCACTTCCCCACAGTGCTGCCAGTTCCAAAGATTCTATCCTGTCCGAGGGGTCAATCCCCTCAATCCCGGACATTTTTGAGGATCCTGTACCTCTCTGTCGATCTTCACCTTTCTGATTGTTCCTGGAAGTTGTGGATCTTTCTGACATCGCATACAGTCTTGCCATTGTTGACAATGCTGGTTCCTTCCGGGCCCTTGCTGTTAATCCTCAGCAATCCCTTCAAAGCTTTAGAAACTGGGAAGGATGATGCTGAGCAAGCAGCTCTTATGCAGTCCCCTAATAATCTGCGATTACAGAGACTGCAAGTATGAGAGAAAGCAAGAATTGGTTGCTGGTTTCTCTCATTGGGTTGGTTGTTATATGCATGCCATCTGCAGAAGATCTACTGTCCTGCCAAAACTAGTTTGCAGATTTTTTGATTTTGTTAAACAAATAGGGTTCTTAACCTGGACCGCTAGGGGCCAACGACTGCTTAGAAAATTAAATAATATTAACAAATTATTAACGTGGACATAAATAAAGAAGCAAAATGTAACACTGAAAATTTTAAAACACTGTAATGTGAAACAATTTGAAATGGCAGGCTGAAGATTACGGTGAAATGCTCATATGGATTTGTGGGAACAGTGAGTACAAGTGCATCAAACAGAATATAGGATGGGCGATGGGTGGCCTCAGTTGAATTTAGAAAATCTCCAACCTTCACATTCAAATAACATTTCAATTTATGTATTTGTTTGGGAATCAAATAAAATATTTCATAATTTGTGTATTTCTTTGATGAATGCTTGTGTCTGTATTTTTGTGTGTTGTTTTGTGATTCAAATCATCTACATTACTTAGGCCAGGGTCCCTGGTTTCCAGTAATGACCGATTGGGGGTCTCTGGATTCTAATAATGACTCAGTGGGGGGTCCCCGGATTCCAATAATAATTACGTGGGGGTCCACAGAAGTCAAAAGGTTAGGAACCAATTAAACAGAGTATGTTTTCAGAACTTGTTAAGATTCGTTAGTAGTTGGTCTAGTCAGGCAGGTTTCGGCCCTGAGGGATCATCTTGACTTGGTAGCAGGAATGATTTGTCGTGCTACTGAGTTTCGAAACAAAAAGGCTTTCCTTTTGAGAGAAGAAACCCACCTTTGCAGTTCAATTTGCAGATTGTTTTGTGTTTCGGAGGGTTAGGTTGGTGACCATCTCAAGTCCTTTTCAGTTCTACCTTTCTGCTTGAGGGCTCGGAGGGAGCCGTTATAGCAGCTGTTGTTTTTCTGGCTGCTGGTTACTGTGCAGCGGTGGGCGACCGGGTCAGTGGATTGAGGTATGGCGGTGTTGACAAAGTGCAATATAACCTCTGGAGATCGGTTGCGCGGCAATGATGAAACGTTGTTGTTGACCTTGGTTTGGAAGTAATGATAGTGTCTTAAGGGACTTGGTCCAGTGTGTGGTAGCAGCAGGTGTGTTTGCTTGTTGTAGATGGATAGGAGTGGGATCATAAACTTCATGTCATAGGCGTCTAAGGGAATAGTAATTCCCTAGCAGTAACAGTAATTTTAATATTAGCACTGTAGTAGTGTATGCTGTGTACATCCACATTACTTTTTATTCATCTGATCAAAGGATGAATCTGTGCTGCTCACTGGGTTGGACAGGCCATTGATTCCTCTGGGTATTTCCCTGGGGGATGGGGTGATCGTCCATTGGACGTGTTTTCTTAAGGCATGGGGCCACTGCTGGTGCCTCCCTCCCTCTCTCCTGCTGCACAATGTTAATTGCCGCATGCGCAGCTGGTGGCCTCAGGGGGGGGAGAGAGAAACAGAGATCAGAGAAGAGAGAAAGAGGAGAGAGACAGAGAATGGACGGAGAGGATGAGAGAGGCGAGAAAGGGGGCAGGGCTGGTGTGCACATTTTTGCCAAGGCTGCTTTTTGTGCACGACGGCCCTGGCCGCTCCTTGTTAATGATAGACCCAACCAGGAAGAATGCGACGCCTCAGCATTCTCTGCTCTCCTCACCTGTACTTATCCTAATTATGCCAATTTACATTCAGGGCCTAGCTGGGGGTGAGATTCCCAGAATGTTAATCTGGGATGCGTCTGTCCTCCGCCAGCTACCTCAGGTTTGAGTCACCGGAAGCAGAGCAGGCTAAGCGCTTAGAATCCAAAGGTTGTGCAAGCTAAGGATGATTAATCACAAATTATATATAAATTATATATATGATCCATTCCTTATTAACAGCAGCACATGGCAGAGGTTGAAAAGACTCATTCATTCATAAAGACGTTGCAGGATTGATGGTTCAAGCAGCATGCAGCCGGGGTGAGAAGACACACTGATTCATAAGGCATCCGCACGATTCATGCATTAAGCGGCACTTAGCCGAGGAGGAGAAGCCAGTGTTCATTCATGAAGCCTGCGCCCGATTCATGCGTTTACAGCGAGGCGGCACGTGGTGGCGGATGAGGCGGCACGTGCCGCAGCTCGGCACGTGACCCCGGCCCGCAATCATTCCCGGGGCTGCAGAACCCCAGCGCGAGCAGGGGCAGCTCGTTCTCACGGGGGAGCAGTGCTGCACATAACGCGGCTGGCACGGTGACGACTCCTTCCCGTGGGAACCCTCTCCTGCACTCACGCGCTGCCAGTGCTTCCGGGTGTCAGCGGAAGCGCTCTGCTGCCCTTCTGTGGACGTACCACTCCCTTCCTCAGCCCCCTAGCTGCTCAGGGCTTATTCCCATGGGAAGGCTCTGCTTCACTCTAATTGCCTGTTTTATTTATTTATTTTATTTTGAAGGTTTTATATAGCGCGAACAAGACTCTAAAAACAGCCCAATGGGATCAATTTCATTCTCTTTAATATTTGAACCTCACATAATAAGTTATGTGCCTCATTTAGAGTCCGGCGGGGCAGGATAACCACAGTAAATCAGTGGTGCTGACACCAGCAGTCAGCTTGCAGTTTGCCTGCTCTATTTAGAGTCAGGGGAAGCACTGTGTTTACGCCGCCAAGTTTCCGCTGCTTCTGTTTTTAGATGGAAATGTGTATTTTGTCAGGACTGTGATTGATGTGGTAAGTCAGCTTTCTTCTAATTTAGGAATGTAGGCCTCCTGCAACTGGTTCTTTAATTGGTTCTATCTTTGCATGGTATAATCAAAACATAATGACCTATTTGTCTGGAGAGCTTTTCTGAGGCTTCCTCCTGTATCAAAACACCAGTTGATGCCTTCAGTCAGCTTGTTGTCCATGCACAGATATTCCAGTGGTCGGAGCAGCTCCTCTCTTTGGTGGGCACTTCACTAGTTTTATTGCTCAGGTCACAACCCAAGATTCTATAAGATTCCAACTAGATCACAGTAGGACAAGCTGAGATTCTGTCTATGGAAATGCATCTGTCCCTGGCCGATGCACAGAAGTCCAGACAATATACTTTGCTCCTGGCTCACAGAGTGCAGTATTCACCTTCAGTGGCCACTGCGGAAATCCTGAGGACAGCTAATTTCAAAGTCTTCTTCCAATCAGAAAAGAAAAACATTTATTTCGTTGTGTCCAGTTTCCATAGATTTCCGGAGCAGGTAGGCCTAGATGAAACTAGTTTGCAATGGTCAAGGTTTTGTTATTGATGCAAACAAGTCAGAACTCCGACACAAGGCTGTTGTTGGTCGGCAGCAGATCGCAATGCAGATAGAGGGTGGAGGGGCCAGAATCTCTAAAGCCTGTGAAGCCTACATTGAGCAAAGAATGGTCTAGGAAACCTCGCCCGTACACAAGAGAAACAAGCATTTGCAATTCAATAGGTCTTGCATTAGGAAAGTTTGAGCTATTGGTATTGTAAATGACAAATTTGTTATTTATGTTTTGTTTTTGAAAATAGCAAAATTAATAGCTTTCTCATTTACAATGCCAATAGTTCTAACTTTCACAAATGTGACACCTATAGCATTTGTAATGCAATATATGCTGTATTTACGTGACTTACATGTAGAGATATTGCAAATAACAATGGCTTAAAAAAATTATAAATAATTAATACTTAAATAAAAGTTATTGTAATGTATAATGGCAATAGCTTAAACTTATGTAAATAACTTTTGTGAAGATTATGTTCAGTGTATTTTATTGTGACAAAAATCCAAGAACAGAAGTGAAATATTAACATATTTTTGTTACATTTGTAATAAAGCTTGAAACATTGAGAGAACATATTTGAACCAGTTGTTGTTGAATGGTTGCACAGATTGATGCTGTGGTGGCGATGAGTGATGTGATGCGAACGAGTGATGCTGTGGCGTTCAGTGATGCTGTGGTAGCGCATAGTGATGTTGTGGTGTCCCCGAGTGACACTGTGGTGGTGCTGAGTGATGCTGTATGCTATGCTATGTTTTGTTTTGCTATCCTATGTTTTGTTTTGTAATGCTATGCTATGTTTTGCTATCCTATGCTTTGATTTGTTATGCTATGCTGTGTTTTGTTATGATATGCTATGTTTTTTTGTGTTTTATTATGCTATACTTTGTTTTGCTATGCTATGTTTTGTTATGCTATGCTATGTTTTGTTGTGTTTGGTATGCTATGCTATGTTTTACTATGCTATTATATGTTTTGTTTTGCTATGCTATGTTTTGTTGTGTTTTGTTAAGCTATGCTATGTTTTGCTATGTTTTGTTATGCTATGTGTTGTGTTTTGTTATGCTATGTTTTGTTATGTTATGCTATGTTTTGTTATGCTATGCTATGTTTTGTTTTGCTATCCTATGCTTTGTTTTGTTATGCTATGTTTAGTTTTGCCATACTATGCTTTATTTGGTTATGCTATGCTATGTTTTGTTGTGTTATACTTTGCTATGTTTTGTTGTGTTTTGCTATGCTATGCTTTGTTATGCTATGCTATGTTTTGTTGTGTTTTATTATACTATGCTTTGTTTTGCTATGCTATGTTTTGTTATGCTATGTTTTGTTATGCTATGCTTTCTTATGCTATGCTATGTTTTGTTATACTATGCTATGTTTTGTTTTGCTATGCTTTGTTATGTTATGTTATGCTATGCTATGTTTTGTTATACTATGCTATGTTTTGTTTTGCTATGCTTTGTTATGTTGTTATGCTATGCTTTGTTTTGCTATCCTTTGTTTTGTTTTGTTTTGTAATGCTATGCTGTTTTGCTATCCTATGCTTTGATTTGTTATGCTATGATGTGTTTTGTTATGCTATGCTATGTTTTGTTATGGTATGCTATGTTTTGTTGTGTTTGGTATGCTATGCTATGTTTTACTATGCTATTATATGTTTTGTTTTGCTATGCTGTTTTGTTGTGTTTTGTTAAGCTATGCTATGTTTTGTTGTGTTTTGCTATGTATTGTTATGCTATGTGTTGCTGTGTTTTGTTATGCTATGTTTTGGTATGTTATGCTATGTTTTGTTATGCTATGCTATGTTTAGTTTTGCCATACTATGCTTTGTTTTATTATGCTATGCTATGTTTTGTTGTGTTATGCTTTGCTATGTTTTGTTGTGTTTTGCTATGCTATGCTTTGTTATGCTATATTTGTTATGCTATGCTATGTTGTGTTGTGTTTTTTTATGCTATGCTTTGTTATGCTATGCTATGTTTTGTTATACTATGCTATGTTTTGTTTTGCTATACTTTGTTATGTTATGTTATGCTATGCTTTGTTTTGTTATACTATGTTTTGTTATGCTATGCTTGGTTATGCTATGCTATGCTTTGTTATGCTAGGCTATGTTTTGTTTTGTTATGCTATGTTTTGTTTTGCTATCCTATGCTTTGTTTTGTTATGCTATACTATGTTTTGCTACCCTATGCTTTTTTGGGTTATGCTATGCTATGCTGTGTTTTGTTATGTTATGCTATGTTTTGTTATGCTATGCTGGTGAGGGTGAGTGAGGGTGTGTGAGGGTGAGGGGGTGTGAGGGTGTGTGAGGGTGAGGGTGTGTGACGGTGAGAGGGTTGTGAGGGGGAGTGGGTGTGAGGGTGAGGGTGTGAGGGTGAGTGAGGGGGTGTGAGGGTGAGGGGGTGTAAGGGTGTGAGGGTAAGGGGTGAGGGTGTGTGAGGGGGAGGGTGTGTGAGGGTATGATGGTGAGGGTGTGTGAGGGTGAGGGTGTGAGGGTGAGTGAGGGTGTGTGAGGGTGAAAGGGTGAGTGAGGGTGTGTTAGGGTGTATGAGGGTGAGGGTGTGTGAGATTGAGTGGTGTGATGGTGAGGAGGTGTGTGAGGATGAGGGGGTGTGTGAGGGTGAGGGGGATTAAAAGGAGGTCAATATTTTTTGATGCGCGTTTTTTCAGACTAGAAAAAGGGGGTCTCCAGCTTAGGTTATAACCAGCATATTCTGTACTGATAAGTGTAACCACATCAGCTGTCTAATCAGGGCACATCTTACAATTGTGAGTCTTAGGTGATATGTAAGGGAATCTATTACTCATCTCTAAGGTGCGTCTGTAGCGCAAGTCTTGTGAAGGAGTTATGTCACTGTCCAGGCGGTCCGTACAGAATCACCACAATTGACACGGGGTGTCGAAATATCGCATAAAAGTAGCGACTGATGATTAGTCCAGGGACCTACTGAGTATCTAAAAATTGGTCATCAGTGTGTACTCTGGGTTGTAAGTCAGAATGGTAACATGAGTGGGTGGAGTAGAAGAAGTAATGGATGTGTGCACAGGACGTCAGTGTGCACTGTAGGTCCTATGTCAGGGTAGAAACCTAATATGGCGGAAACAACTAAGTAATGGTGGCAGGTCTATAGCCGAACTGTATCCTGAATGGAAAGAGGAGAACAAACAATGGAAGAAGCTGGGTGTGCCGTAAAGTCATGGGGTAAGGTATGTGGAAAAAAACATTGGAGACAGTGCCAGTATGCGGTCTGGGGCGCATTGAACCTGGAGCGGTGAGATAATACTGTGGCAGATGAAGTAGTCACATGATCATCAAGGTTTCAAAAGTGACAAGGGGTTACCACCATATCGGCCACAAGTGGAGTATCCACAACTCTATACGAATAAAAGCAGAATCAATAAACGATCAGAATGGGTGGTGTCTAGACACTCAATGGTGCATACCGTATGTTTGTTCTGAACAGTTCAGATGGGTTCCGAAGTAAAATGGTCTCCTCGTGTTACTGGACCGTTTCCGTGTGTGGGAGAGGTCACGTTTGTGATGGCGACTCCTGGACAGAGAAAGCCTCCTTGATAAGGGCCCAAGTGATGCGTCTGCCACGGGGGGAGAAAGCGTAATGTACATAAGCAAGGATGTCAGGGATGTAAAGGCCAGCCCACCTAAAATGTGACAAAATGGAGTCAATCCAGAACCAGTGCGAAAGATGGAACAGAGAGGACAGATGAGGTCTAATGTAAAAAGCACAAAGGTTATAGGCAAGCGCAAGGGTAATTGAGACCCAACTAAGGCCCCGGCAGTAAACATGTATGCCGTACTCAAAAAGAAGTTAATAAAACCCGCACGGGCCCACAGGTAGCGGTCAGAGACCCCTAAGGGTTTGGGCAGCCGTGTGAATCATTAAAAAGGTGACAGAGTACAGCGAGAAAGCAGCACAGTGGTGGATTATACGGTATGTGAACAGCGAGAAGCAAACACTAAGGTAATGCCTAGACTCCGTATGTGAAGGACCCAGGTACCGTGCCCCACAGGGAGAAGTAGAATACGATGAGGGGGTCGACCTTAAAAGCAAGGAGGGACAGCAGAACACCGTGGAAAGGCAGCACTAGAAAGGGTTAAATACTTGGGGACAATGAAAGCGAGGACAGCGATGATGTCGAAGATCGGCGTGCAAAGGATAACAGGCTGTGTAAGTCCCGACTCACAAGAAAGTACAAAGCTGGAAAGGGAGGCATCCCGCTTACCTGGAGCCGTAATCGACCTGTGCTCCTTCCTCGTATCGCCTGTGGATAATGTGGAATCCATACGGGGGTGGGCCAGTATATATAGAACAAGTGAAGAGCGCGCACCAAACAGAACGTGGGAAGAGAGACTCGAGGGCGTGTTCATCCCTCGGAAGGTATCACTATCAGCTAGTTATCCTGCGTGTGATGGAACATCAGGAATGTAGGAAACGGCCTGATGCGGCGAGGCTTCCACAGTTGGCATGGCTACCAGGCAAAGTACAGGGCATGAAAAAGAGACTAATGGATAAAGCAATGCACACGAAAAGAACACATCGGAAAGCAATGTAAGGATATTGTGCCCGCACCCAAGATTACTGTGGTGTTGGCATGTTTGAAAATCAGAAACCTTCGTGTGGAATGCAACAAATTAATATGCTAGTCAGGATGAAAGAGAGAAAAAGTGTGGGGGCGGGGGCGGAGAGTGGTGCAACAGCACAGAGACTGAAGCTAAAAAGCTCTCGGCATTGCGTGGCGCGGGAGCGGCCTCCTTTGAAGTCTGATGGGGGGCGGGGGAGCGGCTTCCTTTGAAGTCTGATGCAGAGGCTCAGACAAATGGTGTGGCATGTGGCTGGCAATGGTGTGGGTGTGCGATGTGCGATGTGCACCTGCCTGGCTCACATGAACTGTACGCGATCCGCAGCTAGGGAGACTTTTCCGACCGCTTACTATAATCTCACCTATTCCATCCCTACGGGATAGAATAGGCGAGACCTAAAAAACTATGGAGCAGTTACGCTACCCACCCCCCTTAGATACAGGACAAACTGTAGGGATCTTGTCTTATCTTGTTCACTCATGAAAATGAAGCACAAATGGAAATCACCGTTCACTCAGTTGCTTTGAAACATGAGCAAGGGCTACATGCATTTTACACACCTACATACATGAGGAAGAAACCCCAACATGGAGAGCCAGGAAACAGTCTTCGGAACAACGAATATCTGCTGTTGATCAGCACAGTAAAATGTGGATCAGCTGGCGTAAGCTCACAGATATGAGCTCACTAGAAGAAATCCCTTGTCCTGGCCATACAAACATACCAGGCTGAGAAGTAGAGATTTTCCAAGCCACACGGAGAACTTTCAACCCTCCTCAGGCTTCTTAACCGCATGCGCGTTAGCAGTTTTCCCGCTGCGCGCTGCGATTTTAAAAAAGCCGCGTTACATGACGAGCTCAGCTCGTCATCAGCGTGCGAGCGGCGCAACTGATGACGAGCTGAGCTCGTCATCAGCGCCGAAGTGGTTAAGGTTTCAAACAAAGCTGCTTTCTGTTTTGGATCAGTACCCTTGTTCAATCCCCTGAACTAGACATGTTCTTGCAGCCTATGCCCTGAATGAGGAGTAACACTGTGATGCATGCATGTATTTAAGAGCAACTCCCTAAGTGTAGAGCTGTGTTACCCATTATTGCTAGATGGCTTTGGAATAAAGTCCTGGGGACCTGGACATGAGCGTGTCCCTGATTTTTTTGTCTTTTAACAGGTGGAATATCCCAGGATATATGCATCATCCGAAGACTCTCTTGTGATCGTGGTGTGGTTCCAAGACCAACAGCAGCAAGACACAGGGAAGGACTGACCAGACTGATAAGGACAACAAAGTGCTTCTGGGCAGCCCAAAGAAGGGTCAGACCTGGTGGAAACACTTATCATGCACCAACGTGGTCACGGCGGATTCAAGCTATTTTGAATAACCAGGTTAAGAGCTCCGTGCATCTCCTTAAACTATTCTTTGTGTCTGCCGAAGCATGAACGATCATACGAGCATGAAAATACCTCACTAAGTATTAAACCTCAATCTATTCCCCTAAACTTGACCATCAGGGCCCATTAAGCTGTGTGCCTGAAGATAGCATCCATTGTTGGGATCCAGGGCCCAGATGTACGACCATTCCAAATTGCGACTCACAATTTGCGCTCAATTGCAAGTCGCAAATTGTGAGTCGCAATTTGGAATGTACAACAGTGTCAGAGACACTGATTGCGATTCCCAATGGGGTCGCAAAATGCGAGGCTCTTGAATATTAATGAGCCACTTGCAATTTGCAAGCCCATTGGGAATGGCTGGCCCTCCCAGGGATGGCGGCCTGCTGGGCTCAGCAGACCTCCATATCTAGGACTGCTTGTCAATAAAGCATTTTTTTTAACTGCAGCCCGTTTTCCTTAAAGGAAAACGGGATGCATAAAAAAAAAAGAAACGTATTTCATTTTCTTTTTTAAGGACAGGTAGTGGTCCCTGGGTCCACTGCCTGCCCTTAAAACATATTTTTAGAGCCAGTCACAAAGGGGAAGAGGTCCCCTGGGAGCCCCTTCCCATTTGTGACTCCATTACCACCCTCTTTAAGAGGGCGGTAAATTGCGAGTGTTTTGTGACCGCAATTATGGTCGCAAAACATTCATACATGGCTAGAGAGTCTCTATTAGGAAGGGAACGCCTCTTCCTAGTAGCGAGTTGCAAAACACTTTTTTGTGAGTCGCAATTTTTTGTGAGTCACAAAATAGTGTTTGTACATGCCCATTTAGGTTTTTGGGCACGCAAAAACTGGTCATACATCTGGCCCAAGGGTCTACCTCTCCGTATAAGGTGCCAGAGTTGTACGAAGGAAGACATGGTATAACATCAACTATTTAGTTTTGCTATCTATGACTGTGTGGTGGATGAATTATTTGGATCCCTCAGGGTACCAATAAACTACAGTCACTGCTGTTCACTTAATGCAATATGAGAGTGCCTTATTGGCAGGACTAAGCTCCTGATTAGGCGTTAGTTAGCAGCGTGGTATCCCTAAGTAACATGTATATTTCATTTGTGTCCCTGTCTAGCCCTATTAGGTACACTACTAAATTCAATAATTTAAGTTTGGTGTGGATTCTTTTCTTCATCGACTGAGCCTATTAGTTAATTTGAGGGAAAAGCATTGTTTTTTTCAAGCCTGATATGCTGTACTCCGCTGAATGACAAAGGCTCAATTCGCAACGCATTTCCTGGCATAAAATTACATTTATGGCCAAAAATGCTACATTTGTGCCTGTCAGGAATTCACAAAAGAAATCATGACAGGGGTAGATGGTTCGACTACGGCAAGTTTTTCTGCTGCCGTCTTTAGAAATCTACAGTAGTAAATCCCATATAAGGCGTGGGGAGTGGGCGGACCAAGGTATGGTTGCCTTGTAAATTAGGGAATGGCAGTGAACATTTACGGGAAATTTGTAATTGATGAGAAATTTGAAGTGGAAGACAAATGGATCGTCCTCATATTTGGTGGGGCTTTTGAAGAAGTGCTTTCTCCAAGGGGGAAAATGTGGGTGGATGCCTTTGTTCATTTGGTTGCCCTTCCCACTATGAGGAATCGTACTCTATGTATAATTCTGCTTAGGCAAATAGGTAGCAAATATGTCCCATGATTGGGTGAAATAATAAGCCTAGATTGTTGCTCATGGTGCTGCTTTTGAGATACAGTGATCCACCTCTTTGTGAATTTGAAAGAAGTGTAAAAGTTCTTCCAAGTAGAGTTGCATAACACCATCTGTAATTTTACAAATCGATTTGATTTATCCCCAAGGAATTTGATATTTGCATTGTAGTAATAAATATATGAAAGAGCGTTCACACTTGTGTTGTTTGGTCACGTTTATTTTCATTGCCTTGGCATAAGCTCCTTGAACAGTATGAAGAGCTGTTTTGACGTTCCTCCTGAAAAGGTTGAGGTCCAACATTAATGCGACTGTTCTAACAACCCTGTTTAGTGCTATATTGCGATGCTCATTGAGTAGGGCGCAAACTAGACTACCATAGAAAGTTCATACATGGACTTTTGAACACCTCTGGCTTTCGGTGGCAGCTATCTTGACATTCCAGCCTTGCTTTATCTCACTATCGCACGGATATAGACCGTGGGTCGACGCCTGCCTGGTCCTTGGCAGCATACACTGCTTATCATCAGCCGCTTTGTACCCTCAGCCAAGACCAATAATGGCTCAGCTCTTTGATCTGTGCCCAGTGAGGGCTGTGTGACCTGGAGGCAGTTGCCAGGTTCTCAGGGACTCAAGGACAGTGACACAGCCATGGCCATAACACCCAGTGCTCTACTCAAACCTAACAAAGTTGCCCGGCGTTGTCTGTTTCGAGTGGTGCAGGATATGGGCTGCAGCCCTTGTAAAGGCAGAATGGTTATCTCCAGACCCGCACTGAAAAATAGAATCAGCCTTGGTTGAGATGTAAAAGGAAGCCCAACATTGCAGGAGACAGTGACTTCAGGCTTTCATAGTGATGTCACAGTTGCCCATCCACCACCTAAAGGTGCCCCACAGCTGGCAGCCAATCTGGAAAATGCCAGAAAGGGAGGTTTAGCATCAGGCATGATGGTGACCTTTAAGGCCGAACTGATAACCAAAATCTGTCCAGGCAATGATATCCAACGTAGCGACACATGTGACTCAATGAGCCAGTGAAATTGGCTAACTCCACCTCTTCAGTGAGGCAGGAAGGTTGTGCTCTCTAAGAGAACATTTACAGCCCTATGTTTCCAATAGTTGGCTAATAGCCATAGAACTACAGATATTTCTCAAAGACAACCTGATAAAATATTCTACCGCTTTCAGATTTGCCAGAGTACCAGGGGAAGCAATATTTGCCTAAAGCAGAAACTCATGAGTGTGCCTATGAAGAAATGATGTGCCACATACAAACATCCAACAGAAAATCCAACACAGAGAAAAATATCAGCAGGTTTCATTCTGTACCAGAACATAGTGCCCATCACTGTCCTTGCTCCAGTTAAGATTCCCATAACACTATTTGTGTTCCTAATAATACAGTACTGTTAGACCTAGCATCATTGGCATGGTTTCTACCCTGTCTTTTTGCCTCTGCCTCCTGTATTTTTGCTGTGTGCTGGATTTCGTTTTTGCTGGTCTAGATGTTTTGGGCACTTTGCCACTACTGATCAGTGCACTGTGTGTGCCCAGGGCTTATAAATCAAATGCTGCTAGTGGGCTTGCAGCACTGGTTGTGCCATGCACACCAGTAGCCTTTCAAAGGTGTCTCAGATCTGCCACTGCAGTGTCTGTGCACAGTTGTAACTGCCATGTCGACCTGGCAAGTGCACCCACTTGCCAGGCCCTAACCTTCCCCTTTGCTTACATGTTAGTCACCCCTAAGGTATGCCCAAAGTACCCACAAGGGCAGGATGCAGTGTATGGGAAAGGTAAGATATGTACTGGGTGTGTGACAAGTCCTGATAGTGCAATACTGTGAATTTAGTTTTTCTTTATTGCAAGGCTATCTGTCCCATAGGAAAACATGGGAGATACTTTGTAACTTCTTACAAGTATAACTTCCCATGGGGACAAGATCGGAAGATGAAGTTTAGGTTCTCTGACCCCAGAATTTAATAACACATCTTTTAGTAAAGATGGTTTTTACATATTTGGTTTGAAAATGCCACTTTTAGAAGGTATATAGAAAAAGATAACGGCTCATGTGGATAAATATATATATCTTTTCTGATAGGTATAAAGCACAATGGCAATACGGGTGGTATGCGGGATGTCAAACAAAGAAGCGGCCGGGACCCCTGAGCAGGGTGAAGGAAGGTAGGCAAGCAATGGAGATAAGTTTTCACACTGGTAACTCGCAGGAGAGGCACGCAACTAAGTTTTTCTAGACTTCACTTTTACTTCACGGTGCCACTCTTCTTAACTGCAGCTGCGCAGTGCAAGCCCCCCTACAGGTGTCCCTTCATTGACCAGTCCTGAAGAGCCCCAACACCCAATTTGGGTCGAAACGTCGTCGACAACCAAAAAGAAACAGACCTCAAACAATAGTTGTCCCCATTGTTCCAACTATTGCATATTGTTTATGTATACGCCACTAGGTCGCCTCTTTCCAATGAAATCTAATATGAACTAGAAACCTTTTAGTTTACCTTTTCACTTCAATAGTTTAGGTTCGTTATATATACATTCACTTGGGACACACATTCACGTTGTGAATATTTGTATGTATGTATTTTTCACAGATCCTTTCTACAAAACTGTTTATGTATATTTTCTACAAAACTGTTTATGTATATTTAAATAAACTGTACAAATTGGCGATCCAATTTAGTAAGTGTATGCACTGCTTCTTTGTTTGACATCCCGCATACCACACGTATTGCCATTGTGCTTTATACCTATAAAAAAAGAGATATATATTTATCCACAGGAGACGTTGTCTTTTTCTATAAACTTTACACCCAGGTTCCAAGTGAGTAGGGTCCCCTTGTTTTCTTCCCAAGTACTTTTAGAAGGTAGGCATTTTCTTCTTGCTTAGCCATCCCATGTACCTCTGCTGAGTTGTGGAGTGACTGGTTTTGGAGGGATGGGCTGAGGATGTGCATTCCCTGCGACAGCGACTGGGGGGGTTGAGGTGTGTCCTGCCTTTCCTGGATGAGTCAGAGCTGGTCTCAATAGACCTGGGCTGCATTTAGAGTACTGAGAGATTTCCTTGCACCTGAATAGGCCTGGACTGCCTTACACAATGCTGTTTCTACCTCCTGCCAGGAAGCTGGACCAGAGAGGACACAACTGGTTTGGACTGAGCTAAGAGACTCTCTGCCACAAGAGAACAAAGGAAAATGTGGTATAAATATTGGGGCCCAGATCCCAGAACTTTAGATTACTTCTGGTCTCAAGAGGAACCTCTCCTAAGTAGAAAAGCTGGGAAAGCTGAAGGAGAAGTACTGCCCCTGTGCTGTGTGCTGTATGGGGTTGGCTTGCAGTGGCCATTTCTGCCAAGGACAGGACAAAGACTGAACTGTGCTGTGCATCCTGCTTGAAGAAGATCTCTAAGGGCTTGGTGTGGAGCTTGCCTCCTGTTCTGAAGTCTCAGGGACACAAATACTTTGTTTCTCCTGTCCTCCTGCACCTGGAACTGCTGTTTCAGCTGCCACAGAGGGAAATAGTAACACCGACGCCGTGACCTGAAATGAAGCCATGGGCACCACTCAATGTGGTTGATCTCCTGAACCCATCAACTCCACATCGTTTTATGAAACCAACACCTCAATGCCACCGCAACGTCATATCCCTGGCAACAGTAACTAACCGACGCCTCACCTTCCCTGCATTGCAGAAAGGAACCGACGTCTCCCGGCGCCAATGAAGCAAAACCTCCCCGACGCCATGCACCATCTTTGTTTTCATCGTACTGTTATTTGTGGTCCGTGTGGCTTTAGGCCTGACCCTGCGTACCTCGCGGTCAGCGCCGTAATTTGGGATTTTCATCTGTCATGACGTCGTAATAGGCCCAGGGGGAGCTATTTGTTGCTACAAGCTTTATTTTTGTGAATAACCTTTTTTTGGTGCTATCTAGATATATATATGGGTGATGTTTGTCGTTTGGTCTTGTTTTGGTTTAGATAAAGATTTCCTATTTTTCTAAACTTATGTGGTGTCCATTTGTAGTGTTTTCACTGTATTACTGTATGTGTGCACAAATGCTTTACACATTGCTTCTGAGATAAGCCTGTCTACTCGTGCCAAGCTACCAAAGGGTGAGCAGGGGTTGTCTAAGGGTGGAACTCCCTTACCCTGACTAGAAGCAATGGTCTCTACTGGGACAAAGGTGCAAACCATTGCCGACTAGAGAGCCCCATTGCTAACAAATACTAAATATGCCATCCTGCCACAGTTGCCACTCATGACTCCTTAAGCATATCAGACTACATCTCAAATGCCTAACAGTCTGGGATGATCACGGACACACAGTATGGTTACTTATGGTCATTGTGGCAGGAGATAGCTCACAAAGTTGCAGAGCTGCTCAATGTGCCCAGGCAGCTGTCCAGGGTGTTAGTAGTGCGGGGTACATCTTATGCCTCATATATCAGAGCTATACATTAGGATATTCCTGCAATGTCATTGCTGACATTGCCCCAGTATGAAAACTGCAGAGTCATGGAACTTTCTATATTATTCAGTATGTAAGCACAGCGTTGAGCCATAAAGACTATTTTCAGCGTATGTAATGTTCCATCCTGATGGGAAAACTAAAATTTAACTGATATCAAAAGAACCCTTGCCGTGCCAGATTCTACATTGTCTAAATATGTATATGAACACTGGTTACCCTATCGGGTGGTTAGCCGGGCTTTATAAATCCTGATTGCTTGATTGACTGTCATACCAGGAATCAAGGGGCATATTATCAAGCCCCTTGTCGCCCCGTCATCGGCATTTTTCTGCCGATAACGCGTCGATATTTGCATCGCCCTATTATCAAGGCAGCGTTAAGTTAATTAACTTGGCTTAAAGCCACGTTAATTGACTTAACGCTGCCTTGGTAATAGTGCCCCTTTCACAATAAACTTATCATGAAAGGGGGCGTGCAGAGGGTGTTGCGGTGGGCGTTCCACCGCACCACCCATTCACTTCGATGCTGCCACCTATTATCAAGAGAGGCGATAATAGGTGGCAGCGCCGAATTTAAGAACAGGAAAGACCTGTTCTTAAGGTGGCGAAACGAGGAGAAATGCTTCATTTCTCCTCGTTTTTGCTTTTTCCATGTGTGCTGCCTTGTGCAGCACACATGGAAAAAGCAAAATGCCAAGGTTTGTTGATGTACAGGAAGGTGTCACTTCCTGTACATAAACAAACCTCTTTTTAAAAATGCCAATTTGTCACTTACATGTGTGCTGCATGAAGCGGTACAAAAGGGGGTGGTGATGGACGGAGCATCTGAACCAATCAAATACTCACTCCCAGTCAAAAGATCTGGGTTTAATCCATCACCGTTCACATGTGCCTCATGGGAACAGTCCAGCCCTAACTGTCCATCACAACCCCCTTTTGTACCGCTTTGTTCGCCATAAGTTAGCAAGGTAAGCTCAGGCGTGAGTCCCTTGCTCACTTTGCCACTGGATTCAAGCAAGCCTGGCTGAAGACGGCTGTAATGCCAGAAACCTGTCCTAGGAAGCTTGTTTCCGGTCCAGGGAAGGCATGGCTTGCCAGTTCGGGCTGGACTGTTCCCATGAGGCACAGGGTCAGACTGATTTGCATAAGGCCATGTCTGACTGGGGTGTCAGAGTGGGCTAAAGAACGGTGATGGATTAAACCCAGATCTGTTGACTGGGTGTGAGTGTTTGATTGGTTCAGATGCTCCGTCCATCACCACCCCTTTTTGTACTGCTGCATGAAGCAGCACACATGTAAGTTACAAAATGGCATTTAAGCTTTGTTTATGGGGGGGGGGGCGCTAGAGGGCGCCAAGCAAGATGGCCGCACTGCTGTGAGGCTCTACGTGACCGGGAATATATCCGCCAAATATCTGCTATATCCTGTGCCTTTACAGTTCTGAAAAGATAGTGGTGCCTACCTGTGAGAGTCCTGTGCTGCCTGAGTCGCCTTGCTGCTGCGTGGGTCTGCCATTTGAGGTGCAATCAGCCCCCTACATTTTCCTCGTGGCGAGGACTGAAAATGGCGACTGCTGGGCGCTGATGAGCTGCGGCGGATCGGAGCTCTCAGCTGTCTGCGTGGTGCCATTGAATGCCCTGAGGTGTATGCTAGTGACCTCCCAGCAGACGGTAGCGGCTTCGGATCGGGAGGCGTGCCTGGAGCCTTCCCGGTTTATAACCTGCACAGCGCGGCCCGTGGTGATCGGAGGCGGCGAGACTGGGCGGATCCGGCGGACTCTCCAGTGAAGCTGCGGGGGCGTGCCTGGTGCCTCCCGGGCCTGGTGAGCGCCGCGCGGCTCCGCTGGTGCCGGAGGGGGCTGCGCCGGAGGTGCGGCAACAGACTGCGATATACCCAGAGAAGAGGCCTGGCGGAGAGGAGTCCTGCGGCGGCGTAGCGGAAGCGCCAGCCCTACTGGACAACAGCGCCCGTCGGTGCTAGATGCGGTGAGTGGGTGGGCCTGCACAAGGTCTGGGTTGGGGAGGTGGAATCGGGCCCGGTGCTAGGCCACGCCTTGCTTGCTGGATCTGGTGCGGGGCAGAGGGCGCTGAAGAGCTTCAAGCCCATAGCAGCTGGGGAGGAGATATCGGCGGGCCCATTGTGCAGTAGGCCCTTCTGCTGTAAGACGTTGCAATAGTTCAGAGTCTCGGGAGGGCAGGGGTGACAGCAGAGCCCCCCGGAACCGCCCTAGTGTGTACTGTGCCTACATTCGCTGTGGAGACTCCTCGCAGTTGTCTATCTTGCCACACAATCCCTAATCTGAGCAGTGGATCGGTGGCCTTTGCTGAGACATTCTCTTTCTGGGCGCAGCCGAGTTGGTTCATGATTGGCAGAGCTTAGCGTTGCGGAATCTGCGTGGTTACAACAGAGGCCGCCATAGCGCTACAGCACACCCTACTGATGCCAGCTGGTAGGGGGGACTTATCTTCATGAGCAGTGTGAGGCAGGTTGCTCCGCTAAATTGCTCCACTCCCACTTGGACCACTGGGATGTAGGTTCTGCTGCCATTATTTTTTGTGGGTGTCTGAATAAGAGGTGAGGCCCTGGCACTCGCTAATTCTACCTCCTCACTGCGAGACCCTGAAGGGTGCGCTCTGGTCGTGCCCTGTGTCAAGTCTGGACCACATAGCACGCCCGACTCCTACCTTGCCCCTCTTCCTGCACTGACTGGCGTTTTGCGGTCTGGGGCCATGCGCCGACCTGATAAGACACAGCCTAAACTAACATTTGAATCTCGGCGTGCCCCTAAGACCCCACAGAAACCTGCCTCGCACTCTAAGGTGGATGCGGTATCGGATGGGCCCCCCACCCTTGAGGCTACACTGGTTGCCATGCAGCGGACCTTACAATCCATAGAAGGCGCATTGACGGCCGCCAACCACAGACTAGATCACATGTCTTCGCAGTTGGAAAAACAAAGCGTGCGCATGGGTGAGGTGAAGCAGAGGGTCTTTGCCGCAGAAGATGGTCTGTCCACAGTTACAGATAAGGCCCTGAATATGGAGAAGGTCCTCTCGCTTATACAGGCGAAGAACGAAGATTTGGAGGCGCGGTCCCGACGCAATAACATCCGCGTTACGGGACTGCCGGAATCCACAAATGTGGGGAAAATAGAGACCTATATGGAACGCCTCATTAAAGACATCTTTGGCACGGAACACCTCTCCCCTATGTTCATTGTAGAGCGCGCACACCATTTGCTGGCTGCCCGCCCAGTCCCAGGAACACCTCCGCGTCCTATAATTGCTAGGATTTTGAACTATAGGGACAGGGACACGATTTGGCGATTGGCGCGAGAAAAGGGAGCCATAGAGCATCAGGGGAACTCCCTTGCCTTCTTTCCTGATTTTACTGTTGCAGTGCAGGCCGCGTGCAGGGAATTCGCCACTGTGAAACAGTTTCTGCACTCGGAGGAGGTCCCCTTTGCAATGCTGTACCCTGCCCGCTTGCGTATTGGCGCAGCTTCGGACAATAAGATTTTTTCTTCACCTAAGGCTGCTATGGATTATGCAAAAAAGTTGAAGCGGAGGAGGCGGGCCTCTGCGGAAGCGACAGGAGGGGAGGAACTGGAAGACGCTGAGTGCTGAGGGCTCTTCCTGGTGTGTAACTGTGATTACTGCCCTAGAGAGACAGCTAGACCTTTGGGACACTGTGCACAATAATATGTTAGATGGTTTTCATTAGTTGCCCATCCTATCTGTAAATCTACTTCTTGTCTTATGAAGGGTGGACTGTTACAGACACAGTGGAACTGAAAATGTTATGGATGTCAGGAGTGTTATATACTGGCTGTCACTGGTGAGCCTTTAGCGACTTTGACTCTTTTACTCTTTGGATACCACCTACTCCAAAACATAACAACAAAGGGGAAAAAAAACAAAAGTTACGGAGGGATTCATGCCTGTCTAGACCTGAGTTGTTTATTTTGGAGTCTGGGTCTCTTGAGTTATACCATGATGCTAGGATTTATAAACGTATAATGATATGGCGCCGGATGTGCCACAATGCCCCCCTGTCAACTCCTGCTACGCGGCAGGAATGCGCATCTGCGCCCCCTCTATATGGGTATACCCCAACTTTTGTTTTCTGTTGTGGGTGATGGGGGGGAGGGCTAGGTTGGGATTGGAGGTGGCTTTGGCATGGTTGGGGTGCTGAAGTCGGAGGTGGGCGGGACGGGGCGAGTTGGGAGGGGGGGTTGTTGGTTCATTGCTACCAGGTGTACAGTTCGGATCCGAGATGTCCGTTGCGCTCTGAGAATGTATCGAACCGGTGTTATTATCTACTTATTAGTACACCTACCACCAGACAATGGGTAGCTCCATTAAATTTGCCACTTGGAATGTGCGTGGGCTGAACTCCCCGCAGAAATTCAGGATGGTGTTTGCAGGACTGGATAGAATGGGTGTGAAGGTGGCTTTCCTTCAGGAAACACATTTGACCTCTGCCTCGGTACGGAATGTTGGCGCCCGGTAGGCTGGTGTGCGTACTTCCTCCTCCTATTCCTCGTTTGCTAGAGGTGTACTCACATTAGTGAAGAAGGGGGTTCCCTTTACTGAAATTCAGACTGAATCGGATGACTGTGGACGATGTGTGATAATTCATGGCAGACTGGGAAGCGAGAGTGTGTTGTTAGTGAACATCTATGGGCCGAATGTGGATGATCCGGCTTTTTTCTCTGATGTGTGGCACAGGATTCAGCGGTTTTCCTCAAGCTGAAATTATTTGGGGTGGCGATTTCAATGTGTACTTGGATGTGTTTAAGGATAGACAGGGAGTGAGTGACGCCCGTCCGAAAAATGCATCTGAATTGTTGTGGGGTCTGATAGATGCTGGGTGGCTGCGTCATCCAGAGGTGCGCGAGAGTACTTGTGTGTCTTCAGGGCGCGGCTCGTGGTCCTGCATTGACTATTGGTTGATTTCAGAAGGGGTGTATCCTTGGGTCCAGAGTGTGTGTCATGCAGCCAGGACGCTCTCCGACCATTCTCCTGTGCTCCTGGAATTGGCGTTGCCGGACTGTGGGGCCCCGCCATTTGCCTGGCGCCTTCAACCGTCTGAATTGAAGGATCCGGTGTTCAAACACACTATAGAAGAAGCGATTGGGCATTACTTCACAGAGAATGAAAGGACAGTGGATAGCGCCGGAGTCTTGTCGGAGGCCTTTAAGGTCACCATAAGGGGGGCTTGCATAGGGGCTCAGGCGGGTGTGCTGCGGGATATTAGACGCCGGATACGGAAACTAGCTATGGAGATTAGTGAGTTGGAGCGAGCCGTCTGCGGATAAGCTAGCTCAGATCCGAGAACTTGTCTCGGAACATAATGACACTGTAGACCAGGAATTGTGGCACTGCTCTCAGCGCCGGGTGGCACGCTATTATGGGGAAGGTGGGCAGCCGAGCAGATCCCTGGCTCAGAGGCTGAGGGAGACCTGAAGTCAGGAGCACATACATGAGCTCATTGATGATGCAGGTGAGGCATGCCACTCAGCAGACGCCCTGTGTGAGGTTGTCTTGCAGTTCTACACAGACCTCTATGCTGCCCGGGAGTCTCCTTCTGATGAGGCAACGCATGCCTACCTAGACGATGTGGCACTGGGTTGGTTGTCCAATGCGCATCATGAATAGTTGGTGCAACCGTACGGAGAGGAAGATGTGCGAGATGCTATAATGGCATTACCTGCCTGCAAAGCTGCCGGACCGGATGGGCTGCCTAGTGAGTTTTATAAGACGTTTGCAACACTATTGGCTCCCCGGCTGCTGGAGGTATTTGCGGAGGCATATGACAATGGGCATCTTCCGCCGTCACTTCGTGAGGCCTTACTGTCACTCTATTGAAACCAGACAAACCCCCTAATCAATGAGGATCGTACAGGCCACTGTCCATCATCAACATCGACACCAAAATTTTTGCAAAAGTGATCGCCACCAGACTTCAGCCCCTGGTTCCTCTTCTGGTCCTGCCGGACCAGTCTGGCTTCATGATGGAGAGGTCCACTACACATAATTTACGTACCCTATTTTCCACACTGCACTATTTTGAACCTGACTTCCAGGCCATGGCTGTGTTACTAGACGCGGCTAAGGCCTTTGATTCTGTGCATTGGTCTTACATGTTCACGGTCCTGACTCTAATGGGGTTTCCTCCTTCTTTCTTCATTGGATTCAGGTTCTTTATAGTGGTCCTGTTGCCAGGGTTAGGGTTAATGGCAGGGTCTCCCCCCTATTTCCGATTGGGAGGGGCACCCGACAGGGTTGCCCCCTATCACCGATACTCTTCTCCTTGATAATTGAGCCACTAGCGTGCAAGCTTCCCCAAAAACATTCGGCTGCGGTCTTGCGATTCCGGCAGCACCCCTTGATCGTATCACTGTATGCGGACGATATGCTTCTGTATGTCCGGGAGCCCCCCAACTATCTATCCCCGCTTCTGAGGGAATATGTCCAATTTGATAGATTTTCGGGCTTGTGCATAAACTGGTCCAAATCCGTGGTTTTTCCTCTAACGGAGCGCACAAAGGAGGTCGACTTGGACTTTCCCCTGACATGGGCTACAGAACCAGTAAAGTATCTTGGGGTACTGGTTCATAGAGACCCCACAGTGGTGGTCGCAGAGAACCATGGTCGCGCCATTATGCAAGCTGAGAGGTGGGCACGTCTTCCTTTGTCCCTGGCGGATAGGATCGCGGTTATTAAAATGGTGTTCCTGCCTAAATTACTGTATGTTTTCATCAATGTCCCCATCAGGCTGAATCTGGCTTTCTTTCAGACGTTGCAGTCAGCTTTACTCAAATTTATATGGGGAGGCAAGCAAGCAAGATGCCGCTGGGACCTCCTATTGCAACCATTTGACAGAGGAGGCTTTGAAGCCCCGGATATTCGCTTATATTACCTTTGTGCACAGGCGCATTTTGCGCATTACTGGCATTTCCCGCAGCGCTTCCAGCCGCATGTGGTGATTGAAACAGATGCGGTTCGTCCTATCCCGGTACAAGCTATGATCCTTTCGGGCAGGTCAGGAGGACCTTGCCAGGAAATTAACCTTGCCTGGTGCACGTCTTGGGCGTGGAAGGCCCTGGCTGCTAGGGTTCCACTTCCGTATCTCTATGCTCGTCTCCTACCTTTAGCTTCCCATCCGGGAATCTCAGCTGCGAGGGAGCCCGCTGCCTTGAAAAAGCTCTCGGCTGCCGGTGTGGTTCGTATGGGTGACCTGTACACTGGAGGTCGATTCAAAACTCTGGAGGAAGCCCAACAGGGCGTCAATCGACCCCTTCTGTTCAGATTCATGTATATCCGCGTTCGGCAGGCAGTACTGGATGTTTACCCGAAATTCCCGGAGGAACCTGTAACCCTCAGGGCCTTGCAGGTGATGCTGACGGGTACGAGTCGTAAAGGGCTCATAACTCGCCTTTACCATGCCTCTCAGAGAGAAACTGAGTTTGATGAACATTCGTCACATCAATGATGGCAAACGGCACTGGGCACCCGACTCCCGATGGAAACATGGTCGGCTTGTTGTCAACTCACAGGGCGCTTGACTGCCAATTGTAATCTTAGGATTATCCACTTTAAGTTTCTGCATCAAATATATTATACTCCACTACAGCTCCATCGGTATGGTTTGCGTGAGTCTGCAAGGTGTGTGAGATGTGGAATAGAGGATGCGGATTTCCTACACGTGGCTTGGCTGTGCGGGAAGGTGGCGGAGTTCTGGGGTGCGGTAGCTCGCATCTTATCGGAAGTGGTACTGGAACGAGTTGAATGTACTCCTGAATTGTGCCTCCTAGGTTATGTCAATGGGCTAAAGCTCGCTAACTGCCGCCTAGTGGCGGTAGCCACTTTGCTGGCAAGGCGTGTCGTGGCAAAGAGGTGGGGTGCACGTTCAGCTCCCACTGTCAAATTGTGGCTTACTGACCTGTCATACTGTAGAGACCAATTGCTAGCTTACGGGGAGGAGCTGCCCGAGGCTTCCCGCCCAAAGGACTTCTGGAGCCCAATGACGACATACATGATTGCACACCCTGACCTGCTTGACACATAGGTCGATGTGAACACTGTTCTGGATGTATCACAGATTACAGTCATACTACATTGTAAGATATGAGTGCTATACTGTACTGTCAATATGATACTACTCACTGTACGCTATATCTACCGAAAGGCGCAAGCACGGACAGAACTGCCCCGCGGAGACGGCTTTGCAGTGTTGGTACAACCTGGTAGGTGGGAAGGGGGTGGGGGGATTTGGGGGAAAGTTGGGTGTTTATTTTTGCAATTTGGCAAGGGCTGTATACGCTGTGAACTGACTAACTGTGCCATTTACAATGTACGGATTTCCAATGTACCTTGGCGGTGATATGCATACGTTTTTGTAGATGTGCGCTGTATGTTGTACTCTTAAGTTGCTAATAAAACTTAATAAAAAAAAAAGCTTTGTTTATGTGCATGAAGGAACACCTTCCTGTACATACACAAACCTTCCCTGCCTGCGCTGGCGTTAATTTGTAAAACGTATCGCCATCGCAGGGGGAAACGCTAGGCTGCACCATATCCTTGGTAATATGGTGCAGCCTAGCGTTTCCGAAGTGGCGAAGAGAGGCGTTAAGCCAAGGCGGCTAACACCTCTATTCGCCACTTTGTTGGTAATATGCCCCCCAATTCTTCAATATGTAAAGCACAGTTGTAGGAAAACATTAAAATGAGCAATTAAGGCTGAACCTATTGTCATGTCGGATTGGATATCACCCAGGTATTTTGAACACAACTGTTAGTTTGAAACCAAATGCACATTATGTAGAGACCAATATCAGTGGGATCGCCTTTGCCAACAAGCTATGCCTACTCAACTCCCATCACCTACCCGTTCCTCTCTTCTCCTCACCCTCCTTCTCACAGGCATATTTTCAGCAACAAGGTGGAGCAACGCTTGGACTTTCCACAATCCACCCACAGCTGACCCTAGTGCCAGCTGCTTGATCCACTGCTACAGAGAAGGGTATTATCCCCCTGTCTTCTTCTTTCATAGAACGTCCATTGCCACTCATGCGAGGAGGTAGAATGAGCCTTCTGGTCAAGCCTCCCATTTCTGGCCACCCATAGATGAAACCTTCTATATCTGTGTGCATGGACATGCAGTGTATTATTTAAGAACAACAGCGGTCCCATGCATACACAATGTTTGTAGGTAAATAAATATAGACAGAATCAGTTCTATATTTTAGAGCGACATGTCCAGCCGGACAGTGGTCTTTAAATTTACTCAATATGCAGAGAGTTACAACCAGAAGGGATACCTTCAACATTCACCAGTGTGGAGCACAAGCCTGTACCCTGACACTCCTAGATTCCACACTAAGAGGAGAAAAATTAATAAGATTTGCGCAGGTCCTTCCTTGTTTACTGACCAGGAAGACAGTACCACAGCAGCGAGCTCGAGTCTCTCTGAGGATTTGGAGAAACAAAAGAAAAAACATGCTCGATTGGAACTAATGATTCTTATGCTGACCCAATACCTAAAATCAAACACCATTCCCCTTGGTTTACAAGTCAGAAATATTCCCGGAGTCTTTACTGACAATCCCAAATATATTACAGGATTCAGTAGCATAGGCACCACCTGCTCTAGACATTGGTTAGTCTTAGGAATAGAAACGGCAAGCGAAGAACTAAAAAAACTGGTTGAATCTATTAAAGACCTAGAACAACAAATAACTGATAACAACGGTGTCACTGAGGCAAAAAACCTACTTGAAAAGATTGAAAAAACCGTTCTAGAATTCCACCGCATAGAACAAAATGAAAAGTCAAACAAAGTAAAAAAAGATATTAAAGCTTTTTCTCTTGAACGTGCCTACCCCTATCTGCATAAAGATTTCTACACGAATCGTAATTTTAACCCACACCAACAGACCCCAAGACCTTGGGGCCGCTTCAACAGAAGAAACACAGTGGTTGGCTTTACTGATTCATCCGCAGAATCCTCTGATAGCTCCGACCCAGGTGAAGGACCAAGTGGCCCTACACGCAACCAAGGCCAGCATTTTTTATCCAGAGGCAACACCGAACCCCCGAAAAGAGGGCGAGTGAAGCAACAGCAGAGATGACACAATCCCCCAGGGGAGAGACAAACCCGTCACAAATTTTACCAATGGTAACAGAAAGCGAAAACATAGACACCATCCCGGTATTTAATCTATTCAAACACACCTTGTCCAGCCAGGAGGTCTCTATTCTAAGTAAGGGCTTATCATTTGTCCCTACAATCTACCCCAATTTTCTTGATTTACAATCAGAATTAATGGGTTTCTTTCGCAAGATTAGACTTCGGGCATTCTTTGAATTACACCCCTCAGAACCCAAGCTGGCCATCACTCCCTTTAGACCCCCTTCCACCTTTTCACCCAGCTCCAATATGATCCCAAAGGAAATCACTACCTTTGAAAAGGTTATCCTAAAAGAAACCTCCAATCTGGCCCAATCCCATCTGTTCATACCCTATAACATCTCTCTGGATGAAAAAGTCGCCATCTCCACCCTAAAAAATAACTCTAATCTTGTCATCAAACCAGCAGACAAGGGTGGGGGAATAGTGTTACAGAATATTGAGAACTATAAGGACGAATTGCTACGTCAGGTTTCTAACACTGACCACTATTGCAAACTGCCCTGTAACCCCACCAGAGGCTTACAGACACTTATCAAACAAGTTACGACAGAAGGCGTTGACAACGGCTATCTCAGTAAACTTGAATATAATTTTCTGAACATCACCAACCCCAGAATTCCGGTAATATATACACTTCCGAAAATTCACAAAAGGTTAGACAACCCTCCAGGGAGACCCATTGTGTCTGGATGTGGCTCGGTACTAGAACCCCTGGGCCACTACGTTAACTATTTTCTTAAAGACTTTGTGCCTGAAACCCAATGCTACATTCGAGACAGTATGCATATGATAAATCTTATTGAGAATCACCCATTCGACTGTGATAAAGAGACTCTATGCACTTTGGACGTAGAGTCTCTTTATACCAACATACCCCAGCGAGATTCGCTCATTGTTATGGAAAGTATACTCAACATGAGACCGCGCCCACATAGAGTACCTACTCTGTTCATAGTGCAACTTCTTGAGATCTGCCTCACACAAAACTTTTTTATGTTTGACTCACAATTTTACCAGCAGGTACGTGGAACCAGTATGGGAGCGATTTTTGCTCCTACTCTGGCCATCCTGTACATGGACTGGTTGGAAGTTAATACTATTCTAACCCCCAGCAACCCATTCAATCTAGGGTTGCTTACTTGGAAACGTTATATTGACGACATTTTCCTCATTTGGGGTGGGTCCCTCGATGATCTTCCGAATCTTTTACACTGGCTTAACAATAATTGCAACGGTCTGTCCTTTACCCTTACTCACAGTAAAAGTCATATTGCGTTTCTAGATCTAACTATACAACATCAGGGTGGTACACTTTATACATCCCTTTACCGCAAGCCCACAGAAAGAAATACTCTTCTTAGCTACAGTAGCTGCCATCCAAGGGCTCTGAGAGACAGCCTCCCCTATTCCCAATTTCTAAGGCTTAGGAGGAACTGTTTCAAGAAAGAGCACTATTTTTGTGAAGCCAATACCCTCTCAGCCAAACTGAGATCCAGGGGTTACCCACGCCGCTTGGTAAAAAATTCCATGAAAAGGGCATGGTACTGCCCCCGTGAGACCCTCCTTGAACCCAAACCCAAACCAACCACTGACAAAACGGTATGTGTCACTACCTTCTCCCCCATCTCCAATCGCATCAAACAAAGCATAAAAAGGAACTGGCACATACTCAACTCTGGACAACTCAAGTGGGAAACCCCTCTATTTGCTTTCCGCAAAAGTAAAAATCTGAAGGACCAGCTGGTTAGGGCAGCCCTACCCGCCACATCTCCCGTGAATACTACACTCAATGACCACTGGCAGTTACCCCCCCTACGAGGCCACTCTAAGTGTGGGTCATGTGTGGTGTGTAACTTTACAGTGGATTGCAAGGAATTTGTTTTCAAGGATGTGAAGAGTGAATTAATGACCTTTACCAACTGTAACAGCTGTAATGTTATTTATGCTATCTTTTGTCCATGCAATCTGATATATGTGGGTCAAACGAAACAAAAAATAAAACTCCGAATATCCCAACATCGAAGCAGGATCCGCTGTGGGACACCCAATGCCCCACTAGTAGAACATTTTTCCATGAAAGGACACACAGAGAATGAAATTCGCTGGACTGTTATCAACCAAATCATCATCCCACCAAGAGGCGGAGATCTAACCCGTATGCTCAACAAGGAAGAGCTTAAATGGATCCTCAAAACGGACAGTTTAAACTCTGGGTTAAACCTCCAAGAGGACTGGACTTCTTTAATCTAATCCAATTACTTGTTGCAAATGAACTCTGTGTTTCTCACTGGGCTGTTTCAGACCCCTAATGTAATGCTTCCCTTGTAAATAATTTATGTCAATATTGTAGATAACTGTTAACTGTGTTTTTATAACCTTATTCACTGTCACTGCGCACCTTCACCACCATGTACTAAAACTCCCCCTCACTCCCAAGATGGCCGTTCGGTAGTCCACTCTTTATTTCTGTGCCCCGGTAGCGCCGACCAACCAGAGCCCTTATAACAACCATCCGTACTTCCCCACGAGGAAGCCAGGATACAATCCATACTGCCGACTGACCCGGTAAGCAACAGCCTTAGGGCGTGTGTAGAATCCCTCCCTAATCCCCCTGCAACCTTGTTCTGATCCCGTCCTTTTTCAACAGGCTATCCCATGGCTCCGTCGATTACAACATTGTTAAGCGGTATCCCGGTTTCAGCCCGATTTTTGGTAAGACCCGCTCGGCGCCGTATTATTCACCATGGAACCGCTCCCTTTAATGCACGTCACTGATTCCTCTTAATCATTTTATTTCCAGGGCTCGCCGTCACGAAACGGTCATTCTCGCGCTGCCGCCGATCCGGTTTGGGCATTCAACGCGGTAGGCTTCTTTAAGAACTTGCGCCCCGCTCCGAACCTATTACTTTTCTATCACCAAGTCACTTATTATTTGAACTCACTCCGACTTTTTGCCAGCACTCCGCGGTACCTTCCACACTCTGGCGGTTGCGGACTGCTTCAATCACTCCTTCATGAATCTACACGGGTACACGTGCACACTATTCTCAGTACCCTAGGTCAATTCTCCCCAACGCGTGACCTATCTACACGTGTACACTTATGATAGTACCCTATGTCACTTCACCCCAACGCATGACCAATTAGCCCACCCTTGGTCACCCACTCGGTCCCCTTGCGCTTACGCATGCAGTTAGTCTCAAATGTGAATGAAAGTGGTTTTCCGCATGTCATCCACCTGGAGTTAATAGATAAACGCCACGAAGTCACCGCGCCTGTTTATAAATAAGATCACTCCAAATCACAGAAATAATTTATGAAAATGTACATATGTCAATTCCTTTCCTCTTTCCCTCCCTTAGGCAATTAGAGGCTTTATATACGCTAAGGCATTACCTAATGTCCTGATGATGGTCTCCATGATCTAATGTAGTGAGACCGAAACGCCGTCGACTTGCCTCGCACCTTATACATAACCTGATTGATATGTAAATGTATTGTAAATGGTGCCTCATGATATTTCTGTACATATGAATCTTGAAACAGAAAAACGTCACTTTTTGCCTTACAAAAGCCCTCCTTTTTCTCCTCTTAGTGTGGAATCTAGGAGTGTCAGGGTACAGGCTTGTGCCCCACACTGGTGAATGTTGAAGGTATCCCTTCTGGTTGTAACTCTCTGCATATTGAGTAAATTTAAAGACCACTGTCCGGCTGGACATGTCGCTCTAAAATATAGAACTGATTCTGTCTATATTTATTTACCTACAAACATTGTGTATGCATGGGACCGCTGTTGTTCTTAAATAGTATGCTCCCCGAGGTCCTGTGCTGACTAAATTGGGGCCCCTTGTTGTTCTCTAACATGGACATGCAGTGTAGCACCATTTCACAGAACACCAACCTGTTAGAACATGCTACCTGGTTAATGGTGCTGCATTGAGTCAGCAGAGCAGGCTTCCCCTCAAAGGCTGCATAGAATAAGAGAACATGGTCTTGGGACTTTCAGGCATGGGTGATAAAAGCAGAACAGTTCACTCTTAGTCTACCAGGAAAGTGCCACTGTACAGAGTTGCCAGCAAGTGACAGTGGCGGCTAAGACCTGGAAAAGCCTCCCCTGCACCTCAGAGCCTCACCTTCGCTCCAGCAGTTCAGAAAGAACGTCAAGATTGGATGTTCAACCAATAGGAGAACATGCAGCTCATTCTCCCAGCACCACGAGGCCTTCAAGGGTGATGTAGCCGGGCTCTATCCGATTGATGCTGAAGTTGTCACAGGTCTCAGAAACAGACACCGGGAAACGCTTCAGTGAATGTCCTTTAGAGTCTCCATGTGATCATTGCCAGGGATCTCTCCAGGCACATCCTCTTTTATTTGCTGTCCCAAGTACATTGTGGGATTCATTATGTATTTATTCAGTCAATTTCCTACAGTGCCAGCTGATAGGGGAGTGGTCTGCAGATATGTCCTAAACATAATGTACATTAGCGTTTCCAAATCTGTGGTGGCGCTGACCGCAATGGGTCCGTGGCATCTACTTAAGTGGTATACGTTTGCTGAAAACATTAAACAATATTAGCAGATTCATAAAGTGAATATACAAAAAACTAAATGTAAAATTGAACATGTAAAACGCTTTGTAAAAAGAGGAGTTTGAAATTGTTGGCTAAAAGTTAAGTTGGTATCATTAGCTTGATTTGTGGGAGCAGCGTAAGTATGAATCTAGTGTGGACGAATGGTGGCTTCAATTGAACCACCACTATGCGCTGACAAAAAGCGACCATGCATTAGGGGAAAAAAGACAAAGTGACGTCACTTAAACTTTTAGAAAATAAGACCACATTTTGAAAAGCTCCAACCTTCCTATAAAAATGTGGATTTTTGTATATTTTGTGTTTGTGAATTAAATAAAATATTGCATAATTTGTCTGTATACATGTTTCTGTATTCTTGTGCATGTTTTCAGGTTCAAATATTATTAGTGATTCACTGTGGTCTCACAGAAGTCAAAAGGTTAAGAAGCACTGATGTACAGGTATTACATTTTTGCCCTCAATGGTGTTCTTTCTCGTAGCCCAGTCTGTGTCATTTTCCTTGCTACTGCTGAGTTCTCATGCTCTCCCGCATGCATGTACAGCTTTGGAGCAGTGCAGTTGGAGCAATTTGACCACACCTACTGATCTCAGGGGCTTCCAACAGCATCAGTACTTCTACTGGCAGTGAAATGTACCTTCACACCACCTCCTACTCTAGGTGATTCCAATCACGGGCATGCAGGGCACATGCGTTTCGATGAAGAAGCATCCAAGATTTCAACGCAAGACTTCCGGGAAACAAAGAAATTGGGTTTGCAGCAAGAACCAAGCCTCTAACGTAGTAAAAGACACATGCATGTGCCCTTTGCAAAACATCTCAATTTAGTAATTGTGTCCCAGTCAGTGCTTAATTTGAGCCGGTGGATCCGGTGCTCGGCACTGACCCTTATTTATCAACACTGCACTTATGATAGTCTGCCATATGGTGGCACTGTTTGTCTGCTTCCGACAAGGACACAATAATAGTTGTTTATTGATTCAAAATACATTAAAAGTGTTGAATACCATACCTGTCACCCAAATCATTCTCATAGCTTTTGGGGGCTGGTATAGTCTGAATTGTCACACTTGTAGGATTGTGATTGTTAGTAGCTGTGTTGGTTTTGTCATTGGCAGTGCTAGAGGGGGCAATGGGTGTTACAAGCTGCAGTGGCCTCCTGACGAGGGCCCTCACATTTATATTTTTTTTACAAATTAAGCACTGGTCCCAGTTTGCCACTGTAGTCTATTGCATGTGGAGTAAGCAGACATGTAGAAACAAGATATCTATATTGAATTGGACTTTCTGTTAAATTTGTTGTTACACACTTGAGAAAACATATCTCCAGCAATGATGTCCTTGTTCTATCTTGCTCAGGAATGCCTTCCTTGTCCTCCCAACTCGTCCTGTCCCGTCCCCTGGGCACAAAGTAGCATACAATATCTTGCCTGTGGACCAGGGGGGATTTATCATACACCTCATGACATCTCCACACTCCTTAGAGGAAAAGACACATCTCTGACATGACATCCCTCATTTGTGAAGCATGGTAGCACAAGCTGAAGCGAAGACTCCTTAGTGTCTTTCCCAGCATCTGCTCCTGCTAACTCTGAGTTCCTGGAGTCAGTAGAGTTGCTCCTGCTGCTACAGATGGTGCAGTGTTTGTGGTGTAGCTCCAGCTGACGTGTTGAGTCATGAGGTTGGTAGTTGTGCTGAATGGTGAATGGCACACTGCTCATTACTGCCGGAACTTAAGATGGATGCTCTTCTATCTCCAGTATGGCGGTCAGGTGACTTCAAGATACCCCATGTTTCTTGTGAGAGCTAATCTAATCCAAACTATGCGGACTTCAAAAGTGCACGGCCACCCAAAGGCTTCCGCGCGCTATATGATCCATAGCGTTGCCCATGAGCTAACAGGGGTCCATATGAAGAGGTCTTGATTAGTAGGGGTAGAGCCAGGCTTTAAGCACTTTCCTAAACTGTGTCTCATTGTCTAGGCTTCTTAATGCTATGGGCAGTGAGTTCCAAACTTTAGGAATAAGATGTGAGAAGGATCTTCCCCCCCATCTAGTTCTGTGAATTCGAGATACCTTCAGGAGTTGGGTGGTAGAACATCCTAAAACCCTACTAGGGATGCATGGTATCAAGAGTGGCCTAATCAGGAAGGGTCCTTTGGAGTTAAACCCTCTAAATGCAAGACTTAATGTTTTGAATTTTATCCTTTCCTAGATGGGGAGCCAATGGAGAGAAGCCAAGGCATTTTGGGCCTTGTTTTGGGTTATGCATAGAGTCCTTGGTGCCGTATTTTGGAAGACCTGGAGCCTTTTCGATACATTTAGGGGAACCTATATATAGGGAGTTCCCATAGTCCAGTGAAGAGAGAACTAGAGATTGGACCACAATTCTTCAGGAAGCGATGGGTAAGAGAGCTAGGATTTTGCAAAGAGTTCAAAGGAGGCCAAAGCAGGTTGCTGCCAGTTTTTGTGCTTGTGCAATCATAGAAATTGAACCACCCAGCCAGTTTTTATAACCTTTTTATGGGGGAGGAGGGGGCAGATGGATTGCCCAAACTCTCTGGCCATTCTAGAGATGGTTGAGGGTCTCGTGTATTCCCCAGAATCATCAGATCTGTTTTCCCCATTAAGCTTGAGACAGCAGTTTGCCTTCCACTTAGCAACCTTTTCTAGACAGGGAGACAACTGTTGGTAATCTGATCCTTTCTCAGGCATAAGGGAGATGACCAGTTGTATGTCATCAGCATATGAAATGATCAACAACCCGAATTCCTGAATAATGTCACCTAGCAGGCGCATGTATAGGTTAATAAGTATGGGGCTGAGGGCAGAGCCCTGCGGTACCCTACACTTCAGGGGAAAACGTCCAAGTAGCATGAGTGTTCACAGATTTGAAATTACCTGTGCTTTAAAAAGGAGGTGAGCCAATTGAGAGAGACTTTTTTTATTCCAGCTTTACTGATTCTTTGTATAATTATTTTATGGTCAACCGTATCAAACGCTGCACTCAGGTCAAGGAGGATAATAGCAGCGGCTCCACCCTGGTCCTGCAGCATTTTTAGCTCCTTTATGACTGTTAGGAGGACTGTTTCTGTACTATATTGTGGGCGGAATCCTGTCTGTGTGGGGTGAAAGAGAGAGTTTTCTGCAAGAAATAAGAAAATACTTTGATTAACATGGTCCATAGGTCTGGAAGCGGTGATATTGGCATGTAATTCCCAGGGCATGAGGAGTCCAGATTACTTCTTTTAGTAGAGGTTTGACCACCACATTTTTCAAAGTGGGGGCGACCAGTCCAGTCCTGAGAGAGAGATTGAGGCGGTCTAATAGTGTAGGGAAGATAACTTTGGCTCCTTGAAGGAATATGTGGGGCAGTTCAGGGTCCAGAGGGGATCCAAATTTCACTCTGCGGAATAGAGGTGGGATTAACACTGGAGATGGGGGAGGGAGTTTGACAAGCAAACGGAGGGTATGTTAGGCAAGTGATTCTCTGAGAGGAGATTAATAGCATGTTTAGTCTGTTGTAGTGCATTATATGTCAAAAATTATTTTCTGAATTTTTTTTTCAAGTTCATTGCAGTGTGCTACTGTAGTGATTGGGAGATTGTTTCCCGACCTTGGTGTGGTAAGGGATTTGACAATTTGGAATAGTTCTCTTGGGGAGTTGGCTGCCTTGCCAATTTTGGCTTCTTAGTAAGAGGCTCGGGCCTTTTTAATTTCAAGGTGACATTTTCTAATTGCAAGTTGATAAGAGTGTTTCTGGTGATCCTCATATTTTTCCTCCATTTCCATTCTAGTTTTTTGCATTCTTTTTTAAGGATAAATGGTGAGAGGTAAACCATGGTGCAGATTGTTCTTTTTGACTTCTTTGATCAAGGTGATTGGAAAGATTTCATCAAGAGATTGTTTAATACAATCTTCAAATGTAGGAAGCAGTCCTTTTCTCTTTGTTAAGTTTTGACCATCTACGGTCAATTGTAGGTACTGGCTTAGTCCCAGTAGTTGATGGTTCACCATTCAACGTAAAGGGAATCAAAAAGTGGTCTGTCCATGTCAAGGTTTTGAGGGCGGTCGGCGGTGGGCGTGTCCGTGGGCGTGGCCGCCGGGGGAAGAGGAACCAGCTGAGGAAGATGGAGGATGCTGGTCCTCGCAGTCCCCCGGCTAGCTGCTGGTAGTTCGCCCAAGCCTCTACCCTCGGGTCTCAAGCCGGGAGCGCTAGACTTGCTCTGCCGATTGCAGAGCTCGCTCCCACCAGCGAGTCCTCGGCAGGGGAGGCAGCAATCCGCAGGTCAGGAAAGATTGGCAAAAAGGACCTTCAAAGCGTTCTAAGAGCAGCAGGCAACAGCGTTCTGCTTTGCAAGTGAGTGGCACCCGCGGAGCGGGTGTCACAAAAGGTTTTGAGGGCGGTCGGCGGTGGGAGTGTCCGTGGGCGTGGCCGCCGGGGGAAGAGGAACCAGCTGAGGAAGATGGAGGATGCTGGTCCTCGCAGTCCCCCGGCTAGCTGCTGGTAGTTCGCCCAAGCCTCTACCCTCGGGTCTCAAGCCGGGAGCGCTAGACTTGCTCTGCCGATTGCAGAGCTCGCTCCCACCAGCGAGTCCTCGGCAGGGGAGGCAGCAATCCGCAGGTCAGGAAAGATTGGCAAAAAGGACCTTCAAAGCGTTCTAAGAGCAGCAGGCAACAGCGTTCTGCTTTGCAAGTGAGTGGCACCCGCGGAGCGGGTGCCACGAAAGGTTTTGAGGGCGGTCGGCGGTGGGCGTGTCCGTGGGCGTGGCCACCGGGGGAAGAGGAACCAGCTGAGGAAGATGGAGGATGCTGGTCCTCGCAGTCCCCCGGCTAGCTGCTGGTAGTTCGCCCAAGCCTCTACCCTCGGGTCTCAAGCCGGGAGCGCTAGACTTGCTCTGCCGATTGCAGAGTTCGCTCCCACCAGCGAGTCCTCGGCAGGGGAGGCAGCAATCCGCAGGTCAGGAAAGATTGGCAAAAAGGACCTTCAAAGCGTTCTAAGAGCAGCAGGCAACAGCGTTCTGCTTTGCAAGTGAGTGGCACCCCACTCAAGGGTGATGTAGCCGGGCTCTATCCGATTGATGCTGAAGTTGTCACAGGTCTCAGAAACAGACACCGGGAAACTCTTCAGTGGGTGTCCTGTAGAGTCTTCATGTGATCATTGCCAGGGATCTCTCCAGGCACATCCTCTTTTATTTGCTGTCCCAAGTACATTGTGGGATTCATTATGTATTTATTCAGTCAATTTCCTACAGTGCCAGCTGATAGGGGAGTGGTCTGCAGATATGTCCTAAACATAATGTACATTAGCGTTTCCAAATCTGTGGTGGCGCTGACCGCAATGGGTCCGTGGCATCTACTTAAGTGGTATACGTTTGCTGAAAACATTAAACAATATTAGCAGATTCATAAAGTGAATATACAAAAAACTAAATGTAAAATTTAACATGTAAAACGCTTTGTAAAAAGAGGAGTTTGAAATTGTTGGCTAAAAGTTAAGTTGGTATCATTAGCTTGATTTGTGGGAGCAGCGTAAGTATGAATCTAGTGTGGACGAATGGTGGCTTCAATTGAACCACCACTATGCGCTGACAAAAAGCGACCATGCATTAGGGGAAAAAAAGACAAAGTGACGTCACTTAAACTTTTAGAAAATAAGACCACATTTTGAAAAGCTCCAACCTTCCTATAAAAATGTGGATTTTTGTATATTTTGTGTTTGTGAATTAAATAAAATATTGCATAATTTGTCTGTATACATGTTTCTGTATTCTTGTGCATGTTTTCAGGTTCAAATATTATTAGTGATTCACTGTGGTCCCACAGAAGTCAAAAGGTTAAGAAGCACTGATGTACAGGTATTAAATTTTTGCCCTCAATGGTGTTCTTTCTCGTAGCCCAGTCTGTGTCATTTTCCTTGCTACTGCTGAGTTCTCATGCTCTCCCGCATGCATGTACAGCTTTGGAGCAATTTGACCACACCTACTGATCTCAGGGGCTTCCAACAGCATCAGTACTTCTACTGGCAGTGAAATGTACCTTCACACCACCTCCTACTCTAGGTGATGCCAATCACGGGCATGCAGGGCACATGCGTTTCGATGAAGAAGCATCCAAGATTTCAACGCAAGACTTCCGCAAAACAAAGAAATTGGGTTTGCAGCAAGAACCAAGCCTCTAACATAGTAAAAGACACATGCATGTGCCCTTTGCAAAACATCTCAATTTAGGAATTGTGTCCCAGGCAGTGCTTAATTTGAGCCGGTGGATCCGGTGCTCGGCACTGACCCTTATTTATCAACACTGCACTTATGATAGTCTGCCATATGGTGGCACTGTTTGTCTGCTTCCGACAAGGACACAATAATAGTTGTTTATTGATTCAAAATACATTAAAAGTGTTGAATACCATACCTGTCACCCAAATCATTCTCATAGCTTTTGCGGGCTGGTATAGTCTGAATTGTCACACTTGTAGGATTGTGATTGTTAGTAGCTGTGTTGGTTTTGTCATTGGCAGTGCTAGAGGGGGCAATGGGTGTTACAAGCTGCAGTGGCCTCCTGACGAGGGCCCTCACATTTATATTTTTTTACAAATTAAGCACTGGTCCCAGTTTGCCACTGTAGTCTATTGCATGTGGAGTAAGCAGACATGTAGAAACAAGATATCTATATTGAATTGCACTTTCTGTTAAATTTGTTGTTACACACTTGAGAAAACATATCTCCAGCAATGGTGTCCCTGTTCTATCTTGCTCAGGAATGCCTTCCTTGTCCTCCCAACTCGTCCTGTCCCGTCCCCTGGGCACAAAGTAGCATACAATATCTTGCCTGTGGACCAGGGGGGATTTATCATACACCTCATGACATCTCCACACTCCTTAGAGGAAAAGACACATCTCTGACATGACATCCCTCATTTGTGAAGCATGGTAGCACAAGCTGAAGCGAAGACTCCTTAGTGTCTTTCCCAGCATCTGCTCCTGCTAACTCTGAGTTCCTGGAGTCAGTAGAGTTGCTCCTGCTGCTACAGATGGTGCAGTGTTTGTGGTGTAGCTCCAGCTGACGTGTTGAGTCATGAGGTTGGTAGTTGTGCTGAATGGTGAATGGCACACTGCTCATTACTGCCGGAACTTAAGATGGATGCTCTTCTATCTCCAGTATGGCGGTCAGGTGACTTCAAGATACCCCATGTTTCTTGTGAGAGCTAATCTAATCCAAACTATGCGGACTTCAAAAGTGCACGGCCACCCAAAGGCTTCCGCGTGCTATATGATCCATAGCGTTGCCCATGAGCTAACAGGGGTCCATATGAAGAGGTCTTGATTAGTAGGGGTAGAGCCAGGCTTTAAGCACTTTCCTAAACTGTGTCTCATTGTCTAGGCTTCTTAATGCTATGGGCAGTGAGTTCCAAACTTTAGGAATAAGATGTGAGAAGGATCTTCCCCCCCATCTAGTTCTGTGAATTCGAGATACCTTCAGGAGTTGGGTGGTAGAACATCCTAAAACCCTACTAGGGATGCATGGTATCAAGAGTGGCCTAATCAGGAAGGGTCCTTTGGAGTTAAACCCTCTAAATGCAAGACTTAATGTTTTGAATTTTATCCTTTCCTAGATGGGGAGCCAATGGAGAGAAGCCAAGGCATTTTGGGCCTTGTTTTGGGTTATGCATAGAGTCCTTGGTGCCGTATTTTGGAAGACCTGGAGCCTTTTCGATACATTTAGGGGAACCTATGTATAGGGAGTTCCCATAGTCCAGTGAAGAGAGAACTAGAGATTGGACCACAATTCTTCAGGAAGCGATGGGTAAGAGAGCTAGGATTTTGCAAAGAGTTCAAAGGAGGCCAAAGCAGGTTGCTGCCAGTTTTTGTGCTTGTGCAATCATAGAAATTGAACCACCCAGCCAGTTTTTATAACCTTTTTATGGGGGAGGAGGGGGCAGATGGATTGCCCAAACTCTCTGGCCATTCTAGAGATGGTTGAGGGTCTCGTGTATTCCCCAGAATCATCAGATCTGTTTTCCCCATTAAGCTTGAGACAGCAGTTTGCCTTCCACTTAGCAACCTTTTCTAGACAGGGAGACAACTGTTGGTAATCTGATCCTTTCCCAGGCATAAGGGAGATGACCAGTTGTATGTCATCAGCATATGAAATGATCAACAACCCGAATTCCTGAATAATGTCACCTAGCAGGCGCATGTATAGGTTAATAAGTATGGGGCTGAGGGCAGAGCCCTGCGGTACCCTACACTTCAGGGGAAAACGTCCAAGTAGCATGAGTGTTCACAGAATTGAAATTACCTGTGCTTTAAAAAGGAGGTGAGCCAATTGAGAGAGACTTTTTTTATTCCAGCTTTACTGATTCTTTGTATAATTATTTTATGGTCAACCGTATCAAACGCTGCACTCAGGTCAAGGAGGATAATAGCAGCGGCTCCACCCTGGTCCTGCAGCATTTTTAGCTCCTTTATGACTGTTAGGAGGACTGTTTCTGTACTATATTGTGGGCGGAATCCTGTCTGTGTGGGGTGAAAGAGAGAGTTTTCTGCAAGAAATAAGAAAATACTTTGATTAACATGGTCCATAGGTCTGGAAGCGGTGATATTGGCATGTAATTCCCAGGGCATGAGGAGTCCAGATTACTTCTTTTAGTAGAGGTTTGACCACCACATTTTTCAAAGTGGGGGCGACCAGTCCAGTCCTGAGAGAGAGATTGAGGCGGTCTAATAGTGTAGGGAAGATAACTTTGGCTCCTTGAAGGAATATGTGGGGCAGTTCAGGGTCCAGAGGGGATCCAAATTTCACTCTGCGGAATAGAGGTGGGAATAACACTGGAGATGGGGGAGGGAGTTTGACAAGCAAACGGAGGGTATGTTAGGCAAGTGATTCTCTGAGAGGAGATTAATAGCATGTTTAGTCTGTTGTAGTGCATTATATGTCAAAAATTATTTTCTGAATTTTTTTTTCAAGTTCATTGCAGTGTGCTACTGTAGTGATTGGGAGATTGTTTCCCGACCTTGGTGTGGTAAGGGATTTGACAATTTGGAATAGTTCTCTTGGGGAGTTGGCTGCCTTGCCAATTTTGGCTTCTTAGTAAGAGGCTCGGGCCTTTTTAATTTCAAGGTGACATTTTCTAATTGCAAGTTGATAAGAGTGTTTCTGGTGATCCTCATATTTTTCCTCCATTTCCATTCTAGTTTTTTGCATTCTTTTTTAAGGATAAATGGTGAGAGGTAAACCATGGTGCAGATTGTTCTTTTTGACTTCTTTGATCAAGGTGATTGGAAAGATTTCATCAAGAGATTGTTTAATACAATCTTCAAATGTAGGAAGCAGTCCTTTTCTCTTTGTTAAGTTTTGACCATCTACGGTCAATTGTAGGTACTGGCTTAGTCCCAGTAGTTGATGGTTCACCATTCAACGTAAAGGGAATCAAAAAGTGGTCTGTCCATGTCATAGTGCAGGGTTTCTTAACCATAAAGTTGGGGTCGTTGCTAAAAAGGGTCGAGGAGGCCCTCTGTCGTGTGTGTGTCCTTCTACTCTTTGAGTTGATTGAAGGGACCCAAGGTGGTGTAATATGCCTGCCGAAAAAGGCGGTTTGGTCTTGTCAAAATGTACATTAAAATCCCCAAGAAGGGTTAGATTCATTTTTTTAATACCTAGGCTAGCAATCAGATTCGGAAAAGCCTCCGCGAACTTAGAGCAAGGTCCTGGGAGTCTGTAAATCAGTACCCCTGAAAAGGAGCATCTAGGCGAGTGGTTTATGGCGAAAGAGAGGTTCTCACATTGCGTGAGGAATATGTCATCTGGTCGTATATCCTCGATCAGAGCTAATATCTCAAGTGTGTGGCATGGAAAGGATCTGCCATCAATAACAGATTCCAGCATTTTATTGTGGAGTGATCAGCCTTGTCTTCCTTGGTTGTTGTATGTAGCGAAAAACTGAAGGTCGAGCATTGCTGTTCTCCGCTCCTTCTGCCTCCTTGAAATCTTGCGCCTTCTGGCCAAATTTTACATAATGCGCCACTTCACTCGTACTCATTTGGGTAATTACTCATGTTCCACTCCAGATTTGGCATGGACCCTCATCCCAGATTGAGTGTCAGTCTGTACTAGAACTGTCTTACATCTACTCCGAGCAGTGAACAGTTATTCCACCTAAATACTGAGTTAGAAATATCATCTGAATTGTGGTCAGAATCTCGTGAGCACATCTTTTTTACAGTTTTATATCATGGGCGTTTAAAACACTATATTGGTTTTATTACAGTTTTTCTACTACATGTCATAAATTCATGAAGCTAAGTCTCTCTCTCACACCCACTCACACATAAACTATACAGTGAACTCGGGCATGACTCACTCTCCTCTGATCTCCACTTTGATGCTTCTTGGACTTTGTCTTCCACTGTTGCAACCTACTCCCACTACTACTCGTTTGAGACCGTCTCTATGGCGGGGAAAGAGGTATGCAGTTCCAATGGGGGGGGGGAGGTAGAGACTAGGTCGGTAAGTACCCTCACCCTAAGGTCGAGACGGGGTATCTCCCAATTTGGGAAGTGAGGCCCTCACACACCCGGTTGGGTGTCATGCTTCATCATAGGGAATGCTCCTCGTCGGGCCGGCCTGCAATGCCTGCCGGGCACCCTTTAAGGGGCTCTTTGTCGGATATCTTTTTCCCAAGCCGTTTGATTTGTTGCTGGTTTGAGATCACCCTTTGAGATTGTTTGCCCTAAACATTTGACACCATTGTTAATAAATATGCATTTATCAGGTTTCAAAATCAAACCTTTTTGGTAAAAGTACGCTTCCAAGGATTATGTCACGTTGTTTTTGATCCAAACAAAATAGAAGTATGCCATCTTGAAAGGCGACTCCTCCACCCATCCCCTTTATTGTCTCTTTCGTCATATGTTGAATCACTGAGGCAGTGCTGGCTAGGCCAAAACTTCACCTTTTGCATTGGAACATGCCATTTAGATTGGCTAATGCTGTCAGATATTTCTAGGTGATCCCAAGAGGTGATTCAATAGGAACCAAAGAAGGTCCATTAAGCTCTCCTTTGGTTTTCCTCTGTAGGTCAGGGTGTATCCTTATGTGATGTCTCACAGGAATCACCCCTTCTTTCAGTACAATTTTATCTTCAAAATCCTAGTAGCTCTCAGACAGTCACTAAAAAGAAAACCCCATTTCTTCTTTAAGTTTGCTACAGATACAGTCTTTATGCCTTCTCCAAAGTTTAGCTGTTTGAAGATATTCCACTTTCTGAAATCTATCAGGTAAACTTTGGGCTCAGCCACTGGACCTAAACCGTATCCCCATTTTTTCATTCTATGAACAACCCAAGATGGAGGTTGCATTTCTCTATCTCATAAATCTTCCCATTGCTCTACATTCTTTTAAGTTCACCCTCCCAGCCAAATATCCTAGAGTATTCATTTTAAGGCCAGTGAAACTCCTCATGGTAGATATCTGCTGTTAAGGGTTTTCTCCACTTCTACTTTTTTTTTAACCACACCTGACCTAGGTGAACCAGGCTAAATGTCAACCATGACTTGGACAGCTTTACCATTAATCCAAATAGTACATTTTGGTAGGTTCTTACCCTCTCTTTCTCTATGATCAAAAGGATATTGGGATCCTGACCGAATTCCTTATCATACTTCACCTCAGGAACCATAATGGTCTTACAACCTTTGCATATACTATTAAAATGGACAGTATTTAGTCTTTCCGATGTGACTGCTTCTACCATATATCTATGAAAAAGTATGAAATGTCTTTTCTGTATCTAGATACTTTACATTTTTTGCTGAGTTTATTTCTAAAATCCTTCCTACTGATGGCACTGAATTCTACATTCCATGGGTCCCTAATTTCTTCTACAAATTCAGCTGATTGCTCTATGCATTTTGCTGTATTAATGACAGCACTAAACACAGGATTTGTCCCCATGCACAACCTCTCCCGATCCTTCTTGGCTTTAGTTCTCATTAGTATCCGAACTCTAAGAACCTGATCATAATTGATAGTGCTGAAGATTCAATTTGCTGTAAGGGTCCTTGGGGTTGCCACATAGTCCAGAATAGACTCACCAGTTCTGGTTCCTGTATTAGAATTTAAAGTGTTCCATTACAGTGTTGATTTTGTGCTGCTAAATGACTAATAGTTGTTTAACTGTATAGTTCAAGCTCGTGTCACTCTCTTAAACAGATAGCGGATGTAGACTGAAATTCCAAGGTCTTCACTAGACAAACAGGACAATTTTCTGGCTGTGGTACAATCAACTCCTTCTAACACCTCCACATAGGCTATTAACTTTATGGAACAACGACCCTCAGTTCAAGAGTTGACAATTGTCTATTAATCTGGCCAGATTGGATAGCCTGCTTATCATACTTTAACCCCTTCGACGCTGATGACGAGCTCAGCTCGTCATGAGGTACACCTCTCGTACGCTCATGACGAGCTCAGCTCGTCATGAACCGCGGGTTTTTCAAAAAGTCAGCGCACAGCGGAAAAATGCACAGTGCCGATGGTGATAATCCTGAAGCTAAAAAATAGGTTGAGAGCTACAACTGTGGTATTTGGGAAACATCCTTTACAACACGGTGTTTACACCGCGTGTCCTTTACGACGCTGCCATTACAACGCAAGTCATTACTACGACTTGCGCTGAATGGCGCTCTTGCTTAAGGAATAGTTTGATTTTCTATTCCAACACCTTCCCTACTGTTACGTGGGCTGGAGTTGGAATAGAAAATTCAACTATTCCACAATCCAGCGCCCTCCAACACAAGTCGTTGTAACGGCTTGCGTTGTGAAAACTGCGTTGTCAAGTACCGCGATCAAAATGATTGCGTTGGTTGTACTGACATACATCCGTAGTATTTAGTAGACCATTCAGTTGGTAATCCTTAGAGTGTTTCATTGGTGTAAAGTTGTGCAAAATAAACACAATAAAATGATGGACGGAATGCTGAAACATTTCAGACGCTCACCCCTAGTCACTATTAGATCTGGGTTAAATCCGTCATCATTCTTTTGCTCACTTCTTCACCCCAGCTCAGACCCAGCCATATGCAAATCAGCCTTGACCCTGTTCCTCATGGGAGCAGTTCAGCCCAAACTGACAAGCCAGTTCTTCCCTGGACCAAAAGCAAGCACCCTTGGACCGGTTTTGGGGTAACACCCCTCATCAGCCAGGCTAGCTTGAATCTAGTGGCAAAATGAACAAGGTGTGCAACCCATATTACTTTCTCACAGAACAAATATGGATTCTGAAACTGGTCAGTCTAAACTTCAGTGGACATGAGCAGGATGATTTCTAAGGCCACGGTGCTGAAAGGCACGGTTGGTGACTCTGGACTCTCCAGAGATCCTGGAGAAATGGTTTACAAGAGTTTATGAAGGAAGGTTAATGCTTAAAAATGGGGCACTACATGTCAAAGAAGAGGAAAACAGTCTCTCGTGGGTTTCCAGGTGAAGGGCAGTTACTCTGTATCAGATTAGGTTAGGAGACGTAGGAAGTAACACTAACATTTGCCTGACACTTAGGGTTTTCAAAATCTTGCATGGTACCATTCAAGTTGAGGGTGTCACAATTTGAAATGTAAATATTGTATTGATATTTAATGGGTTGGTTGAGCAAACCCTAAAGCCAATGAAATGTAACATAATTTTCAGAATGTTGATGCTTTCAAGCATTCATGGCACCCTGCTTTTATGATAGCTGTAACTGTAAATTGTATTTACATATTGCTTACTACTCCTGATGATGTGTCGAAGTTCTTGTCGGTCAGTAGCATGCTACTCTGAAACCCAGGGTTAGCGGGTAACAAGTAGAAGGTACCTGTTGGTAGCAAATAAAGGGTATTGGTTCCCTGTATGTAAATCTTAGCACTTAGTTTTCCAATATATTGTTGCGTTGATGTGCACTGTCAGGACCAGAATGTTTCCTGGAAATTTGGAGATTGTGTATTGTCATGATTAGTCTTTAATTTGTAAAATAATAAGTGCTGGTGCTCAAACTCTTTCTCATAAGCCTGGGGCTGGCCTGCCGAATGGTATACTTGCCCAGTAAAAAGGCAATCTAGTCTTGATTCCCTCTCATGTCTTTTTCATACACTATTCTAAACTCCCTACCACTTTATCTCACTCTTGGAGGTACTTTTCCATCACTGCTTTTGTGCTTTGTCACTGTTTTTCGATTATTCTCTTCATCTTTGTTTCTTCCTTTTCCCCTTTTTCTCATTTGTTTAGGGTCAAAGTCTAAAGATGAAAGATGAAAAAAGAAGTGCCATTCTCCAGAAAAGAGTGGCGGTGGGCCCGACCTACAGCCACTTGCTCAAATTAGGCACTGGCCATGATGTTTGGCTTAACCCAGGAGGTGAAGTTCTCTGTAGGCAAGGGACAGAGAGAGAAACAAAGAGAGCGATCGACAGAGAGAGAGAGAGAGAAGGATAGAGAGAGAGAGAGAGAGAGAGAGGGAGTATGTATGTGTGTTCATCTTCCAGTTCAGTCAATGCTCTATTTTCATTTCATTTTCACAGTTCAGGTGTTGTATCCACTTGTATCTTGGTTATTCTGTTGGTTGGTGTATCTTCTTGACTAGTGTAATACCTTATGGAATGATGAGTGGTAGAATATTTGTTGCGTAAGGTAGAATCAGAGGATGGCTTTGTACGAAGCTTTCCACCGCTTAAGACCACATCAGTGTTGCTCCTTTTGTACACAAATCCAGACTCAAAAAATTCCTCATTGGGACTTATTTCTGTCATCACTACTATTTTCGTTAGGGAATTTTTACAGAAAGTGCTCTCACAGATGCACAAACACTTTTGATGAAAACGTAATGTCCAGTGGGCCTTCATATTATGGGCCTTCATATTATGGAGGCCCACTAAGCAATGTTGTGGCTGTTGTGTCTTTTAAATATGTATAGCTGTACCCTTCTGGTCCCTGATGGCCTCTGTAGAATAATGACGTAAATAATCGGGTGTGTTTATGTGTGGTTAATAAAGTTTGTGACGCAATCCATATAGTTAGTTACCAGTTACACTCTGAAGAATGAAGACGTCCACTACAGAGCTCCATGTGTGCTGTGGTCTTTGCATGCTAACGGACTAGGGAAGACGCTACAACTGATGAAGAGTTAGGGGATGTGCAACCCGATGTAATGAGAGTGCTCTCCCTGAGAGTTTGCTGAGGTCCAGCAAACTGCTTGTGCATGCTACATGCACATTAGTTGAAGTGAAGCTGTCAATGGTTAGCGTATGTGGAGTCAAAGCACCACTTCAGCCAGTGCTAGGCTTTCGAAGAAGGCGAAGGCCCTATGGAAAGTTCAGTCACATTCAGTTTAAACCTGTTTGCAAGGCCAAAGGAAGAGGTACTGTGCAACACAACACAGAGCCAGCATACATACAGTATGATATTACTGAAGGTAGCGACAACCAGGTAGAGAAGCACAAAAGCCTGCGATGGCCAGGTGCAGAAAGCAGAATCATTCAGGTGCCACGAAACGCCAAATGTGGTGAAAACCAGGTGACGGCCATGTACAGGAGACCAAAAAGTTACTCACCGCCAAAGATGGAAAAGAGACCACACAACATCAGATTGGCCGCGACGACACTGATGCAAGCATATGGCTGGGGCCTACAGATGGTATGAATGAAGCAGGTCCAAGCCCTGCTCTCGACAGCAGGAAGTTCATTAGGAGGTTATGATGCCGCCACGTTCTTGAAGCCTTCGCTTCCATTCGATTCTGCCAAAAAACAGAGTATTGGTACCAGATGGAAGGCCTGGATCGAAAAATGTGATGATTTCATTGACGCAATAGAAGAAACAGATGACAAAAAGATCATCAAATACGTAAAAAACCTTGCAGTTGACTGAGTGAAAGAAGCAATAAAGTAAATACCACAAGCTGAGGAAATATCTTACTGTCACATTAAGGCAGCATTTGAATCAAGTTCAATACAATGCCGAACATCGACTATGAGAGGTACTTTTTTCAACCAAGCCAGACAGCAAGCTGGAGAAACGATGGATGAGTTCACTGAAAGACCTGAGGCCCTCATCAAACATTGCAAGTTTAATGAATTCAATGATGAAGAAGCCATCCATCTAAGAGCCATCAATGGTTGCCTTTCTGACTCTTTCAGATGATGTATGCTGCGCAATACACTCAGTCTGGAGAGAGTACACATGGCTACGAGAGCAGAGGAACCTGCAGACCGACAAGCTGCTGATATGGAAGCTGGAGTCACCCAGAATGAGTCAGCATTAAACATGAAAAGTAAGTGGAGACACAAGGTCAAGGGCCATAAAGTGATGTCTCAGAGGAAAAAGAAATTGTGTTTCTGATGTGGATTGTGTTCTCAGCTCAAAAGTAAATGTCCCGCCATTGGACAAGATCCAAAGGTTAAGGAAAAGTAAAAGAATTTTGTAACAGTTTGCAAAGTGACTGAGAAAACGACAGCGTCACATCAAGAAGAGAAAATGGGCGTTAGAAAGTCCCAGAAATCCTCTAGTCACGCCCACAGGACCAAGCGGTGACATCAGATGAAGCAAGTGGAAACTAAACAAATGATGAGCATCATCATATTCACCGTCCAAAGGTTCTTCAACGTCATTGTTGAGCAACAGTGAAGATGACTATGCAATGATGGTGTTGACTAGTGAATGACAGGAGTATGTGGGTTTGGCTTCATGCAGAGGATAGTCCAAGCCCAGGCAAGATCGTCATGTGAAACATCATTCCTTTGGACATTGCCTCAGATCACACTAAAGGTGAATGGTTGTTCCATACCTTTTATCATTGATAGTGGTGCATCAATGAACATCATGCTGGCAGAGAAGTACAATGAACTGGCTCACACCTTTGAAGACAAATGTATACATGTGGGCTGTCTCCATGCCACTGCAAAGTCAAGGATCATTTGTAGCAACCATGCAACACAAGGAGACGAAGGTACAAGCACTGGTTCATGTTCTTAAAGGTAATCCGTCAAATTCATGTTTACTTAGTTTTAGTACTGCTGAAGACATGGGTCTGATTTACATCAACTATAATGTAAATGCACAGTTCCCGTCATTGTTTCATGACCTAGGAAAGCTTAAGAGCATGAAAGTGCAACTTCATATCAATGAGGACATTTGCCCTGTTGCTCAACGAGGCCGTCAAATTCCTTTTCACTTGCAGGAAGCTGTTGAGAAAGAACAAGAAACGCTGTTAAAACATGATATCATTGAATGATCTACTGGTCTGACAATATGGGTTTTACCCATAGTGGTAGTGCCCACAAAGGACAGTGGGGGTGCTATGTGCATCTGTGTTGACAAGTGCCAAGCTAACAAGGCAATTAAGAGAGAACGACATCCTGGTCTGCATATTGCAGATATGATTACACAGCTGTATGGTGTAGGAAGCTGGCTCTGTATATACTATACCAAAGCACGGCATAGTGTGCACAGAGTCCAGTGGATCCCCAAAGGTAGGCAGAGGTTAAAGTAGATAGTACTTTACTCTCTATTTGTGTTAGTGTGGGTGAGCAGTAAGGACTTATCAGAGGGTAGTGTTAAGCATTTGTTGTACACACACAGGCAAGAAATGATTACACACGCTCAAGGACTGAACTCTGACTAATTTGCTTTGAAATAAATATTATTTAGGTATGTTTATTTTCTAGAGCCAAGCCAGGCTTGGTACCGGTAAGCATAAAAATCCTATGCAAGCAAATGCAGTTTAAATACAGTTTGAATGCAGTGAATCAATTTACAGAATAATTACTTTGTATTCGCAAATAGTCAGAATTACTTTTCAGTTACTTTTCTTACACAGCGAGGTATCTCTTGATACTAGGCAGGTGCATTTCATGCAGGAAGGAAAAAGGGATAATATGTTTTGCAAGCTTCGTACAGGTTTACAATATTACTCATGAACCACATTTAGTCCTGAGAAGACAGAAATTAATTTACAGGTCCATGGGTAGGATTCGGACCGATGGGCACTCGAGTAGCACCACCAGCGGCACAGAGGTGGCAGGGTGCAGAGTGCAGGGACCACTCATTAGCCAATGGGCTAAGCATAGTTGTTGGCATAGGGACTGTGGCAAGCAGGCCACCAGGTTGGGAAACAAAAGCTCCTGGGGTTGAGGTCAGCATGGTAGGGCCAAATGACCAACACAAGAACTACACCGCCATCGGCACAGAGGTGGCCAGGTGTTGGATGCAGTCTTGGCTAAAGCTGCAGATTTGGTGGAGGGTCCGTCGGCGTCAGTCAACACCTGATGAGGCGAATGGGGCCTTTGGGAGTTCTCGTTTTCTGACTGCAAGTGTTTGGGGGCGGAGTTGGTCGGACGGTCGTCGTTGGTCTTTCTGGACCACTTCGGTTATGGAGTCGGTCAGGGCGTCTCCTTCGGTCGTGGTTGAGGGTATCCTCCAGTTGTTGGCTGCAGATTTGGTTCAGGAGTTTGTAGAGGTTCAGGAGACACTTGGATCCAGGCTAGGATTGCCGGGGAGACCTCCTGAAGATATTGGGTCACTCAGGGCTTTTGAGTGCAGCTTGCTGCAGGACACACCAAGGTTCTGCTGGAGGAGTCTGAAGTTGGGACAGACCGGTAGGGTTGGGGCCAAGTCAGTGGGTGTTCTTTCAGCGCGGTTGTTCGGACCTTCTTCTTCTTGCTTCTTCTTGTCTGCTCTGGTCTGAGGAGGCAAGGTTCAAGTTTGCCCCTAAATTTTACCCCTAAATACTAAATTTAGGGGCGTTACAGGTAGGTACAGGTTGGACCAAGGGGCCCCTTCCTTGGGGTGGGTACAGCCCCTCTAATGCAACCCTCCAGTGGGGAGAGGGAATAAGCCTCCCTCTAGTTGGCTGGGTCCCACCCATCTCCAAGATAGCTAGGACTGAGAGTTGGGTTTCACCTCGCCTCCCCCACCTGCAGAGGTAGACACACTTCTCCTCCTAACTTCGGTTTTCTCTCCGATTCTCCAGCCCAAAGTAGGGGTCAGAACCGGTGGGGGCCAGTTGCTAGGAACAGCAAATGACGGGTAGCTCACAAAGGCGGCAGGCCTTTGAAGCTTCCTCTTTGTGGACCCTGCCCATACTGGGGAGGAGGCTTAGCACCTCATCCCAGGATGTGCTTTGTTTCAGGGCCCCGAGAGTGGCAGGCTCTCTACCCAGGGGTCCAGAAACATGTCTGGTGGTGGCAGCTGGCGTATAGCCACTCAGCCAGGGCACTAGAGTCATGTAGCTTTTCAGGGGGCCCCTATAAGATGCCCTCTGAGTGCATTTTTCATTAAATCCCATGCTGGCATCGGTGTGGGTTTAATGTGCTGAGAAGTTTGATACCAAACTTCCCAGTTTTCAGTGTAGCCATTATGGTGCTGTGGAGTTCGTAATGACAAACTCCCATACCATATACTATATATGGCATTACTGCACTTACAATGTTTAAGAATGGATTTAGACACTGTAGGGTTACAGGGCCCATGCCCCTGTGCCCTCACCACTGTAAGTAAAAATGTATTGTTTCTGATTAATTAAAAGCATTACAAAAAATACAATTGAGTGCGCATTTCATTAATAAAAATTCTTAAAAGAGAGATCTTAATTAAGGGATATAACAGTTGTAAAATAAGGGTTTGAGAAGTGTCCATAGCTCCTTATGTTTTGTCTGGGCCACCGACATCTTGGTTTGTTAATTTAAGCACCACTAATTTCAGGAATTTCACCAACTTCCCGTTTAGTGGCGGAAGTCCTGGGTCGAAGCATGCAAGGACTGCTTGTCTCCGTGTGCGTATTCTATGTTCGTTAAAAGACGTTTTTAGAAGAGCTACTCTTTCCTCTTTCAACTTTGAGCAGGAGCATAGCAGATATTCGATGTCTTCTTTCCCTGCAGCGCATAACCTGCATGTTGTCCCACAGTTCCTTCTCAACCATGGTTGTAAATGTGGTATGGCTGGTAGGATTCCTAGCCTATGTTTTAAAAAGGCTTCTTTTGATTTCCTGCAGTACCCCAATCCAAAGTAAGCCTGTAACCCGGGTGATTTGTGTGTACTCAGAGTCATCCAAGCGTGACGCCTATGGGCAAAGATGGCTTTGTCCTCTATGAAAGAGAGTCTCTTTATACTCTTATTTACTACATGCTTAAATTGTGCGTGCGGTAGTAAGGTTTCTCATAGATCTTTTAGTCCTGTAATAACCAGGGACTCCTCTAAGTATTTTTTCCCCGGCATTTTGGAGCAGCTGCACAAATCTTGCCAAAGCTGATGGTTCAGTGTGTTCTCCGGTGAGTTCTTTATTTTGTACCAGCACTTAATGTACGATCCTCTCCTTGCTAACATTTGTTTTGTTAGTCCAAGTTCTAGCCGGATCTGGGCTTGTGAGGTGTAGGATGGCAGATTTAACAGGAGTCTGTACGCTTTTGAAATGATTGTGTCCAGCAGTTTCGCGTCTGTGCCTCTTAATGCTTCGCTGCCGTACTTAGTAGATGACTGTATTTTTACTTGGGCAACACGAAGCAATGGTAGGAGAGTGGGGCCAGTCAGCTTAGTTTTAAGTTCTTTAAGTGTTGTCTCAATCAGCATACCTTTTCTCTTTGTGGCCTCAAGGTGGTTTGAGAAGCCACCTCCTTTATCGCCTATAATGCCAAGATATTTGTATTCTGAGCAGTTCGTAGTGACCTGTGTTCCAAGGAGCCAAGAGTGCGACTTTTTGTTCCCAGTTATTGACAGTACTTTTGTTTTGTCAATGTTTACTTCAAGTGAATTCTCTTCAGCGTATCCATGCAATGTGTTAATGAGATGCTGCAGTCCTACTTTGGTGTGACTAACCAGGACCACATCATCTGCATAGGATATGCTGGGCAGGGCTTTACCCCCTAGTCGGGGGGGCGTGCGCGTTGCAGGCTTCTAGAGCAGGTGGCAGATCGGCTGTAAATAAGTTGAAAAGGGTTGGCGCTAAAACGCACCCCTGCTTGATGCCTTTTGTGGTTGGTATGCGCCTAGAGAGGTGGGTGCCATTCCTGAGCTTCACTTGAACCCACATGTCGGAGTGCAGTTTGATCAAAAGGTTTAGGAGAGGAGCGAGGATCCCCCAGAGGGCTAATTTTTTCCAGAGATTGGCTCGATTGACATTGTCGAAGGCCGCTTTGAAGTCTACAAAGCAAAAGTGAAGGGTTTGTTTAGTCAGTTTTGCTATGTCTATAAGTAGCGATATTGCCAGGAGGTTTGTTGTAGTTCCTGCGTCGCTACAAAAACCGGTTTGGCTAGGTGGAATTATATTGCACTTGGTAGCCCATTCGCACAGCTGTATCAGTAGAAGCCCTGTAAAGTATTTTGCCTCAATGTCCAGTAGGGCTATCAGGCGGTAGTTTTTTGGTAAAGTTCCGTCCCCTGCTTTATATATCGGTGAGATAACTGAGCCCTTCCATGATGCTGGGAGGCGCCCAGAGGAGCTGACCGACATATAGAGTGGGGTCAGAGATTTTGCCCAATATTACGGATCAAGTTTGAAGAGGGCTGGGGGAATTCCGTTTGGCCCTGGAGCTCCATCCTTCCTTCCTTTGGAGATTAGTTTCCTAATTGTAACAGCATTGATTTCCATTTCTGCTTTTTCATATGGTTTTACTGTTTGTGGAGGATGGCCCTCCTGGGCATCCAGGGGCATGTTTGTTCCAATAACCTGTTGGTTGAAGTGAATGTCTAAGAAAGATTCCCAGGAGTTATTGGTTATGTGTGAAGTTAGTCCACCATGTTTTGGGTTTAAATATTTGTTCAGTGTGGACCAAAATCGGGCACTATTGTTTCCCTTGGAGTCGTAGTGAAGTTTAGCCCAAAAATCTTCTTCATTAAATCTTTTAATCTCCCATTTGAGTTTTTAGAGATCAGCTCGCTGCTTGTAAAGCTGTTGGAGAAGACCGCTTTCTCCTGGGCTTGTTCTCAATAGCCTTAGGGATTTGTTAATCGCTTTTTTATGGTTTTTTAATGCCAGTTTCTGAGTGCTTGTAATCTTCCCTGTGACCGCGAAGCCAAGAGATGGGAATTGCCGTACTGTTGTTGAATATGTGTTTGCAAATTCGGCCGTAAAGGTTTCCCATAGGGTTACTGGGTTACCCATAGGATAGTTTAAGCTGCTTAATTGTAGTTTTGCTGCTTGAAGTACCTCCATCGTGTTTGCGACAGAAGATTTAATTCTTTTGAGATTCATGGTATGACAGGCATGTGGTCCTGTTGGATTGGGAAGAGTTGGATCAGGAAAGGCAAGGATGGAAACTTCCTGGGGACGATGGTCGCTGTCTCCCTTGTCTCCTAGGCTGAAGCCTAGTATGTGATGGAAAAATGGAAGGGAAACTAGCGTATAGTCTATTGTAGAGGTTGCGTTGCCTGAGTTGAATGAGGCAACAGATGGTGAGTCATCAGCGAATCTTCCGTTTAGAACCCTCAGGCCAATGTGCTCCAGGTCTTCTAGCATCTTCTTTGCCAGCTTAGAGGTTTTTCTTTGGCCACTGAAGGATTGAGTTGGAATATTCCAATAGTAGGACTGGGCCTGAGTGTCCTTATTTGTGGAGGAACCTAGAATATGTTGGTTGAAGTCCCCAGACAAAATGAAATTGGGGAAAGTGTACATAGTCATTAGGTGATGTAAATGGTCCATTAGAAGTTTAGACTCCTGTTTCTTCTTTTTTGGATTGATATAGATGTTGGTCAGCAGCACCTCTTCTTTTTTCCCCCTAAGGTTTAATTGAATCTGAACTGTGTTAATGGCCGGAGAGTGGGTGGTTAATTCCTGTGCGCTGTGAATGTTTGAGATTTTGATGTAGGTTGCTAAGCCACCCGCTAGCCGACCAAATTCGCTTTTCCTTATGGCTGGAGAGTGATAGCAGCTGTAGCCTTCTATGTGGGAAGGCTCCTCCAGCCATGTTTCCTGAAGGAGGATAATGACAAATGATTTCACGTATTGAAAAAATTCGGTATCTGCTGCCTTGTTGTTGTGCCCATTTAGGTTCCATGAGCACAGTTTAACCTCTGTTTGGCTGCCCTGTCATTGTGGGTAGCTTGATGTGTTCATTGTTCTAAATAGCCGAAGGTCGTCTGGGTTGTCAGAATTAAAGGCCGTCATGCTCTTTTGAGTGATTGTTGCCTGTGTTTTTGATGGTGATCGACCAAGTGCACCCCTGAGCACTGATGTGGTCTTGGAAGTTTTCACAATTGGTCCGTACCGAGGTCTCTCGAGCAGGGGGAACGGATATCCTATGTTGTGATATAGGGCGGATTTGATCCCCCATGTTTTGAGGGTGTTTTGCTCCTCCAGGATTTTGGTTACGATTTCGGACGACCTCCAGGTTGCTTTTCTAGCTTCTAGTGCCTGTGTTTTGTCAGTTTTTATGAATTCTACTGAGATGAGGTCAGCTGAGCATAGACCATTTACGGTTGGTATAGTGCTGAGGAGTCAAAGTAAGTTACCTCTGTTCAGGATGTCGAATGGACCCTTTGATTCGTATTCTGGGGTAAAAAGAATAATGGTAGAGTTCCTGGTTTGTCTCCCGGCTGAGCTGTTGGGTACTTGCCACCCAATTGGATTCCTCTGTTGTTAGTGATGGGCTGTGGTGAAGTTCCTATGAAGGTATCATGAGGGTAAAATTTTTGAGGTTCGGAAGCAGAGGGAGCTGTGAAGTCACCCGCTATAGAGGAATATAGTTGGGCTTGGAAGCCCAAGGGTCCTGTTTTCATCGGTTCTTCTGATGGAGCAAGAATTTGCACGTTACGCGGCTTGCTCGTACTCAGGAACCTCGAATAACCTATAACCATGTAATTCAACCTGTTTGTCTTACTAATTTCCCTGTATTCTGACATTTGGGGTGTCCTAGAGACGCTTGCCTATGTGTTTACTAACTCAATAACGATTGTTCCTAAAATGGCTGCTGCTTGGCGGGTTTTCTTTCTGCGCATGCGTTAGTCACACTCACGTGACGTGACGCACTTGCAGTTCTGGTGGGAAACTTTGTGCTTGCGCACTTGCTTTTAAGATGGCTGTCTGTGTTCTCACATGGTGAAGCTTGCGCAAATGTTTTATGTTGTTGTCTGTCTGCACTAAAACACTCACGCATTAGTATATTACAATTAAAGGGGTATAGAGTAGCTATTCATGGTATACAGTGTATTCATTTATTTTCTATGTTTTAATTTGTTTTCGCTTACTTTTCATGTACCGCGATATGGAGGGTCTGAGGGACACTCGAGAAGCCATATTGAAATGCTTTTTTGCGCATGTCTGTCTTCGGCCGGTGACATTGAACGACTGCCAACCAGAGGTGGCGGCCAAGATGTGCCTGGGAAGATGCACCTTCACCCAGCCGAAGCGGCTAACTGTTCTGCAATAGATACTTTGTAATGGTTTCATTGTATTCTGTAGAGTATCTCATGGGAACCCCAAATTTGCTAGGCGGTCCCAAAAACATGCAAATGTGGTATTGTAGAAGTTTGTTCTGATTGGTGTTTTGACCTATCCTACTTAGGGACCAATCGAAATTGGGGATTCTGACACTTGCAACATTTGGGGGGTGGTACACTGACCCGAAAACAGTATAACTAGCCTAGGTTTAGCTAGAGAATTTGTCCGACTTATCCGAATAGCTGACCTGTCACTGACCCAACGCACTCAATAGGTGACTGATACAGAGGGCTGCGGAGCACTCTGTCCGAAATATACCATAGACTCAAGAGGTTTTACTAAACCTTAAGTGCTGGCGGAGCACTTTGCTGGGGAGTTCGATAACCCAATCGGGGTTCTGGCCGATAGCTGCAGAGAGGGTGGAGCAAAGGCGTTGCTTCCAAACTGCGGGTGCTGGTCATTCCTTGGTGGTCCTGTCCTGATCCTAATCTGGGTTTCCTGTCCTGTCCTGGGGTGTCCATTCTGCACCTGCTGTCCCATTGATGACTGTCCTTCCTTGGGTTTTTTCCTGATCTTGACTGATCCGTGGCCAGGGTTGGTCTTCACACCATTCTAGGTAAATATAATAGTGCTGAAACTCTATACTGCATCTTCTATTTTCTGTCTTTTGCTTTAATAAAGACACACCTTTGCGCATATTTGATTTTCCATGCTTTCGCAAAGCTACTGAATAAAAGCTCATACGTTATTGCTGTTTTCTTTAGCATGTTCCTATGTTACCCTTCCTTTAAGTACAACACTTCATACCGTTTATGAAATATAGATGTGGTTTATAATTTTTCTCTTCTCGAATTGATTGAAGTAAGGTTTCTAGAGCTATAGCGTGTTCCAATTTTACCCTTCCTATAGATGTATAGGATTTCTAACTTCTCACCCAACTGTTGAAGTATTTCCCCGTAGTAAAATTCTAGTACGTGCACAAACTTGCCCGTTCATAGTTATACTTTCTTAAGTTCCGTTCTTGAAATCTGTTTAGCATTTCTCATGTCCTTATCTTCCTATAGACTCATAAATGGTTGCCCTGATTTACTTTCTCTATGGTTATGTGCTGTTCGTTATTTTGATTATTGATTGCCTTTTAGTTGTAAACTGTATGCTTTCCGAATCTGAATTCTAGATAAAACCTTTAAAACTTCCTGAGTTTGTGGTCATTTACAAATACAAAGATAGATAAATGTTGGGTTTTTTGGTTGTCTGCCTTTCTTTCACAGCTAGCTCCCTGATCCGTTGTGGTCATAGGTACCCGTAACAGTGGATTGGTAAGTCGGGTACACGAGAAATAAATAGGAAAGGACTCAGGGTTACTGGTAGTAGAGTGTAAGGTCGCCCGATTAATGTGTATGATATAATTGGAAAATTATATGGGCCCGGTACGTGTATGGTGAAATTATTGGCCGGGTGACCTGCGATCTCTATCAGTAATTTTCTGGTAGCAGAGCTATGGTTAGGGACTAGTTAAAGTTGGGTAGGACTAGTTAAGATAGGTAGGTAGGTTGGATGCTGCTAAAAGTTATTGCTGCTAATTGTGAAAAATTTTGCTGCTAAAAAAACGTTCGAACGTATTTACAAATGTGTTATTGCTTTTTAAAATTATGAAATGTTTTAAATTGTTTTTCTTATTGTTATATTGATTTATGTATTAACCCACTCGTTAGTAATTGTTTAGTGTTTGTCTGGAATCCCCGGGGAATTGAATAGCGGGTGATAAAGAGAATCCACGCCGTGGTGAGGTCACTGGCTCTAGGAAAATTAGTGCAGGTTAGGCAAAACTGGAAGCACTAATTAGGGTTTTTCTGAATATATGTCTGAATAAATGGTAGCAACAAGTTCGCTGGCAAAACTTCTATTGTGATATACCCTAGTAAGGGTCACACCGGAAAAAGTAGCAGGATCGTCGGAGCTTGAGTGACAGCAAAGGGGTTCTCTAGCGAAACTTTAGACTTAGTATATATCCCGGAAAGAAGTGGATGAGTCAAAAGGAGTAGTAGGTTCCCTAATGCTTGAGTGAAGGATAGGCGGAAGAGATCTATCCGTAGTGTGTGAAAAGTAGACAGAAGAGGTTTACTTGCAGTAAAACATAATCCTTCCTTTCTAGACACTCGAGTACAGTGGCGAATGTGTTTTCGTTGTTAAATAACTAAAAGCACTTGCACTTTAAGAGAGAAATTAAGTTTCCGTTACCTTGTGAGGGAGGGAGTCAGTTGCGGAGCTGCTCTGACGTCACTCTGTGCCGCGCTGGTATTGGTCGGAACAGCGGGTGTGTAGCGGAGCTGAAATTGTAAAGGAGGGGTGAGTGCCGAAGCGTGAGAACCTGTCTCGCGAAAGGCCGTGCACCCATTGGTCGAGATTATTTGAACCCGTGCACTTGATTGGTTGCACGAAAATAAAAGGCGCATTTGGATTGGGAGTGATTTGTAAACAAAGTCACTCGCAGAAGTCGTATGTGGCACACGTATAGACCGAATACTAGACCTGATCCACGACATTTCGGGTTTGAAAACGATCAGTGGAAAGGGCATAACACTAGCATCATGTACGGGAATAAGAGAAAATTGTCCCTTGTAAATAAAGTGAAGAATTACTTCAAAAAGGACAAACCTATAAAAACTAGAGAAGGTGTTGTCATTCCGCCACCTAATACTCCCGCATCTTTCATGATGTTTGATAAAGGGTACTGATAGAGATCGCAGGTCACCCGGCCAATACATTTTCACCATACACGTACCAGGCCCATATTTTTCCAATTCATCACCTACATTAATCGGGAGACCTACCAATTCTACTACCAGTAACCCTGGTTCCTTCCTATTTATTTCTATTGTACCTGACTTACCAATCCACCGTTACAGGTACCTAAGATCCACAATGGATCAGGGAGCTAGCTGTAAAAGAAAGTCAGGCAAAATACAAAACCCAACTTAATTCTATTTCGCATTAAATAATCACAGACAACTGGGAAGTTTTAAAAGTTTATCTAGAAATCAGATTCGGAAATAATCAAGGTTACAGTTAAAAGGCAATCAATAATCAAGATAACAAAAAGAACATAACCATAGAGGAACAGCGTCAGGGCAACCATTTATGAGTCTATAAGAAAGTTATAACAATGCGATCTACTAGTAGATTTTTTGAAACGTGGATCACGAACTAGACTTTACTGTTGGGAAAAATACTGCAAGGTATGGACTGGAAATCCTATACATCTGTAGGAGGGGGAAAAAATGGAACACGCTATAGTTCTAGTATCTTTACGCAAAATCAGATTTCAGGAGAAATTTATATACCACAGTTATGTTTCATAAACAGTATGGAGAGAATGTGTTCTAAAAAGGTAGGGGAACATAGGAACATGCTAAGGAAAATATACTGAATGACCTTTATAATAGGTTGCGGAAAGCATGGAAATTAACATATGCAAAAAATGTCTTTATTTAAGCAAAGACAGAAAAATAGAAGATGCAGAGAAGAGTTTTTTTCGCATTATATTTACCTAGAAAGGTGTGCAGACCAACCCTGGCCACGGATCAGTCAAGGACAGGAAATACCCCAAGGAAGGACAGTCATTTATGGGACAGCAGGTGCAGATTGGACACCCCAGGACAGGACAGGAAAACAAGATTAGGATCAGGACAGGACCACCAAGGCACGACCAGCACCCGCAGTTTGGAAGCAACGCCTGCGCTCCACCCTCTCTGCAGCTATCAGTCAGAACCCCGATTGGGTTAGCGAACTCCCCAGCAAAGTGCTCCGCCAGCACTTAAGGTTTAGTAAAACCTTAGAGTCTATGGTCAAATTCGGACAGAGTACTCCGCAGCGCTCTGGATTCAGTCACCTATTGAATGCGTTGGGTCAGTGACAGGTCAGCTATTCAGACAAGTCGGACAATTTCTCTAGCTGAACCTAGGCTAGATATACTGTTTTCGGGTCAGTGCACCACCCCCCAATGTTGCAAAGTGTCAGAATCCCCAACTTCGATTGGTCCCCACGTAGGATAGGTTAACACACCAATCAGAACAAACTTCTACAAGCTCGTATTTGCATTTTAAGGAACCGCCTAGCAGATTTGGGGTTCCCATGACCTATTCTACAGAATACAATAGGAAAATATTGTTAGAAAGGCGAACCCCGGGGGAGGCAGAAGGTGTCTGACTGACCACCCCTAGGTCTACCCCTCCTTCAGAGAAGGGACCGAGCGATGTGGAGAGGCCTCCGACGGGAGGGCCCTCTCCTAGAATCGTACAGCAGAGTAACCACACCACTACAAATATACACCACACGTAGATAGAGTTTTCAATCTTTATCGGGCAATAAGTATCGTTTCAATATATACAGCAGATCCAGAGATCTGGAAAGTCTCATGGCAAGGGGCAAGGTAGCGGGACAGTCTTATAGATGGTCGGTTGCAATGGGACCCTACGCACAGCTCTCAATCCTCGAGCTGGGGGGTTCCGGAAGGTTGGGCCGCGGCAGCGCCAGCAGGCTCCAGGATGGTTCAGCGAGCATGGACCGCGGCAGCGCCAGCAGGCTCCAAGATGATTCAGCGAGTGTGGACCGCGGCAGCGCCAGCAGGCTCCAAGATGATTCAGCGAGTGTGGACCGCGGCCGCGCCAGCAGGTTCCGAGAGGGTTCAGCGAGTGTGGACCGCGGCAGCGCCAGCAGGTTCCAAGATGGTTCAGCGAGTGTGGACCGCGGCAGCGCCAGCAGGTTCCAGGATGGTTCAGCGAGTGTGGACCGCGGCAGCGCCAGCAGGTTCCAAGATGGTTCAGCGAGTGTGGACCGCGGCAGCGCCAGCAGGTTCCAAGATGGTTACAGCAAAGATGGACCGCGGCAGCGCCAGCAGGCTCCAAGGTGGTTACAGCAAAGATAGACCGCGGCAGCGCCAGCAGGTTCCAGATAGCACCGCAAGGGGAGTTCGTCTCAGGGTCAGCCGCGACAGCGTCAGCAGGGCTTCTCGACTCCGGGATACAACTGCCGTCCTACTCCGGGGCTGGCCCAGATATAGGTCTGGAGTCCTTTGATGTCCGGACCCTCTCGCCTGGGGGTCAGAGGGCCCGGGATGATGGTGTCCAGACACCCAGCAGGGGGCTGGAGCCGGAGCCCAGGGAGGCCGGAGGGTGATCGAAACCAGGCATTCGGGGATGGTTGGAGAGCCATCGAAACTCCCCTCTCCTTGTCTCTGGTGGAGTGGCCACTCTACCACCCGGAGGGTTCTTGGTGCCTCGATGGCGGGCTCGCTGGGGCCGTGGCCGCGGCTGGTCCGGGACCACGTGTCTGTGACGTGATGGGCCCAAGATGGCGTCGGGCCTGGAATGAGGGTCCGGGGTGGGCACCGGACCGGTAATGCTGGGGCGGCCCGAGGGTGCCGTGTCAGTGCTTGTGGGCCGCCGGGTGGCGGATCTGGTGGTTTGGAGGGCGTGCAGAGGTGTGCCCGAGGCCGACCCGGGCTGGATGGAGGGCCGATGTCGTCCGGGGCCCGCCATGCGAGAGGGGTAGGACCACGCCACGAGGCCGGGTCCAACACGCGTCCCCCCCAGCTGAAGGCAGGGGAGAGTCACCCATCTTCTTGGGGATTCTCCTCGCCAAGGCGGAAGAATCTGGAGAGGCCGTCAGCGTTGGCGTGGTCGTTGCCAGGGCGATGTTCCACGGTGAAGTTCATCCCTTGGAGGGAGATGGACCAACGTAGCAACTTCGGGTTCTCGCCCCGCATCTGCATCAACCACCGCAGGGGCCGGTGGTCGGTCTGTACTCGGAAGTGGGTGCCGAAGAGGTAGGGCCGGAGCTTCTTTAGGGCCCATACGACGGCGAATGCTTCCCTCTCGATGGTGCTCCATCGTTGTTCTCGGGCCAGCAGGCGCCGGCTGATGAAGGCCACAGGAAGGTCAACTCCGTCAGAGTTCATTTGGGACAGTACGGCCCCAATGCCGTGTTCCGAGGCGTCAGTTTGGACGATGAACTCTCGGCTGTAGTCGGGGGCCTGGAGCACCGGGGTGGTGCACATGGCAGTCTTTAGTGTCTCAAAGGCTACTTGGCACTCGGGGGTCCAGTGCACCTTCGGGGGTAGTCTCTTGGAGGTTAGTTCTGTGAGGGGCCCCACAATGCTCCCATAGTCCTTTATGAACCGCCGATAGTATCCAGTGAGCCCCAGGAAGGCTTGGACGGCGGTCTGGGTGACGGGGGGCTCCCAGGCCTGGATGGCGTCGATCTTGGGTTGAAGGGGAGCCACTTGGCCGCTCCCCACTTGGTGTCCCAGATAGGTCACGGACCCTTGACCGATCTGGCACTTGCTGGCTTTTATTGTTAGTCCGGCCCGTTGGAGGGCCGTCAGGACCTTCCAGAGGTGGGTCAGGTGCTCGTCCCAACAGAGGCTATACACCGCAATATCGTCCAGATAGGCGGCACTGAAATCTTCCAGCCCTGCCAGCACCCGATTCACTAGTCTCTGGAAGGTGGCCGGAGCATTCTTCATGCCGAAGGGCATCACGTTGAAGTGGAAGTGGCCTTCGGGGTCGAGAAAGCGGATCGTTCTTGTGCCCCTGGCGTGAGGCCGATTTGCCAGTATCCGGCCGTGAGGTCGAAGATGCTGAGGTACCTGGCGGCTCCCAGGCGATCGATCAGTTCATCCGCTCGGGGAATGGGATGGGCGTCGGTCCTGGTGACGGCATTCAGTCCCCGGTAGTCGACACAGAACCGCAGCTCCGGGGGCACCCCGGGGCGGCGGCCTTAGGGACCAGGACGACGGGACTGGCCCATGGACTGTCTGAAGGTTCGACTACCCCTAGGGCTAGCATCTTGGAAACTTCGGCTTGGATGCAGGCCCGGACTCGGTCGGAGACTCGGTAGGCCCGGTGCCGCACGGGCGGACTGTCCCCGGCGTCGACGTCGTGAACAAACCACTGGGTGACTCCGGGGGTGAGGGAAAATAGGTTCGCAAATTGACCCAGCAGTTCCTGGCAGTCCTGGCGCTGTTTGGGTGCCAGCGCGGGACAGAGGGAGACTCTCTCGACGGAGCCATCTTTCTCGGAGGTGCTCAGGAGGTCTGGTAGAGGCTCGGAGTCGTCCTCTGCTCCGTCATCGGTAGCCAACAACAGGCTCAGTTCGGTGCGGACAAAGTGGGGCTTGAGCCGGTTGGCGTGTAGGACCCGGAGGGGGTTCCGGGGGGACTCCATGTCCACTAGGTAGGTGACGGGGCTCTTGCGCTCCACCACTTTGAAGGGCCTCGTCCATCTGTCCTGGAGGGCGCCGGGGTCGACCGGGGACATGACCCAGACCTGCTGGCCCGGCTCAAATTCAATGGACGAGGCATTTACATCATACCAGCGCTTCATCTCCTCTTGACTGGCCTTCAGGTTGGTTTCGGCCAGTTCCCGGAACTTCCGAGTCTGGTTGCGGAGAGTCAAGAGGTATCGGAAAATATCGGGCGGAGTATCGGAGGCGGCCAGCTCCCAGCCTTCCTTGACGAGGCTGAGGGGGCCTCGCACCGGGTGTCCATATAATAGTTCAAAGGGGCTGAACCCCAGGGACTTCTGGGGTACCTCCCGGTAGGCGAACAGGAGGCATGGCAGCAGAACGTCCCATTTGCGCCGGAGGGGCTCTTCTAGGCCCTTGATCATTCCTTTCAGGGTCCTATTAAATCGCTCCACTAGTCCATTCCCTTGAGGGTGATACGGGGTGGTGAACTTATACGCGACCCCGCACTGTTGCCACAGGGACCGCATATATTTCGATATAAAGTTTGTGCCCCGATCACTGACGACCTCTCGGGGGAAGCCGACTCTGGAGAAGATCCCCATTAGCGCCCGACCCACTACGGGGGCTGTGATAGTCCGGAGGGGGATAGCTTCTGGGTAGCGGGTGGCATGGTCCACCAGGACGAGGATGAAGCGGTGCCCCTGGGAGGTTGGAGGATCCAGGGGCCCCACGATGTCGATCCCTACTCGCTCGAAGGGAGTGGTCACCACGGGAAACGGTTGGAGTGGGGCCTTCATTTTCCCCCCACTCTTTCCGCTGGCTTGGCAGGTCGGACAGGTTCGGCAGTGGTTGTACACATCGCGGCGCATCTTCGGCCAATAAAAGTGGGTCACCAGGCGGCTGTAGGTTTTGTCCTGCCCCAGGTGCCCGGCGAGGGGCACATCATGTGCCAGGTTTAAGAGAAAGTCTCTGAAGTGGAGGGGGACGACTAGCACTCGGCCGGCCCCCAGCTCGGCGATCTTTTGTTCACTGTACAGGAGGTCCTGGTCCCAATAGACCCAGTGGGACCCCGAGGAGTCTCCTGTTGCTTGCGTGGCGGCTTGTTGTCGGAGTCCCTCAAGGGAAGGACATGTCTTTTGTTCCCGACGGAACTGCTCGCGGGTGGGGCCCCCTTCTTGGCGCCACTGGGCTAGTTCGGGAAGGGGCCCGAGCTCGGGAAGTTCTTCATGGCTGGGGCCCTGCGGCCCCAGTTCGGGTTCGGCCGTGGCAGTGGCGGGGTGCAGAGGTGCCGGCCATTCAGGTTCTTCGGGCAGCTTGTCTTCGGTTGGGACGACGTCCCGGGTGGACATGGATCGGGTCATTACGCAAACCCATTCAGGAAGGCCTAGCATCCCCAGATGCTCTCTTCGCTCGATCTGTGCCCAGAGGGAACTTTCCAGGTCGTTCCCTAGGAGGCAGTCCACCGGGGCATCGTCTCGGACGGTGACTTTCAGCAGGCCGGACACTCCTCCCCACTCGAAGGGGATACGGGCCATCTGGCACAGGCTCTCGGAATTGTCCGCTGACCGGACAGGGCACAGAACATGGGGCAAGATTTGTTCTGGGGTCACCAGATGGCAGCGGACGGCGGTTATGCTGGCCCCCGTGTCACGGAGAGCCTCGGCCCGGCGTCCGTTGATGGTGACCCACTGGCGGTACTTCTGGGTGTTGATCGGAATCTGGTCTCGGGGGATCATGTCTTTGTCGCCCAGGGAGGCGAGGCACATGGCCGCGGACTCCCATTCTTCTGGTTCCATAGGGACCTCTTCTTCTTCATCCTTTTCTGCGCTCAGAGCAGCTGCAGTGATTTGTCGACCGGGGGGCCCGGTGGTGCCGGGCCGCTGGTTCATGGGGCAGAGAGGATCATTGGCATAGTGACCCAGCCGCTGGCATCTGTGGCACGTAACGTTGGGGCGTGGCCCTGGTCGGGCTGGATGGGCTCCCCTCTGGCTGTAGGCTGGTGTAGCGGAGGCGGGCGAAGACCCCGGCGGAAGGTCTCGACATCGGCTGGTGCCAGACCCGCCGCCTCGCGGCCGGTGGTTCCCCGGGGACCCTCGTCCGTATTCTCCTGTGGTGTTCCGGTGGACGCGGTTGCTCGCCCACCGATCTGCTTCGACCGCTAGCTTCCGCGGCTCGGTCAACTTGCTGTCGAGGAGGTGCTGTCGTAGTTCAATGAAGCAGTTGTTGGAGAGGTGCTCCCATAACATCAGGTCGACCAACTGCTGGTAGGTAGTGACCTGACTGCCTTTGACCCACCCCTCGAAGGCTCTGCTAAAAAAGTTCACATATTCTACCCAAGTGGTACCTGGGATTTTTTTACAGTCTCGGAACATCTGCCGGTACATTTCGGGGGTGAGTCCGTAGCGCGTGAGTAGGGCCGTTTTCATGTGTTCATAGGAGTTCATTTCGGTGTCAGGGAGTTCCAGCAGGGCGTCTCTCCCTTCGTTGACGAACTTTCCCCACAGGCCGGCGCCCCAATCCTTCAGGGGCACCCGATGGGCGGTCATGGCCACCTCGTAGGCTTTGAACCATTGTTGGATATCATCGTTTTTGTAGTATTCTTTGACTACATCTTTCGGTAGGTGAACCTTGGTGTCCACGGGAGGGGCCGCGGTCTTGGCCCCGGCCGCGCTATCTTCGTTGATCTTGGCCTTGATTTCTAGTTCTCTCAGGCCTCGTTCGTGTTCATATGCTAGTCGTTTTTCTTCGAGGTCACGTTGTCTCCGTTTCTCTTCTAGATCCCCCTCCAGCCGTAGTTGCTCGAGGGCTATCTTTTTCTCCGCTAGCTGGAGTTCTCCGTCTAGCCGGAGTCGTGCAAGTTCCACTTCGTGTAGCCGGTTGCGCTCTCGTTCTCGAGCGTCTTCATAGATGAGGTCCGCGTTTAGTGTTGCGGTTCTTTCCCCCGTCGGGGGATGCGCTGGTTTCCTGTTGCCCGTTTGGGCCATTCTCCTCTTGGGGTGGTCTGTCTCGGGTTTCCACCCAGGCTTGTAGAACCGATTTGAAGTCCTCTTTTGTGCTCAGGCCAGTGGTAGCGATACCCATGTCTTTACAGAATTGTTTTAGTTCTTTGTGGCTGTATTCTTCTATCTTCTCTTTCTGGAATTCGGCAGGTAGGTTGGTTCCTTGGGTCGTCATGGTCTCTGTGTGTTTTTCCGTCGTAGCGGGTAGATCACTCTCTGTACGATTTTGCGTTGGCTCGGATCGCAGCGCCTGCCACCAATGTTAGAAATGCGAACCCGGGGGAGGCAGAAGGTGTCTGACTGACCACCCCTAGGTCTACCCCTCCTTCAGAGAAGGGACCGAGCGATGTGGAGAGGCCTCCGACGGGCGGGCCCTCTCCTAGAATCGTACAGCAGAGTAACCACACCACTACAAATATACACCACACGTAGATAGAGTTTTCAATCTTTATCGGGCAATAAGTATCGTTTCAATATATACAGCAGATCCAGAGATCTGGAAAGTCTCGTGGCAAGGGGCAAGGTAGCGGGACAGTCTTATAGATGGTCGGTTGCAATGGGACCCTATGCACAGCTCTCAATCCTCGAGCTGGGGGGTTCCGGAAGGTTGGGCCGCGGCAGCGCCAGCAGGCTCCAGGATGGTTCAGCGAGCGTGGACCGCGGCAGCGCCAGCAGGCTCCAAGATGATTCAGCGAGTGTGGACCGCGGCAGCGCCAGCAGGCTCCAAGATGATTCAGCGAGTGTGGACGGCGGCCGCGACAGCAGGTTCCGAGAGGGTTCAGCGAGTGTGGACCGCGGCAGCGCCAGCAGGTTCCAAGATGGTTCAGCGAGTGTGGACCGCGGCAGCGCCAGCAGGTTCCAGGATGGTTCAGCGAGTGTGGACCGCGGCAGCGCCAGCAGGTTCCAAGATGGTTCAGCGAGTGTGGACCGCGGCAGCGCCAGCAGGTTCCAAGATGGTTACAGCAAAGATGGACCGCGGCAGCGCCAGCAGGCTCCAAGGTGGTTACAGCAAAGATAGACCGCTGCAGCGCCAGCAGGTTCCAGGTAGCACCGCAAGGGGAGTTCGTCTCAGGGTCAGCCGCAACAGCGTCAGCAGGGCTTCTCGACTCCGGGATACAACTGCCGTCCTACTCCGGGGCTGGCCCAGATATAGGTCTGGAGTCCTTTGATGTCCGGACCCTCTCGCCTGGGGGTCAGAGGGGCCGGGATGATGGTGTCCAGACACCCAGCAGGGGGGTGGAGCCGGAGCCCAGGGAGGCCGGAGGGTGATCGAAACCAGGCATCCGGAGATGGTTGGAGAGCCATCGAAACTCCCCTCTCCTTGTCTCTGGTGGAGTGGCCACTCTACCACCCGGAGGGTTCTTGGTGCCTCGATGGCGGGCTCGCTGGGGCCGTGGCCGCGGCTGGTCCGGGACCACGTGTCTGTGACGTGATGGGCCCAAGATGGCGTCGGGCCTGGAATGAGGGTCCGGGGTGGGCACCGGACCGGTAATGCTGTGGCGGCCCGAGGGTGCCGTGTCAGTGGTTGTGGGCCGCCGGGTGGCGGATCTGGTGGTTTGGAGGGCGTGCAGAGGTGTGCCCGAGGCCGACCCGGGCTGGATGGAGGGCCGATGTCGTCCGGGGCCCGCCATGCGGGAGGGGTAGGACCACGCCACGAGGCCGGGTCCAACAAATATCATTGTAACAATTTCAGTACATTCGAATCCATCTTGCTGGGTCAGAGGTTGCTTTCACAGGAGCATCTTGACTGTGGCTGCCAACTGGCTGGGTTCCACTGCTCAAGGCTACCTTCTCCCAGGCTGCGCGACATGCGCAGAAGGGACCTTCAAGATGGTTCTCGTCTCATCCAGACCCCCCAATTATCGCGGTACATGAAAGGTAAGCGAGAACAAATTAAAACATAGAAATAAATGATTTCACAATATACCATGAGTAGTTACTTTATAAAAAATACACTATGCCATTATGAATTAGTGCAACAGACAATAACACGAGAGCATCTACGCAAGCTTCACCATGTGAGCATTCAGCCAGCCATATTAGAGGCAAATACGCATGCGCACAGTTTCCCAACAGAACTACAACTACGTCATGTCACGTGAGTGTGACTAACGCATGCGCAGTAGTAAATTCCCAAGCGACGGCCATTTTAAGACAAGAATTATTCGTATTAGTAAAACACATAAGCAAGCATCACTAAGATACATGTATATCAAAAATAAAGGAAATTAGTAAGACATACAAATTGGATTACATAGTTATAAATGAATCGAGGTTCTTGATTTCAGCAAGTCGAATAATGTGCGAAATCTTGCTTCATCAATCCCCTCTTTGATGATATTTACTATCATCACAAACTTAATGGAACCAGATGCCAACTTTTCTCACTCTTTGTGCAGTTCGATTTCTTCCAACATCCTATTCAATTTCTCTTTCACATCTTTATTAGGGTGAGAATTTTTCACCCTTTTGTAAATTTGATTATTCAAGTCTTCCAATTCAAGTTCATCCACACTCCGTTTCACACCTCTCTTATTCACAGCGTATTTCTTTGTGTGTTTGCGACATTTGCAGCAGACAAATATGAGGAAAATTATGAAACCTATCATTCCAATTGGCATCAGTACCTTAAACAATAAACTTTTACCTAAATTAACAAACCAATGACCTACATTGGAGAGACCATCGACAAGTCTCTTCCAGGCACTGTCAACCTCCAGTGGTTTGAGTTCCTTTTCCAAATTAGTAATGTTTTTCACATATCTTTTGATCTGTACACTTTTATCCGGTATGTAAGTGCAACAATGTTGCGCCTTCAGCATCCGGCAGACTACGCCCTCTTTTGCTAATAAGGTATCAAGCGCAAGTCTGTTCTGCAAAACCATTGATCTGATCGCAACCATTTCGGTGTTGACCAATAGAAATCCATGAGCTGTGTCAGTAGACAGCACATCCACTATTGTGGATAATTTGCAAATTCTGTGTGTATTCAGAACCACTCCCACTCCAGGTATCAGTGCACTAAAAATACTACCCATTAATTCACCTACGCTTTCTCTTTTACTACGCACTAAGCCATTAGTGTTTTCATTGCTTCCAGCAATTTCCCTCACATGGTATATTTTCGGGAAGACAATGCCAAAGTAGCAGCTTCCATACCAGTGATCCGGCAATTTGAAATAAGCCTTGTTTCCACATATATAATAAATTCCGGGAAACACGGGTTCTGACCCATTTTTGAAACCCCAACCTCCAATTACCTTGTAATTGTGTTCACATTGACTGGAACCAATGAAAATGTTATTATAATAACTAGTCTTCTCGCGATGAAGATAGAGTTTCCCTTTCCTTTCGAAATCCAGCAACAAAGCAGGACCACTCCCACCATTTGAGGTGCTTTCCATGTTTTCAGCCCATTTAGGAGTTTTCTGTCTCTTATCATTTGCCTTTCTTTGGAAACTCTCCCTTCTTTTCTCTGCCATGTTTAAAAACATTTTTTCTTGTTCATGTAATGAACAGGTCAAGTTATTTCTGTGTGCTTCATTTAAATCTATAGTACCTATTGTCAGAAAGTATTCTCCCATATAACGTGTAACATCACTTTTAGTATGTACAGGATTCAAATTTCCACGTATGGGAAGTTCAGAAAATATCACGTCTGAGTTAGAATAATAGTACTGTAACGGTCCTCTTTTGTAAAATAAACTAGCTAAAATGCTACAGGAAATTCCATAGGTCAAGGGTAGGTGATGGTAAGTCACGCCTTCAGCTACAGAAGTAGGTAGCTTCATGCAGACATAGCAGTCTTCTATTTCCATAGTTTCTACATAGTGCACTAAAAGATTAGCGAAAACATTTAACTGTGTCTGGTTTTTAACTCCATGATAATGTAGTCCTTCCTCATCTGATGCTCCTAAGTCTCGTTTTGTTTGTCTGAGTGCTTTTTCACGTCTTTCTACACTTCGTGTTGTCAGTTCTTCAGTGTCAGTGGTCACAGTCTGAGTAGGGTCAATATTAGTATTTTTGCTCACCATATAAGGAATGAAAACTGTTAGTCCTATCCAAATTATTAACACTATAGCTATGCTACATATACATACTCTGCAGCATGTTTTGCAACAACTGCGTCTAGGCCTTCCATTCACATTTGAATCAGACATTTTCGTTCAGAAGAAGATTTCTCAACCCCTCTTTGTAACTCTGCACAGGTAGCTTACCCTGCACAACTTCAGGTTGGTTCGTCTTCCTCGGCAGAATAATCAGCTGTCTGTTCTTCGTCACTTTCGTCAGTAATATCAAGATCTTCGAATTCTTCTAACACTAAATATGTCCATTCAGGATCTTGGTACTTTTCGTTCAGTCTTTTTATTCGTTCACTCCTCCTTTGTGAACTTTCTCCAACTTGCTCTGTAATACGAGGACTTTTCCTTCTTTCTGCAAGTTTCTCCTCTACTGTTTTTATTCTCAGTCTCAGTCTCTTAATATATCTTGGTTCGATATGTTTCTTTTTCTTGAGTCTTTTAGTTGGCACCGTGATTTGGCTTTCTTCTAATGTTCTTTTATTTTCGTTTGTTTGTGGCACTTCTGATTCTTCCCTTCCTGTCTGACTAGTTCCAGGTCTTATCTCTATTTCTTCTGCCTGGGTACTAAGCTGGCCTTGTTCAGGTGTATTCTGGGTTTTACTTTCGAGTGTCTCTGTTTCTGTGTCCTGAACACGTTCTTCTATTTCTATCTGATCCTGTTCAAGCACTTTGATCCCTTGATTTTCTTCTGCTTGAACCTTTCACTATTTCTTGTCTGTTCCTTTTCAATTTCAGGAGTTTGTGGAGGTGTATTGATCACTTGCTCTGTCCCTCTCTGGCCTTCCTCTTCTTCCTCAGATTTGACGTGAATCTCAATAATCTGAGGATCTTCACCTGTGCCTACCTCTTCCTCTCTATTCCACTCTCTATCTTCATAGATTTGACTTCTTGCTCTGATTGGGTCTCCAGTTAGGTCGATTATGGGTATCCAATCCTCTTGACTGGTGCTCGGTTGTTCGTCATCAGCTACTTCAGGACCAACTTCTCCAGACCCCTCAGCTGGACAACCTTCAGCGTCAGTCTTCGCGTCTGGAATCACCTTTTGTGTATGGCTGGCATGGATCCACTTTGGAACGCCGGCACACTTCACCGCTGTCGTGGTCACCAGTATTATTTGGCGTTTTTCTCCCCACCTCGGTGCAAGGCAACTCGAACGAGTATGTTTCTTGATTCTAACCCAGTCGCCAGGAACCAATTTGTGGACTGGGGTTGTTGGATTGGCGACGGTGTCTTCCCCAATCTGGCGAGAGATAGAACGCACTTGGTCACCTAGTTGCTTGCAGTACTCAAGTACCAAATCATCAGAAATGTTTAACAATTTGTATCCTGGTACCCATGCTTGTCTCATCACTCATCCCATCAGGATTTCATGAGGGCTCAGGCCTGTCTTTCGGTCTGGAATACTTCTGAGTCCCATCAGAACAAGAGGCAATGCATTTATCCAGTTCATGCCAGTAGAATCACACATTTTTGCTAATCTCGATTTTATAGTTCCATTTATTTGCTCTACTACTCCAGAAGCCTCTGGCCGATATGCACAGTGCAGCTTTTGTGTGATCTGGAATGCTTTACAGAGCTGATCGATTACCTCATTCTGAAAATGTTTGCCTCTATCTGATTCAATTGTGACTGGAACCCCGAACCTAGGTATCAATTTGCGTAGTAACAATTTGGCTACTGTTATGGCGTCACTCTGTTTGGTAGGGTAGGCTTCCACCCATTTTGAAAACAGGCAGACAATGACAAGGACATATCTTTTTCCCTCACAACGAGGCATGGTGATGAAGTCAATCTGTATTCTCACAAAGGGACCCCCTGATTTCCCAATTTTCCCTAATTCAACTACTGTTCTTTTGCCAGCGTTGAACTGCTGACATGTCAAGCACCTCTGGCAGAGTGACTCTGCTACCTTCCTGAACTTCGGATTGTACCATGTTTGTTGGAAGACCAGAACCATGGCATCCCTACCAGTGTGTGAATTTCCATGTATCAGTCTGGCCATAGAAGCAAGCAGATGTCTAGGCAACACAGGCATACCATTTGGGCCCACAATGACACCATCCTCACTTCTCGGTCGACAACCAAGTTTCTTCCATTTTTCTTTCTCTTTATCTGGCACCGCATGCTGCCAATCTCTCACCTCCTCCCAGGTAGGCACCTCGTCAAACACCATAAGTTGGCAGCTGTTTCCAGGTCCCCCCAGCTTAACATTTACAGACATGCGATTTCTGGCACAATGTTTGGCCACTTCATCAGCAAAGTTATTTCCCAAAGATACATGGTCAAGGCCCTATTTATGAGCAGCACATTTGACCACTGCCAATTCTTTTGGTAATTGGATTGCTTCCAGTAAATCCTGTACAACATTCCCATTTCGAATAGGAGTACCTGATGAAGTCAGAAACTCCCTTTGTAGCCACAATTGGCCGAAGTCATGCACGACCCCATAACAGTACTGACTGTCAGTATATACTGTTATTCTTTTGTTTTTCACAATTTTACAAGCTCTTATCAATGCAATCAATTCGGCTACTTGTGCAGACTTCACCCCATATAAACAGGAAGCTTCTTTAATGGCGTTTATAGAGACTACAGCATAAGCAGCGCTTAGGCCTACAAGTTTGTGTCTCATACATGAGCCATCCACGAACAACTCCTCATCTTCTACAGGCAAAGGTACTTCTCTAATATCTGGGCGTGGTTTAGTACTGAATTCTGTCAAATCTATGCAGTCATGTTCATCCTCTCCCTTGGCTTCCATAATCATTGAGTCAGGGAGCAGGGTAGCTGGATTCAGGATATTACACCGAGTAATAACCACATTTGCAGCACCCACGAGAATCCTCTCGTATTTAGTCAGCCGACTAGGGGTGAGATACTGGGTCTTAGTTCGGGTTAGTAAAATTACAACTGCATGAGGAACATACACAGTGACATGATGTCCCATTACAATGGATTCACTCTGCTCTAAACTTGTGCAAGTTGCAGCTACTGCTTTCAGACATCCAGGTAATCCAGCAGCCACTGGATCCAAAGTGGCAGAAAAATATGCCACTGGACGTCTAGTCAGACCATGCTCCTGTGTTAAGACTGACAATGCACAATTGTCACGTGTGTCACAGAACAGGGCAAACTCCTTAGAATAGTCAGGCATCCCTAAAGCAGGGGCTGTACTCAGGCAGTCTCGTAATTTAGTGAATGCTGTTAAGCTTTCATCATCCCATTCAACTGGGTCCTTTGCTCCTTTCTTTGTCATTTTTATCAAAGGCTTTGCCAGGACTGCGAATCCCACAATCCATTGCCTGCAATAACCTACCACTCCAAGAAACATTCTGACTTCTTTCTGAGTACGGGGTAACTTCATCTTTTGAATTATCCTGACTCTCTCTGAGGTGACTTTTCTGATGCCTTTTTCGATCTGGTGCCCCAGATATTTCACTGATTTTGAACAGAACTGCAATTTTTCAGGGGCCACTTTATGTCCTTTTTCACCTAGGCGATTCAGTAAAGCAATGGTGTCAATCACACAATCTCTATGACTTTTGGACGCCACCAAGAGGTCGTCGATATATTGCACCAATACAGACTTTCCAGGTAAGACTAAAGATTCAAGGCATTTTTTCAGGATCTGATTAAAGATAGAGGGACTTTCGGTGTACCCTTGGGGGACCCTATTCCAAACGTACACGTGACTGTCGAAAGCAAATGAGAAAAGAAATTTGCTATCTGGATGCAATGGGATCGAAAAGAATGCATGACATAGGTCTATCACGGTAAACCACTCAGCATCCCAGGGAATCTGATATAGGATCACTGCTGGGTTTGGAACAATAGGACAAGGAACCACTATTTTGTTTACCTTTCGCAGGTCCTGCACTACTCTGTATTTGCCACTAGGTTTCTTGATTCCAATTATGGGTGAGTTACACGCACTACTCATCACTTCTTGTATGATGTTTGCTTCTAGCAACTTTTGTATTTCAATCGCAACTCCTGCTCTTACTTCGGCACTCATTTTGTATGGCTTGGTATTGGGGTAAACTGCATTTTCTTTCATGGCTATTTGTATAGGGTCTACATTTGCCATTAATCCTACATCCTTTCCTGTAAAGTCCCATACTTCTGGTTTCACTGTCTGTTGGAGTTCTTCGGGTAAGTCTTGTATAGCCATTCGTTTAATTTCTGAGTCAGGTCTTATTAACATTAATTTATAGATGCCATCTTCGTCTGGGGTCTGAATTTCAACGCCCTTTGGTGTGCAAAAGATGGTGCAATTCATTTTGCACAACAAATCGCGTCCCAATAAGTTTACTGGACTGGTATCACAAACGACAAATCTGTGCATTTCTTTAAAGTTCCCTATTGTGATCTCCATGGACTCAGTAACTGGGGTACTAATCAGTTGATTAGATACGCCCACTACTTGGATTGCTTCTCCCGAGAGGGGTAGGTTTGGAACGTCCGCTGTTCTCACAGTAGAACGGGTAGCACCAGTGTCCAATAGAAAGGTGACATCATTTCCATCAACCTTTCCTTCAATGTATGGCCCTGACTGGTCTACCGGCAAGGAGGCGCCAAGAACACACTCCTTGTCCTCCCCTCTCAGGCCCCGTCAGTATTGGTCGTCACAGAAAAAGGTATCATTCAACAAAAACTGCGAAGTTGCTGCATTTCTATTTTCATCGCCTCCCCAGATCTCTATGTCATCACCCTGTGGTGATTTTCCCTTATAATTTGGTTTTGGTGCTCGTGGCAATTGACTTGCCTTTACCTGATGCTGGGTCTTTCTTGGTTTTTCATTCTGCGTCTGTGGAATTAAATCAGGTGTTTGGGTATTATCATGCTGTAAATATGGACACTCGTCTCTCCAGTGCCCGATTTCTCCGCACTGGTGGCAGGGAAATTTCTTTTTAGCTTCTTCTCTGCTCATTTTTACCTTGGGCTTTCCTCCACCCCCAGAGCCTTGATTTTGGGTATTCTTATTCATCTTATTCAACTGCTTTTCCTGTTGTTCCGCTAACTTTACTTGTGCCCACATGACCTTCTCCTTGAGTGCCTTTTTCTTATCTGCCATCTCGTCCTCACAGTACTTTGCATACCGTAGGACCTCATCCATTTTCTTAGACTGCCAACAAATCTTATTGTCTTTGATCCACTGGCAAATTTCGGGTCTTAAACCGTTTACAAACCTGTAAATGAAGTGGGTCATGTCCTTCATCTCGATGTTATCTATTCCACTGTAAGTTTTGAACACCTGCAACAGTCTTTCATAAAAGGAGTGCACAGACTCATCCCTTTCCTGTGTAGTTCTATCTATCTTAGTCCAATCAGTTTCCTTTGCAGGCACCTTCAATTTCAGATGTAACATGACCTGGTCATATTTTCTCATTACCTCATCAGAGGGAGCACCTGTTACAGGGTCCCTATCATACTCTTTGTTGGGCCAATCAATGGCAACCTTGCATTCGGTCCATAAATCCACAGGAACCACAATGTCAAAAAACCCATCCAGGTCTTTCCACAAGCACTTTTGCACCTTTACAAACCTTTCCACTTGCCTGTACCAGTCCACAGGCTTTTCTCGTAGTTTTGGAAAATCATTTGTAAAGGACACAATATCCTGTCGGGACCATGGAACGTGCACATATTTTCCACCTGGCACTTCACGCATAGGGTATAACTGCTCAGGTTTGTCAGCTTCTTTTAGAACGAACTCGGAAGACGTCTGTTTAGATCTGGCCTCATCTTTCTTCTTTGCCCACCTGGCTTTCCACTTTTCTACGTCTCCCCATATTTGCAACACAGTCAATAATTCTTTAACCTGCGCCTTTTTCCCTGATACATTCATATTTTCCAGATCTTTGTCTGAAAAATCAGCTCTATAGGGTTTCTGAGGGGGCTTTGATTTTGAAATATCGATTCCCATACTAGCTGCAGTGTCTGTTAATTTTTCATGGAGCACTCTGGTGTTTCGGGTAAAACTTTTGCCAATAAACAGCAACTCTTCTTCAGAATAGGTATTTAATCTGTCCAAACCTACATTTCCTGCCATTAGCTCTTCCATTTCTATTCTGAGTTTGAAAATATCTAAAGGTTTCGACTGAGGAGTTTGTTTTTCTAATTCTCGACTCCACCTTTCAATTTCTTCAGGAGTCACCAGGGTGACACTCGTGGTACCCGAAGTCGATTCCATTTGAATCTCCCTCGTGTTAAAAGGATTGTGTCTTTTCTGTAACCTTTTCCCTGCACCCCTAATGGGCAGATCCATTAGCGAGACCTCGGACTCGCATTCACTGGTCTGGTCATTCACAATTAAGGGCTCCGGTCTTTGCTGTGCTACCACTGGAGTAATAACTGGAGTCTTCGGACTTCCCTGTCTATCCCCATACAGCGGAACCACTAGTCCAATAGTTACTGGGATTGTCAAGGCTTCAGGACTTGTGTTTAACTGGGAAATCTTCTGAATTATCTCGGCTCTCTGTTTAGCTAGAGCCTCTCGTTCCCTGTCCTCCAGTATCCTGTCTAATGAATTGTCATGTAATACCTGCGGGGTCAAAGTTGGGGCATAACTCGGGGCAGTGGGATGTGTCTCACTTGGTCCTTCACCGTAATTAGGTTTTGGGAACAGACTTCCTGTGCCTAGGGATCTTGGTTCTTCCTCAGACGGGGGTCTTGAGAAAGGAATTCCTGACGTGGAAGGCCTTGCCTCACCCTCGTAGGGAGGTCTAGAGCAGAAATCTCTTTCTCTCGAATATCTTGACTCCCCACAAAATGGTGTTCTTTGACAGCTATCTCTAGCACCTAGAGGCCCCAAACCCTCATTATACGGAGGTATTTGTCGACTCTCTCCTACACTTACTGATCTGACCTCTTCCTGGGGAGGAGGTCTCCGTGAATTATCCCCTTCACTAGAGGGTCGGTGTCCTTCATTATAAGGAGGCGGACTTCTCAAAAACATGTCATCTAATAATTCATCATCCGACTCCCCCATGGGCACCCAAGGTTTACATTTTTCTGTTCTCTTCTCTCCTGCAGGAGGACCACCCATTGGCATCATTGGAAACAACCCTTCTACAATCATATTCTGTCTCCACTGTTTCATCTTTTTGTCTCGGGTCTCTTGCTTCAACTTTGTATACATTTTGTCAACCCTTTATCCATTCGGGGCTTGTTTCTCTCGAAGGCTTCGATCTCCCATTCCTCTAAAGCTTCGTACTGCGTTAATCTAGGTCTGGGATGTAAGTCATTCATTCGGGTTCTCAAATTAAATAGAATTCTGCCATTGAATGTACCCTCTAACGGAATAGCCAAAATTCCGTCATCCTTGGGGTATTCCGCCCAGTTTTCCAACCATACACACGAGTGGTACCCTTTATCAAACATCATGAAAGATGCAGGAGTATTAGGTGGCGGAATGACAACACCTTCTCTGGTTTTAATCGGCTTGTCCTTTTTGAAATAATTCTTTACCTTATTTACAAGGGATATTTTTCTCTTATTTCCGTACATAATGTCGGTTTTATGCCCTTTCCACTGATTGTTCTCAAACCCTAAATATCGTGGATCAGGTCTAGTATGCGGTCTATACGAGTGCCATATACGATTTCTGCTAGTGACTCTGTTTACAAATTCACTTCCAATCCAAGTGCGTTTCTTATTTTCATGCAACCAATAAAGTGCACGGGTTCAAATAATCTCGACCAATGGGTGCGCGGCCTTTCGCAAGACAGGTTCTCACGCTTCGGCACTCACCCCTCCTTTACAATTCCAGCTCCGCTACACACCCGCTGCGTCTACCAATCCCAGCGCGGCTCAGAGTGACGTCAGAGCAGCTCCGCAACTGACTCCTTCCCTCACAAGGTAACGGAAACTTAATTTCTCTCTAAAAGTGCAAGTGCTTGTTATTTTACAAACGAATACACATTCGCCACTGTACCCAAGTGTCTAGACAGCAAAGATTTGTTTCACTGCAAGTAAACTACTTCCATTTACTTTTCATTCACTACGGATAGATCTCTTCCGCCTACCCTTCACGCAAGCATTAGGCAACCTACTACTTCTTTTGACTTATCCACTTCTTTCCGGGATATATACTAAGTCTAAAGTTTCACCAGCGAACCCCTTTGCTATCACCCAAGCTCCGATGAACCTGCTACTCCTTCCGGTGTGATCCTCACTAGGTTTTTCTCACAATAGAAGTTTTGCCAGTGATCTCGTCGCTATCATTTATTCAAACATACATTCAGAAAACCCTAGTTAGTGCTTCCAGTTCTGCCTAACCTGCACTAACCTTCCTTAGGCCAGTGACCTCAACGCGAAGTGGATTCTCTTCACCACTCGCGATTCAATTCCACGGGGATTCCCAACAAACATATAAACACTTTACTAACGAGTGGGTTAATACATATATCAGTATAATAATAAGAAAAACAATTTAAAACATTTCATAATTTTTCAGAGCAAAACATTTCACGTGAGTGATCAGTTCACGAAAAAGTCTACCTTTTTAGCAGCAATAATGTTCTCGACTAGCAGCAATAATTTTCTCGACTAGCAGCAATAATTTCTAACAGTATCCAGCTTATCTAGTTTAACTAGTCCTACCTAACTTTAACTAGTCCCTAACCATACCTCTGCTACCAGAAAATTACTGATAGAGATCGCAGGTCACCCGGCCAATACATTTTCACCATACACGTACCAGGCCCATATTTTTCCAATTCATCACCTACATTAATCGGGAGACCTACCAATTCTACTACCAGTAACCCTGGTTCCTTCCTATTTATTTCTATTGTACCTGACTTACCAATCCACCGTTACAATTACCTAAGATCCACAATGGATCAGGGAGCTAGCTCTAAAAGAAAGGCAGGCAAAATACAAAACCCAACTTATTTCTATTTCGCATTAAATGATCACAGACAACTGGGAAGTTTTAAAAGTTTATCTAGAAATCAGATTCGGAAATAATCAAGTTTACAGTTAAAAGGCAATCAATAATCAACATAACAAAAAGAACATAACCATAGAGGAACAGCGTCAGGGCAACCATTTATGAGTCTATAAGAAAGTTATAACAATGCGATCTACTAGTAGATTTTTTGAAACGTGGATCACGAACTAGACTTTACTGTTGGGAAAAATACTGCAAGGTATGGACTGGAAATCCTATACATCTATAGGAGGGGGGAAAAATGGAACACGCTATAGTTCTAGTATCTTTACGCAAAATCAGATTTCAGGAGAAATTTATATACCACAGTTATGTTTCATAAACAGTATGGAGAGAATCTGTTCTAAAAAGGTAGGGGAACATAGGAACATGCTAAGGAAAATATACTGAATGACCTTTATAATAGGTTGCGGAAAGCATGGAAATTAACATATGCAAAAAATTTCTTTATTTAAGCAAAGACAGAAAAATAGAAGATGCATAGAAGAGTTTTTTTCGCATTATATTTACCTAGAAAGGTGTGCAGACCAACCCTGGCCACGGATCAGTCAAGGACAGGAAATACCCCAAGGAAGGACAGTCATTTATGGGACAGCAGGTGCAGATTGGACACTCCAGGACAGGACAGGAAAACCAGATTAGGATCAGGACAGGACCACCAAGGCACGACCAGCACCCGCAGTTTGGAAGCAACGCCTGCGCTCCACCCTCTCTGCAGCTATCAGTCAGAACCCCGATTGGGTTAGCGAACTCCCCAGCAAAGTGCTCCGCCAGCACTTAAGGGTTAGTTAAACCTTAGAGTCTATGGTCAAATTCGGACAGAGTGCTCCGCAGCGCTCTTGATTCAGTCACCTATTGAATGCGTTGGGTCAGTGACAGGTCAGCTATTCAGACAAGTCGGACAATTTCTCTAGCTGAACCTAGGCTAGATATACTGTTTTCGGGTCAGTGCACTACCCCCCAATGTTGCAAAGTGTCAGAATCCCCAATTTCGATTGGTCCCCACGTAGGATAGGTTAACACACCAATCAGAACAAACTTCTACAAGCTCGTATTTGCATTTTAAGGAACCGCCTAGCAGATTTGGGGTTCCCATGACCTATTCTACAGAATACAATAGGAAAATATCATTGTAACAATTTCAGTACATTTGAATCCATCTTGCTGGGTCAGAGGTTGCTTTCACAGGAGCATCTTGACTGTGGCTGCCAACTGGCTGGGTTCCACTGCTCAAGGCTACCTTCTCCCAGGCTGCGCGACATGCGCAGAAGGGACCTTCAAGATGGTTCTCGTCTCATCCAGACCCCCAATTATCGCGGTACATGAAAGGTAAGCGAGAACAAATTAAAACATAGAAATAAATGATTTCACAATATACCATGAGTAGTTACTTTATAAAAAATACACTATGCCATTATGAATTAGTGCAACAGACAATAACACAAGAGCATCTGCGCAAGCTTCACCATGTGAGTATTCAGCCAGCCATATTAGAGGCAAATACGCATGCGCACAGTTCCCCACCAGAACTACAACTACGTCATGTCACGTGAGTGTGACTAACGCATGCGCAGTAGTAAATTCCTAAGCGACGGCCATTTTAAGACAAGGATTATTCGTATTAGTAAAACACATAAGCAAGCATCACTAAGATACATGTATATCAAAAATAAAGGAAATTAGTAAGACATACAAATTGGATTACAGAGTTATAAATGAATCGAGGTTCTTGATTTCAGCAAGTCGCATAAAGTGCGAAATCTTGCTTCATCAGTACCACTCATGTGTATGGTTGGAAAATTGGGCGGAATACACAAAAGATGACGGAATTTTGGCTTTCCCGTTAGAAGGTACATTTAATGGCAGGATTTTATTTAATTTAAGAACCCAAATGAATGATTTACATCCCAGACCTAGATTAATGCAGTACGAAGCATTAGAGGAATGGGAGATCGAGGCTTTTGAGAGAGACAAGCCCCGATTGGACAAGGGGTTAACAAAATGTTATCCGAAATTTAAACAAGAGACCCGTGATAAGAAGATGAAACAGTGGAGGCAAAATATGATTGTGGAAGGATTGTTTCCAATGATGCCAATGGGTGGCCCTGGGGGAGAGAAAAGGACAGAAAAGTGTAAACATTGGGTGCCCCCTGGGGAGTCGGATGATGAATTATTAGATGACATGTTTATGAAAAGTCTGCCTCCTTATAATGAAGGACCCAGATCATCTAGTGTAGGGGATACTTCCCAACGTCCCCCGTGTCAGGAAGGGAGTGGATCTGAAAACCCAAGATATAGCTGTCAAATACCTTCCTATAGCGAGGGCCTAGGACTTATAGGTGCCGGAGGCACCTGTCTAAGACCACCATTTAGTGGTGAATCAAGATATTCAGGTGACCGAGATTTCGGTTCAAGGCCTCCTTATGAGGGAGGACCGAGAGCCTTAAATACAGGAAGCTGTTTCCCAAAACCTAATTATGGTGAAGGACCAAGTACGACGCATCCCACTGCCCCGAGTTGTGCTCCAACTTTGACTCCACAAGTATTGCATGAGAAATCCCTAGAACGGTTATTGGAGGAAACCGAGCGAGAGGCTCTAGCCAAACAGAGAACCGAGATCATTCAGAAACTCTCCCAGTTAAATACAAGCCCCAAAGCCTTGACGATCCCAGTAACCATTGGACCCGTTGTTCCTTTGTATGGGGATAGACAAGTGAGTCCACAAGCCCCAACTATTACCTCGACCGGTGGTCATGAACAGTAAGGGATGGTCGTAGCTTCTGGTGCCAAATTAGAACCGTGCATTGGTGGTGCCCCCCTTGATTCAGGTAGCAATGGTTGTATGGGGGGGCTAGCGTCCTTCCCTTTTCTAGGTCCACTGTTTTCCATGGTGTTTGGGGTGCCGGTTTGGCTGCTGGTCTGGGCCCTGCCAGCCTCCTGTATTGGAGCCTCTACGGTTGCTGACACGTACCCCCCATTTGTGAATTCACTGGGTGCAGTGGAAGCTTGTTCTATGCTTGTGTTAGTTGCTATGGTAGGGCCTGGTTCTTGTGGCTGCTGCGGATTTCAGTCCTAAACAGGGGATAAACCTCTGAAGGACTTGAGATTGTTATTTTGTTGCGACCTTTCCTTCTGTGCTTAAAGCGACCCTTAGCATTCTGGATTGAGTTTTTATCCTTGGGAAGTGAGGGGGAGCGTATTGGCAAATGACCCACTGATGGTGCTGGTACAGTTTTGTCCGTGGTGTTAGCTGTGGTAGGATCTCCTTTTGAGAGTTCGAGACTGGCTGTTACGCAAGGATTGGTGTACAAGTCCCTTTTGTGAGGCCCTTTTGGCTGGCCTTCTATCAAAGTAGATACTATTTCTGGGAGTGATGCTAATTTGTCGATGATCGGGCCACAACTGCAAATCAACTTTGCTTCCTGCTGAGCTCTACTGATTAACGAATTTAGTTGGTCGAGTTTCTCGTCAATTCGCCCCACGAAAAGGGCCAAGGTGTCGAGTAAGGTCAACTGTAAGTCCATTTTATCAGATTGATAGTGGAGAGTGTCAACGGTTTGTTGCATTGTATTTAAAAGAATGTCCCAGGTGTTCGACACATTTGATGCTTGAATCCTGGATTTGGGCCCTGGTTGATTTAAGGAATCGGTGGGTGTAGAGGAGGCGGAAAGATTTTGTAGAGGTGTTGAGTTCGCTAGGATAACCTCCTGATCAGAAACCTGTTTGGTGCGCTGGTTTTTAGGTCGAGCTGGAGAAAGCAATGCGAAGCATTGCGTCCAGCTCGACAACTAATGTTGCCCGCCTCCTGGGAATCTGAGACAGGGGTCGGGCACGCGCGGCGATTGGTGTCTGTGGACGTGCACGTCCAGGCCGGTGCCGTGCCCATCTCCTGCCTCACATTCCCTGAAGTGCGCAAAACACACACACACAGCCACAACTCACGCATGCACACACACACATACACCAACACAGGCACAATGCAGCAGGGCGCACGCACACAGAACCACATATACACAAGCACAGCTAACAGACACACAGTCACACATATACATACATTCACACACCCAGCTGCACACGCGCACCCACACAGCTACACTCACACACGCGCACACACCCCCCACTCCACCCCCCTCCCTGCCGCCACCCCCACTCCAACTAAGCCCCACTTACCACATCGGCGCAACTCCGGACTTCAGCCGCCACCGCGGGGCTCTCCCTCGGGCATGGGAGCCCCACGTCACCACTGCTTCTCCCCTGGCCAGCCACTCCGTGGGCGCGAGCTTCCAGCAGGAAATGGAAGTCCCGCCCCACGGCAGTTTTCGTCACGTCTTGTTTTAAAGGGAGATTGAACAACTGCATAAATCTAATCTCGCACACCGCGGCATTGGCTTTCCTCCAAAATAAACCATTGTATCTCCCTCACAGGCGGACCCGGGTCAGGTACGTTTTTTATTTTAATTTTAAACCAACTCCCCCGGCCCCCACCCGCGAGTATTGCCAGTCGCCACTGGTTCAGTTTGAGGGGCTTGCGGTGGCGCTGACACAGGTCTGCAGAGTCTTCTGGTGGAAGAGACATCCTCGTGTGATCTCCGCCAGGTTAGAGAGCTGCACGTTCCCTGGAGGTCAGTCTTCCTTGTACACTTTTCCCTGCACTTGGGACAGGGACGAGTCGGTGCAGAGACGTCGGTTTCACTTTTGAAGGGCGGGTGCATGCTCATGATCACGGGATACCACGGGCACGTTGCACTTGTCTGATCACATTTTGGGATGGAAACAAGGAGCCGTATTTTCACCAAAAGCTTCTTGAAATCAGTTATTTCAGTTTAAACGTGAGCTCACCCACATATCACCAAGCCTTCCCCCGCCCCCACTGCAGGATGTGTCCACATCACGCAGGGGCCTCCTGCCTTTAGATCAGGCCATCACCTCGTACCTTCGGGCGATGCATGGAGGTGCGTGCACTAGTGCACGCTCATTCCCCCAGATCTACCTCCCAACGTGTACAGAAATAATGAATAACCACCAGGTTACAGAGTAGCGTGCCACCTGTCATCAACACCTGATCAGGGGGTAGTAGGCGCTATATAAATGCAATTACAATACAGTACAACGCCTCCATGTGCACCGTCATTTTATCACTTTTCCCTCATTTCCTTTAAGCTCGTAAGGATGTACATCCACCTAAAGATACTATAACCACAGCTCGCGCTATTAACCTTCCCTTAACCCTAATGTTAAAGCGAACTGTAACTCTGGCCTGCCTTGTACCATAACCCTTCCTTTACTCCCGCCGCTCCCCATAGCCTCTCCCTTTACGGTGAGCACAAAGAGAAGGTGCTGTGGGAGCGGGCATATCTTTGCTTAAAGTGTGCAAGGACACCTTTTTGGTCGCATTGTGGGTACTGGGTACACACGTACGTGCAGTGCACTTAGAAGGGACACAGGGCGCAGTCACTGGTGCTACAGTGCTCCCCTTTGGTATCACAGTGCTACAGAGCACGGCAGAGGGGACCGGCCAGGCTACACTGGCTGCAGGGGGTCTCGGAGAGTTTGTGTAGGATTGGCGCACCAAGGGGTGTGCATTAAGGAGACACAGACACCTCTTTCCTTACACTGACCCCGAGGAGAGTTGGCACCTGTTTACTCGCTGGCGCTGCAGACCTGAGGGGAGACGCTTGCTGGTTGCACATGGCGTGGGCTGTGTACGTTACTAGATAACTGCTTGCACTTAGTCCATGGTGGGGTTGGTGGCACCTGCCTGCATACAGTGGCCGACTTGCGATGTAGACACCTGCCTGCGCAGCGGAAGGGGCGGGATGGGGACGAAAAGTGTCCTGTGCCATGATGATGTGACTACACAAAGTGACATGCTAATGAAAAAGACACATGCCTGCACACAGTGGTCTGTTATTTAACCCACACACGCAGGGGCAGGCTAGTGCAGCAGCCAGGCCCCTGCATGCACCTAATGGTAGGGTAGCAAACACCTGCATGCACAAAGCGTGTGGTCAGTGCAGTAGACACCAACCTGCATAGAGTAGCTTTTTAATGGAGTAGGCAGGGCTTTAATTGGGCTGCGTCTCACCGGAGGCCTCAAAACGCCTCTATTGGGATCTGTTTTGTGCCCTGCCGAAAATAAAATGACACTGCTAGCAAGAACAAGGAATGGGTTGTTTTGAAGCAGCACACACCGAGACTGAACCGGCTCTGCTACCTTGGGCTTGAAGTGCAGTACAATAAATCACTGCATGAATTATGTCTAATCGGCTTCTATTTCTATGTATGAGTGTGTCTCAGTCACCGAGTGTGTTTTAGCCAATGAGTGAATTTGAACCGTGTAAGTTACTACACGTTTGTGTGAGTGATTGTGCAAGTATGTGTGTGTGCAAGCCTGTATGTGTGCAGCAGTGGCTAGGGAGTTATATAAGTGTGTGTGTTTGTTTTTAGGTGGATGTGGAGGACTGTGCTGTGTGTATGTCTGGCCATAGCGCCATGGGCACAAATCTGCCGACAGTAAAGAATTCGGGGGACAAGAGAGTGGTGAGTGGCACTGTTCTTTTTCCACATTAGGTTTTTGGCTTGCCTCATGTCCAGCCCATCATGTTTCTTTCCAGTCTTAGTCATTCGACGATGTAAGCATCACGGGAGTTGTAGTCTTTGCTGGCTTATATCACATAGGCTCACACACCGGTAACAATGATTTCTAGCAAAGGTGTCCAGAAATGGGAACACGGTGTCTGCAGTTATATGGCGAGGAGGCAAACCTATGCAGTGTTTTTCACGTGACTGCCCCCTATATGTCAAACTACACTTGCTACTATTACTACTATTACGGAAACTCCTCACACTCTTTTCTGAACCTCGCTCAGTGCACTACTGCTTCCTTCTCTCTACCACATCACCCCCGAACTCTCCCCACCCCCATCTTAACCTTTCTTTCTATAATCTGAATTCACCTTTCGTGTCCCCCTCGCCTCCTCACATCAGTCTCTGAACACCCCAAAATGTCCAGTTAGCCAGCTGCTCTTCATTCCCTCCCTTCTTCATGGCCAATTGATTTGTTTTGCATCCGCCTCACCACTTTGAAATTCCACCAGCCGCCACTGCTCTATCTATCTATCGCATCACCACAGCATCACTCAGCACCACCACAGCATCACTCAGGGGCATTACAACATCACTATGCACTACCACAGCATCACTAAACGCTACAACATCACTCGTCGCCACCACAACATCACTCAGTGCCACCACAGCATCAATCTATGCAACCATTCAACAACAACTGGTTCAAATATGTTCTCTCAATGTTTCAAGCTTCATTACAAATGTCACAAAAATATATGAATATTTCACTTCTGTTCTTGGATTTTCGTCACAATAAAATACACTGACCATAACCTTCACAAAAGTTATTTACAAATGTTTAAGCTATTGCCATTATAAATTACAATAACTTTTATTTAAGTATAGATTATTAAAAACAATTAAAAGCCATTGTTATTGGTAATATCAATACATCTAAGTCACGTAAATACAACACATATTGCATTACAAATTCTTAAGGTGTCACATTTGCGAAAGTTAAAACTATTGGCATTGTAAATGACAAATCTATTAATTTCGCAATTTTCAAAACTAACACATAAATAAATAATTTGTCATTTACAATACCAATAGCTCAAACTTTCCTAATGCGAGACCTATTGCATTGCAAATGCTTGTTATTATTTGTTTTAGCTGTGGACACAGATTGTTCCTGTGATCCCAGGTAGGTGAGGTTGGCGGGGCCGTCGCACCCGGAGTTTTGTGTGTTTTCTGTGGCCTCCTTCGGGTATTTAGCCGAACTCTTTTCTTCTGCATTTGCTTCGGTGGGCAGTTGGCAGATCTTTGGACCGTCCGAATGGTGGGGGAAGATATTGGTCTTTGATGGGTTGTTTAAGTTGGATCCACTGGGATCTTCTTGCCCTCGGTTAGGATCCTTGCCACTGCTTGTCATGAAGCTGCGCAAGGGGGGCCTTGCCTTCTGATTAGTTGGAGTACTTGGAGTAGTTGAGGCAGTAGTACGCTTGGGAGAGGGGGATGAGCCTAAAGGGGGATTCACCCCCCTGCCACCTTTTTGCGGGGTGACTAAGCCACTGGTGCCCCTGTTGATGGACTCCCCTTCTCCCACTTCCCCTGCTTTACCATGTGCAGGTGAAGCTTGTACGGATGGACCGTCTGTTTTGAAGGGAGTGTTAGATTTGTCTAGGGCTTGACCCGTAGATTGTCCTTCTGGCGGTTCCTGAGGGGATAGTGGAAGTAGGGAGTCCTGAAGGCCCAGGATTTCTCCACTGGATGAAAAGATAGAGGAAAGTGGATCCCTTAGAAATTGGAATTTTGATGTGATTTTTGGTTGGCGAAGATAAGGATGATGAACCCCAGCCTGGAGAGCTGGGTCGCTGCGTGCCCCAGCTTCATCCAGAGATGAATCCGGGCTCACACTGACTGGTTTTGTGTTCTCTTTTTGTTTGACCGTGGACTTGGACTCACCACTGGTATAATGCACCCAGCTAGAGGGGTGGCTTACCTATGTAAGCGCATTGGATTGTAGGCATGGCACCCAGGGATGTGTGTAATGTCGACTCTACTTTGTTCTTCACCAAGACAGGCAGCCTGGAAAGGCAGTGGGTGTATGCAAAGGTACAGGGCCTCTAAGGGTGGTAGAATAAGTGCTGCAGCCCTTAGAGTCCTTCGATAGTCACAGTGCCCTTAGTACTTATAGTACCTTTTATAAGGGACTTACATGTGGCCAGACAGTTGCCAATTGGGTTTTGCAACAGTACAAGTTTAGGGAAAGAACATAGGCCCTGGATACCTAGTTGGCAGAAACCCGGGGCACACTCAGTCAAGGTACTTCTACATTAGGCAAAAAGTGGGGGCAACCATGCAAAAAGGGGCAATTTCCTACACATGGTGCCAAAGTATTTTCTTGGCTCGATCGGAACAAGGGAAAGCATCAACTTCAACTAGAGGAAAACTGCAGGTACATTGCCACCTTTTTGACCCATATTGGTTTGTTCAGATATAAAAGATTTGGGGCCTGATTTAGATCTCGGCGGGACTCCTGTTGTCTCTAGGTGTCGTGGTTTCAAGTACTCTGCCGAGTTGATGGAGTCCCGCCTCCATATTTAGATGTGTGCTGGCTGAACAGTTGTCCACATCAACAGACTGTTTACCATTGTATAACCCCTTAACCGCGGCGGTAATTCTGCCGCGGTGCGGTGGCTCAGTGTAGTGGGCGGGGCCGCATCAGCCAACAGACGTGCGCTGCACTACGAAATCACGAATACCACCACCACCAATACCACCAACACCACCAGCAATACCACCACCATCAATGCCACCACCACCAATACCACCACCACTAATATCACCACCACCAATAACACAAACACTAATACCACCACCAATACCACCACCAATTCCAATACCACCATCACTACCAGCAATACCACCAGCACCAATACCACCACCAATAACACCACCAACAATAACAATACCACCACCACAAATACCAATACCACCACCAGTACCAGTACCACCACCACCAATACCAATACCACCACCACCAATACCAATACCACCACCACTAATACCAATACCCCCACCAATACCACCACCACCAATACCCCACCACCAATGCCACCACCCCCACCAATAACTTCAATACCCCCCAGCTTCCCAGCCCCACCCCCCAGGCCAGTAGACCCAGGACTGGGGATTGGCTATTCAACTACCAAGCAACTCTGAGCCGTCCCCTCACACTAGCCCAGCCCCCTTAAGGCCTTGCTGAGTGCACCCAAAATCACTCTCCTCCATCTTGTGAGTTGCAGCCTCCCTATGCCCCAGATTGCAGTGAGCAGAGTCCAGGAAGTGGCGAGGAGGCAGACTAGTACTGTATCTTCCCCAAAACAAATGTTTTTTAAAAAACGATTTTCATTTTCTGTGATTTCTGTCTTTGCCTGTGGTTGTTACAGTTTAAAAATTGTAGTTTTAACCTGCCTATGATTGAATATCTATCTATCGCCCTCACTCTATCTATTGCCCTCACTCTATCTATCGCCCTCACTCTATTTATCTATTGCCCTTACTCTATCTATCTATCGCCCTCACTCTATCTGTCTATCTATCTATCTATCTCCCTCACTCTATCTATCTATCACCCTCACTCTATCTGTCTATCGCCCTCACTCTATCTATCTGTCTATCCCCCTCTATCTATCGATCTATTTATCTATCGCCCTCACTCTATCTATGCATTTTTAATACAACAACCATTCCGATTTTGAGAGGAGTAAACATCTCAATGCCCATTAGATTCCCCATGTTAGACCAATGTTCTGATTTGTTACTTTTGCCTCAAATTGTAAAGCGCTCTGACATCCTCCGGGATCAAGTTGCGCTATATAACACTTTATAAATAAAAATTAAAAAGAAGGTAGTGCGCGCGACGGCCGTTGGCCGACAGAAGCATGGAAGGGGTTAAACGGCACACATCTGTAGATGCAGCAGACTCCATTGATGGCTAACAGTACTCTATCGCTGTCAAGCTGGCGGGTTTGCACCGAGTTGACTTAGATTTCCCCGTTGTGCGATGTCCCTGGTCGAGGGGAGACTGGTAAGTATGACTTATTTTCGTGTCAATACGCATATATGTTGTGTTGGCCTCAAGAACATATGTAGGTAATGTGTTATGCCCCTTTTTGTTTCATACTGCATGCCACACAAACAACATACACACTATTGAACACACACCCACAGGCACCACAAGCACAACACCCACAGCCACCACAAAAACAATATATTGTTAATACAGGTGTGATCAATTTACCTTGATAAGTTGGAAAATGGACCATACTGCATTACACATCAGAAAAAATTGTATTTAAGAGCAAAGCGAAAATACACGAGGCTACAGCAATTGTCAAGACACGATTCATAGTAAGACACATGTAAACGTTGCTTACCTTAGATCCCGGCGACAACGGAGTCATTTGCTGTCATGGTGGAGTCGGTGTTGCAAAAAGGGACCTTTAAGATGGTGTTCAAGACAAAAATGGATGTGGAAAACAGTAAAAAAGGGAGGGTCTTACCTGATTTCCTTCGATTTCGCCAACTCAAAGTAGGAGGACTTCCGCCGACAGCCACTTCTGCCTATGACGCCGTCAACGTGGTTGAGAATTCCTGGCGGAGTTAGAGAGTATCTGACAGTCTTACATCCATGGACCCTGTAACATCTAAATAGAGCGGGCATACTGCCAAGTAGGTGGGCATTGATTCCATCAAAAAAGTGATGAAGGGACCATTAATGCAAATATCTAAATCAGGCGCTAACTTTTGGAGTGTCGTCAGCTGCAGAACTTTTTCAGGATGTCATTTGCCACATAGCACAGTTTGTCACATATGCTTTTAATTATAGTGATGATATGCTGGTGTTTGGGGGCCAATCAAAAAGAACATGACAAAGCCCTTACACAAGTATACTGCTTTTTGGCTAATGCCAGTCTCACTCTGAATGCAGAAAAGTATGAGTTTCACAAAACAAAACTCACGTTCCTTGGGTATATTTTCTCTGAAAAGGGGATGACACCAGATCCGGCTAAAGTACAAGCCTTATCGTTCACTACTCCACCACAAGATGGGACCATGCTGCGATTCTACCTTGGCATGGCAACTTACAATTTCAGGTATATTCGTATTATTGCCACAATCTGTGCCCCTTTGAGAGACTTGACAAAAAACAACACTGTTTCAAGTTGTCACCTGAATGCAACCAAAGCTACTCAAATGGCCTATTTTGATCCCAAAGTTCATACTGAGTTTGTAGTAGATGCCAGCCCCGTGGGGTTGAGTGCGATCATTGCCCAGTACAGTGGGCATGACAATGCTCAAATGCACATTGCGGCTTATGCGAGCTGGAGTCTGTCGCAGATCGAATGTGCTTATATATAAATAAATAAACTCCTAACCTGAGAAAGAAAGCGTAGCTGTGGTGTAGGCTGGTGAACACTTCCATGTGTTTCTATACAGAAAACCCTTTACCCTTGTCACTGACCACCAAGCTTTACCTACTATTTTTGGGAATCCGGAAGTGAAGATAACCCTCGCATCGAGAGGTGGGGTTTGTGATTTCAAGAGTATGGTTACATTACTGTGCATAGGCCAAGGAAGGATAAGAATCCCGCTGACTACTTTTCGCGCTTGCCAGTTCAGTGTCATAGTACAAAGTGTTAACTTTATAGTCAAGTCAAGCTTACCTGCAGCTCTGTCATTGGAGCAAATTCTTGCTGCTACAAATACAGATCGAGATCTGTGAGCTCTCAAAGACATTGTTGTCCAGCAGTCCTGGAAGAAACGACCTCTTATGGATGACTTTGAATACCAAAAGTTAAAAAATGTGAGCGAGGAACTCTCTGTTACACAAGAAAGCATTATATTAAGAGGTTCTAGATTTGTCATTCCAGAGAGTCTGTGACAACAAATCATTAAACTAGTCCATGAGGGTCGGCGCTGCATTGTCACCACCAAGAGAGCTCTTCGAGACGGAGTGTGGTTTCCTCGCCTTGATGAAAGAGTTGAAAGATAATTAAAGGCCTGTCATTTGTGCAACTGCTTGTCTCCCAAAACTACACAGCATCTATTAGTTATTTCTGATCTCCTGACGTGGGTTTGGGAGAGGATTGCAGTTGATTTCTTTGGACCGCTTAACAATGGACATCATCTAGTGGTAGGCGCACCAAAGCTTGAAAAATCAGTGTCAAACGACTGCCAACTTGGACAGAAGATGGAACATGGATGGAAGAATTCCAGAGCTCTGAAGCCACCAATAGTGGGATGCCTGGGGTGGTGAGATCTACCTTCAACGAAGGAGCCAACCGAGGCTCAGTAGTTTGAAAGAAAATGGTGCTGCCACCTCTAATTGGGCGAGGGAACCATTGGGGTGGTAGAGCAGGATATTTGGTATTTTCTAGATTCCCATCTAAGTTTTCATCTTTGCAGATCTACTTTTGCAGTGATTAATCAATTAATCAGTAGATTTGTATGAACACTTCTTGTCACCCACCAGAGTATCCAGGTGCTGGCAGGGTCCAGTTGATTAGCCGAATAGTCAGGTCTTCATGGACTTTGGGAACTCTGAATGAGAAGGGGAGGTCCGTAGATAAAAGGGTAGTTTGTTCCAGTCTTTACTGCTAGGTAGGAGAAGGAGCTACCCCTGCATCCGCTACATCGGATAAGGGGGTGAGGGTTAGAGAAAAGGACGCAGAGATGTCTGGTGGGCTGATCAATGTTCTGGCGGTGGTTCAAGCAGTGATTCTTGAGTTAAACCACATATGCAATCTGGGGTTTCCTACCCTCTACCTCTATGACTCCATATTGAGCAAAAGTCAAGGTTTAAGCCTGTCCTGTTTCCCAGCGATACATTTTTTACTTCATTTCTCTTTACAAGCATAATGCACCATGGCTGGAGGCAGCTTCAATATATTTAATTACTGCCAAATGCAAAGATGTACTTTTATTCTTAGACTAAGAATTCAAAATGAGATCATGTATTCCATTTATGTCTCATGTAAACAAAACATTACTGGAAGTACTTCTAGCTACTTGCTTTGTTCTGAGTAAATGACATAGAAGACAGTATGTCTGGTATGACAAATGAAAATCACCATCATGTTGAAAGTTTCAAGTGCGCGAATGCATTATGTAAAAATGTTCTTGAATAGTCACACATCAATAAATAGTCCTTTTAACCCATCATGCCCTGTACCTGTCGTGCATTCTTTTTATACCTTTGTTCAGTAGCGGCTTCTGCCAATAACACTTGGTGAGGCGGGGGGTAATAATAAAAAAAAACATAAAAGAACTTACCTGCTGCCAGATGCCGCCTCAGTGCTCCTCTGCTCCCGCCGCCTCAATGCTTATCTGCTCCCGTCCCCACCCAATCACGATGCAACTCTCACATGAGAGCAGTGTTGTGATTGGCCTGCGTGGGCTAAAATGCTACACAGTTAAGGCCTGGGAGCCTACGCTGGTTCTCCACCTGGCCTTGCAATACAGCCAGGTGGAGAAATGCTAAGTGCGCATGTCGGTTTGGCTGGCCTAAGATCGCCAGCCAAACTGACCTGCACACTTAAAGTGCGCCTACCACTCCTCCTCCCTCGCTGGCGACACTGGGATAGAGAGCATGGCCCCAACCCGCACTCGACTCTGCGCACTGGGGAGAAAGTTTAATATTTTTTTTATAATAAAATAGTTTTATTATCGTTTTATTTTTAATCTGCTGCCTTTCGGCAGTGGGGTGACGCTCCTCCGCCATTGCGGAGGAGCCACCCCTGCCTATGTTTGTTAGCACAAACTTGTATGTCTCGCACCGGGCCGTGGTGACCTAAAAACCTTATCTCCTATAGTGCTGTTCTTGAAAGTGGGAATGGCAACCCACTTCTTATCCACTGATCTCATTGGTCAGCTGGGGTCCTAGAGTTGCTATGACTCAGGCTCCTGCCATGTACAATTTGGGAAATTACCGCAGAAATTTAGAATCTAATCTGTTCAAGTATTCACACACTTGAGCCACTTCCATAGTAACATTTAAAAACAGCAGTCAATAGAATTAACATGCAGACATGGCAACACAGTGTTTATTTTGTAACACATTAACCTCATTTCAAAATGCCAAACCTCCAGCCAATGAGAGACATGTGCACTGACTCACACTCAGCCAGAAATACAGGTTCACAGTGAATCCACACAAAAATGTGGCCACCCCTGCTGCTAACTTTCATGTCCTTACTGCCAAATGGAAGATACATATTTCCGATCAGTCGAATATACAAAATTAGATCATGAGGTCGTTGAGCGCCTTTCATCTCTATTTAGCTTTAGAGAGATAACAGTTTGTCATACAGAGAACAAGTTATGTTTTGTTTGTTGTTTTTAAAGAGCAGCCTAATGCAGTAACGCAATTAGTGCCAATATTGGCAACAATCCCCAATTCTGGTACAGCAAAATACATAAATAAATCACACAACACCTTGTTTGTGGAGAAAATTGCTGTAGGTTTATTTGCATAACAAATATGTCAACATAGTGGGTTATCTTATGGGCGATCCAAAGACAGGCAAGCCCCTCTACGCCGCCTGCCCGCCTGATGAGCCAAATTACACTGTGGCCGTCGCCAATTGGTGGTTACCAATTTTTGGGAGGAGGCACCCTTCCCAGCAGTGGACCGCCAGTCCACGCTCGTACTCACGTCCCCAAAGGGGGCAGAGCATTCCAGACAGCCCCTGGTTGCTCAGGCCCACAACTGTTCATAGGACTAACGGGGGGCCGTCGCTCTTCCAGGGGACAACGCCAGGACATCCCTGGGTACACTTGCCTTTGCACCCTTGTTGTGCTCCTGCATAGAGTACTCTTCTGTATCTTACAGTTTCTCGATCGCCCTGTAACTCCTCCTGAAACACAAAAAAATAAGTTAGAGTATTCGCCCCCCATCACCCTTGCCCGTCCGCAGGGTAAGCGGTAGGGCGGGAAACAGCGAGACAGGCAGCAGACAAAGAGGCCGCACCGTGGGCGGGGTAAAGTTTATATAATCCCTGCCCTCCCCCACCCCTGCCAGAAGTGACGCGGCCCACTGGCCCTTCTGGCAACTAGAAGGGGGAAACTACTAGCAGATGCCTTGTGTGCCCTCATGCGGCACTAAGGCGGCTGCCCTCTTAGGAGGGTCCCCTTCTTGGACCATGGGCAGCCCACATAGTGCCAATATTGGCAACACTCCCCAATTCTGGTACAGCAAAATACATAAATAAACCGCACGACACCTTGTTTGTGGCGAAAATTGCTGCAGGTTTATTTGCATAACAAATATGCCAACATGGTGGGTTATCTTACGGGCGATACAAGGGCAGGCAAGCCCCCGTACACCACCTGCCTGCCTGATGAGCCAAATTACACTGTGGCCGTCGCCAATCGGTGGTTACGAGTTTTTGGGAGGGGACACCCCTCCCAGCGGTGGACCACCAGTCCACACCCTTACTCATGCTTCCAAAGGGGTCGGAGCGTTCCAGGCGGCCCCCGGTTGCTCAGGCCTACAACCGCCCATAGGACTAACGGGGCACCGTCGCTCTTCCAGCGGACAACGCCAGGACATCCCTGGGTACACTTGGCTTTGCACCCTTGTTGTGCTCCTGCATAGAGAACTCTTCTGTACCTTACAGCCTCTGGATCGCCCTGTAACTCTTCCACATCTCTGGGTGTGGCCACCGTCACAACTAGTGCCCCCCACCAAGGTAGGCTTGTTTACCTACATCCTGCTGATTCCTGTGTCTCACCCAGGTCCAGCCAAAACCAGTCCAAGCCCATACTGGCAGCAGGACCCTCCTACCCTGGAAAGTAAAATCATTGCCTCCCAGGTGTCAGACTACAGTGATGAGAGGAGAGACACTCTCCGCCTGTGCCGCTGTGTCTACAGAAGCTGTTCCAGTGCCTGCACACTAACACTACCCCTCCCAGGGTTGCTTACGGCTGGCTGTACCCTTTAATGACTTGGGATTCCCATCGCCCCACATGCAAGCATGTCCTGCAGAGTCTGAAACTTGGAGGGGGACCCAGTATCCGGGGCACTCGCCTCGCCTAGCCCTTCGGTGCTGCCCTGAAAAGGAGAGACATAGTAGGATCGACCCCCCCTTTGAGTATAACGGCAACTGCCAACCGATGCTGTGTTGCCACACTGGTGTCCCTACCCCAGCGAGTGTATATGCGCTTAGGATGACCTAAAAAACAAATTCTATGACTTGACCTGTGCTTACACCAATCTAAAGACGGTGTTCTAAAATTAAATCCAAAAGTTCAGGGCTAATCTGTTAAAGGCTTGGAAATTGATTTTGCCTGGATTCGAACCCATTGCCTGCTATTTAAAGTTGGCAGCGTTAACATTGCACCACGCAACCTCTGCATTGCCTCAACGATACACAATACAAATGCCGAGGTCCCTCCTCCCGATGTCGGTTAATTACTCCTAACAATAACACCAAACACTCCGATAATAGCTGCGCATATAGAAGCTTCAAACCAAACTCTGAGAAGCGATATTTAAAACCAAAATATTTATCTCCCTGCCTTCCGCGTGTACTTAAAAGAAAGGAATTCCAACCCTCCTCCATCTCGAATCCCTTTGTTTCCTCAATGCCGCCAAAACACCCATCCTGCCAATGCCTGCCCGCGAAACCAGCCTCGCGGCCCAATTGCAAAACTGGTGCTACTGTAAACCATGACCAGTTTACTAAGGACATTACTATGTGTAATTGATTGTTTTAATTACTCTCTGATTTCCCTCCCTATACATCTGTTCTAGCCTCATGAGCACAATCCTTTTTCCACACTCCCCCTCGAGCAACCCTCTTTTCTGTTTTGAAACGTTCCCTACAGTGTTCTGTTATAATAACTGTGAGATTAAACAGTCACTATCGAAGCTATTTATGGTGCTTGTGGATCTTTTTGAGGATTTACTTAATTGAATTGAGAAACTACTGGGGTACACTTATGATGTAACTTGAGTTTTATGTGTATCATGTTCATAGATTTTGACTTAATGAAAACCTTCCTAAGGCAATTAGTCTAGGACCATTGTTTTCTATACCGAGCATTACCCAGTTCCTTGGACTAGTATGGGTCACCCCATTATTTTGTAATGGCCCTAAGATGGCCGGCCAACCTGTAATGCACACTGACAGCAGGGCCTACCAATATTCCTCCCCCTGCTGCAGCGCTGTGCCAACCCAAGACTCGGCTGCAAGATGGCGATGTAAAAATGGGCAGCACCTTCCGAGGAGCGCTCAGCGACTCCGACAAAGCTAAGAATATTTTCAGATTAGCTTGTCTGCGGGCAAGGGGCGATGCTCCTCTGCCATAGTGGAGGAGCCGTTGCTGTCACCCTAGTTATTTGTGTCTTGGTGAGAAGCGCTGTAAAGATACAGCAACCGGGAGACTCTCCTGGCATCAAGCCAGACTAGAATGACTGGTTATCTTTTGCAGAAAGTAACTTCCGAACTTGTTTGATGTCAGACCATCATAGGCAACATATTGAAATACAAAAATATGTTAGCCTTAAATATCCACTAGCAAAATATCATGAAGGTAAATATATACAGGTAAGTATATGTTTACTACCCTGAATTTGCCTATATTTATCTTGATGATGTATATATGTTAAATGTATGTGGAGTTAAAAAGTATAGCATCCCGAATTTAGATTGCTTTATATTGAACAGCTTGCACCATGCAATCGCTTTGGTCCTTCTGCAAAACCTTAACACTTTTCTCTTTCACAAACAGCACAGTTTCTGAGAAAACTATTGCCCCATTTGAGGTTTTTCTAACCTCCCCTTTTCAACATTCTTTGTCACTGTTTATTGCAAGGTCACGTCACGGGGTATGCTCTCCTTGCAGTATTACTGGTAACGCTTTTTGATACCATTAGTCTGTAGCACTATTCCAACCCTATAAATAACAAGCATTTACAATGCAATAGGTCTCCCAGCTTTAAGGTTTGAGCTATTGGCATTGTATATTACAATGTGTTACATTAATTTGTTATCAAACTCTGAATTGTTGTATAAAGATGATTTGCAAACTGTCAAATGTTGTGAATAATATTGTTGATCATCGTGATCATAGTTAGCAGGACAAGTGGTCCGATGTCATGCATGATACCTTCAGTCAGGCCGTCCTTCTACCTATTAGCTCTCTATTTATTTTGTATTTATTTTACAGAGTTTTATATAGCGCATAATTGACCCGAATCTGGTATCTGAGCACTTTACATAGCACCAGTTGCATTACATGAGAATACATTCATTTTTATTTTTTGTTGTTAGGCAAGGGGAGATCAAGTGATTTGCCCAGAATCACAGGATGTTCAGCGTCATTGCCAAAACTCGATCCCAGTTCCCCAGATTCGAAGTCGCACACCCTAGCCATTAGGACAACTCCTCTCCCCGAGTTGCTCTACACGATTGCATTTTCAAGCCTATACTTAAAAAAGTTAAGTTAAGCTACAAGTCCAAAATGCAACATTTTTTGGGCTAAAATATGGGGCTGATAAAGGAGTTTTACAATACACTGAGTCACTTGGTAGCTACGAACATATTTAACATTTTGAATGCTGAAGTTATAAATCAATATTCATAGCATGGAGATGGAGCCAGCAATGAGCAAGATGACATGTTCTATTCTTGGCCAAGCAGGATAGACATTCGTGCTCAGGGTAACACATAACTTTGTTCATTCAAACGATTTGTGGTTATATGTACATGGGCACATTTACTGCACAGCAGAAAGTGGAGGGCTAATTTATGAAATCTACATCTGCTGATGCCTTCCATCATCTAAGGTCTTTTATCACATGGTCGTAGATTAAGAGATTACTAAATGAAATGGACCAGTGTTAAATTGTGAGTTTTTCGACTATTTGCAAAAACTGCAGAATCATAAGATAAGGAGGCTTTTTTTATGTTTACAGGGCGGGACTTCCGTGGGGAGGGACTTCCGTCTTCGGAAGCCCGCGCCCACAGAGAGAAGCAGTGCTGGTGACGCGGGGCTCCCATGGCCGAGGGGGAGCCCCGCAGAGGCTGCAGAAGTGTAGAATGGCGGTAAGTGGGGTTTAGTGGGGGGGTGCGCTTGTATGTATGTATGCGGCGGCGAGGGGTCTCTGTATGTGTGTGTGCGTGCGTGTGTGTAGGTGTGCTCGTGTGTGTCTCTGTGTGCGCATGCGTGCAGGGAGAGGTGTGCCTGTAATGTTTGCGCTTCCCAGGAGACAGCCACGGCGAGCGCGTTCGCGCGCGCGTGGCCTGCGCCGAGCGCCTTTTGCGAAATGTGCGCGGCCAGGTGCTGTCTCCTGGGAAGCACAGTCAGCGACAAAAGATCTCCTGGCGGACACAGCGCTGACGCGCTGTTAAACGCCAGGAGACCTAAAAATAAAGTAATATAACCCCTGAGCAAACCAATGTCCAAAAATGTCAGTCCCAAATATAGTAATCTTTCTTTGTCTTTTATTCGTTCATCTTCACATGAATTCAGATTTCTTCAATAGATCCCGTAGCCACTTGAGTCAATCTTGTAGCCAATGCGTGTTTCCCTGCACCCCTTCTGCCCGCCCTACCGCTCTAAATCAGTTTCGGCCGCCACTGGATATAGTGCAAGAATATTGATGGACTGATGCCCTTAAGGACCCTATGGGTTCCTTAGTGGGGGAGGGGTAAGTACGCGATCCTGTAGCAAATTCAAGCGTTCACTGACACTGCTTCCTAATCCATCCACAACAGCTCATCCCTTACTACTTATCCGATGACCCAACAAGAGAGCAACGGGGAACAGGAGGAAGGGGGGGTTTGTTGGGTAATTGTTGATCAACTGATATTGAAGACAACAGTGTGCTGCTAAAAATGTATTTCAATTTCTGGTTATTCTACCTTCTTGTATCCTAAGAAACATCTATATAGATCATTTGAATAGAAACGAGTGCGAGACTATCATTCCAAAAGATCAGTTTGCAATAGTCAAAAATATTGTAGCCTACATATTGAGGATCAAAATATTGTGAGTGAGTATGCATTTACTATACTTAGCTCTAAGTGTGTGTGTGAACTGCGAGGTATGTCAATGTGGAATTAAGAATAGTGAGTCTATACTCTGACAAACAACCTCTGTTTCCTATTCTGTTGTGGTGTGTTGTGTTTTTTTGTCCTGGGGTCATTGTTGATTTTGGCAGATACCCTAGCACAGTGCTTCCCAACCTTTTTAGAACCACAACCCAATTTTTAGAACGATAAACGTTTGTGATGTACCTAGCTTTAATGGGCATGCGGCATGCAGTTTTTTGTTTTAACTAAAGCATTGTGTGGAAGCCCACTGTCATTTACAGACAGCACATTTTCCATTAAAATTGACACTAGATTTGCACAGACATACAGTTTTACTAATAAAACTATATTGCACACAAATGATAATGTATAGAAATTGGGTTTCAGTAACTTTATCATTGGGCATCGCCAAGTAGAGTGTCTTGATGTGGTTTGATCTGTTTCCATCACACTTCAGAATTGGAAAAAATATGCTTCATGTTTGCTTTATTAAATGCTGAATGTGTACATTCCATTTACAGGCATTTACATTTTACTGTTGTGTTAAAAAATTAATTTGCACCCTACAGTTTTTCCTTTCGCACTTCCTGTACCCCAGCAAGTTTGCCACATAATTCACTTTACTTTTCTTTCTCCGACTTCAAAGAGAGAGGAGTTTGTAAACACCAATCCCCATGTTAAAAAGAAGAAGGAATTTGTCAGAGGACATCTGACATTTTGACCTCTGTCACTGAAGCGCAGTAGAAGTGACAAGATAAATAACCCTTGGCAGAGTTCGCGGAGTTGAACTACGCGGAACGCCGCAAAGTAAAAAAAAACTCTGCGGCACTACACAGAGCTCCACAAGCGGCAGAGTACAATAGAAAAATGCTGTTCGCATAGATTGCACAGTGCGGATGCTTGTCGTCACTGTGCAATCATTGGGAACGGCACCATGCACAGCGCAAGCGGTCCCTGCTTTCCTTTTCTGCCGCTCGAGTAGATTTTTACTCGAGCGGCAGCTTTCTCAACGCGAACGGGCAGTTTCTCAACGCGAGCTGTCACGAGCATACGCGACGACTCGCAATGAGAAACCTGACCCCCCACGTTGAGAAATCTCGCCCGGTTGTTCATTTTCCACGCTTGCGTCGCCAACTTGACGTTGACGAACACGAGCGAAGAAAAAAACTTGGAGCAGAGTTCTTCGGAACTCCGCGAGCTCCGAGAAATGTGTAAAAAAATCTACAAACTCGCGGAGCGGAGTTCACCGCCCAGGGTTAAACATAAATACATAATTTAAAGGCATCTTGATTTTTTGCTTGGACTTTTGCGACCCACCAAAATATCAGCTTGCAGCCCACAGTTTGAGAAACACTATTCTAGTAGCTTGTTTTCTTTCAAATACTTAAATTTATTATACTTATAGGATTTACTTAGCATTACAGACTAACGGTATTGCAGTGTGTTGCATGAGGTGAGACAGGGACAGCCTACATGGGGAAGTGTTTTGACAATAAACAACAATAGCAGACTTACGAGAACCTAGAGGTAGGAAAAGCAGAACTGATTGCAAAAGAAGCAACAGGTGCTTGTGAAAGAGAAAATTGTTGAGGCTCCTGCAGAAACACCATAGTGATGGACAAAGCGCTAATGGTTGACTAAAGCATTCCATTCTATACTTAGAAAGGACTGACCTCAAGCTGGTCTTGTTCTCTGTTCAGGAGTGAGTTTTAAGCCTTAACAAAGCATTATTTCTACCAGTGATTTGAATTAGTGTCTGGTGACTAATTGTGTTAACAGGGTCTTGGGATCCAAACAGATGAGGAAGCCGGCGGCCATGTTATCCAGTAACTAGGTTGCTACGTTTGCGGTCTCAGCAGGGGACGCCTCCAGGTGAGGCCTATCTATTTAGCCAGGCATGAGAGCCTGTTCGGTTCCTTCATATTTCTGTAGTTAGTTTTGTTAATGGTATATGTCTATTTTGTTTTAAGTAAACTTGCTGACGAGGTATGCTAACTTTGAGGAAGTGTAGGGTCATGTAACTTCCTATGTCTGTGATGCACACTTTAAGTTGCATAGACAAATAGAGGGGCATATTTACAAGAGGATATCAACAACAGAATGTCACTTTTAGCAATGTTCTGGTGGCGATATCCCCATCTCCTTATCTGCAAATCGGCGTTAAGCCACATAATGTGGCTTAACGCCGCCTTGTAAATAAGGCGCCTTTTCAGGCTTCACTTAGTGCGAAAGGGGCGTGCAATGGGTGTTGCAGTGAGTGGTCCGCCTCAACACCCTTTGTTTTTTGACCCTGCCTCATATTTACAAGGCTGGAGCAGCACCAAAAAACGAACGCCAGGGAATACCTGGTCTTAAACTGTCGATACGAGGAGAAATTATTAATTTCTCCTTGTTTTTTGCTCTGCATTCTGCAGCACACATACAAAGAGCAAATTGCCTTTCAAGATTGCTTATGTGCAGGAAGGCGTCCCTTCCGGCACACAAAAAATAGTCCCTGCAGTGCAGGCACGCTTGCATCATGACACAAGGGTGCCTGTGCTGGCACTAGCTCCAGCGCTAGGGGAAACACAGGGGTGCGTCGTATTTTCGTAAATACGGCGCATCCCAGCATTTTAAAAATGTCAGAGCGCGGCGTTACCAAGTTTGGCGTAACGTCGCGCGCCAACATTTCATTGTAAATATCCCCTATAGAGTTCTATCTTTTAGGACAGTTTTGCCATATATGTATGTTAAATATTTCTATGACATCGCTGGGTGCTTTTATAGCACAATTTGCAGTATATGAAAATCAATATTTCAAAAGAAGAAGATGCTGCGTCACAGATAGAAGATATGGATTTCATGTAATTTAATGTCTAGATATAGTTTAATATTATTGACTCCATCTACTTATTCTATAAAGGTGAATGTGCCTTTGGATAGTGACAACCCCAAACTACTCCTCAAATCCTTACCCTTGTCCATTGCTTAATTATCAACTTCTCCCTGGAAGCTATTAAGTAACTGAACATTCTTAATACAACCAGAGAAGAACGTGGCGATAGCAGCTTCAACAATTTCTGTGCTTAAACTTTTTTTACTTTTTAATCAGCAGTCAGTTTATGAAAGATGACTATTTTAACTGCAAGCAGTTCCCATTCCCAGGTCTACTTTGCAGGCAAAAGTTTTAAACATCTCTGAAGTCCACAGACAAAATAAATATACTTTTTACCAAAAGCAAAGTGTGGTGTCCCTAGGACTTTATTTCCTTAACTACACAAGGAAATTAAATGTTATTCTCTTCTCTAATGGCAGTGAAATAGTGTAGCCCAGTGATTTACATACTGTTTCCAGTAAACATTTCCTTTTAAAAAAAAGCATTGTTTTCATGATAAATACTCCAAAGTAAACATCTAACTTAATAATGTATAATAGGTAAGGGTAGTGTGTATTTCTAATGCTGTTTCAGTTCTGGTAACTGCTAAAACTATTCTTTATGATATAAACACAATCCCCTCCCTCCGACTAGTGGGACTCAAAAAGTAAAATGAGCAATCTTTGGATGACATTGGGAGGAACATGAAGCAGACAATCAGATGGTTTGTACCAGGTGTCTAGAGGGTTGGTGGAAGTACAGTCGATGGTTGATGTAGGTCGTGGAGGGCTTTGTAATTGCGCGTGAGGACCTTGAACTGGTATTTTTGCTGGTTGGGGATCTCAAGTGGGGGGCGATGCTGGTTTGTTTTGGGATGTCCAGGATGAGTCTGGCTGCAGAGTTCTGTATGGTCTGGAATCTTCTGAGGAGCTGGGTGGAAATGCCGGCGTAGAGGGTGTTGCCGTAGCCGAGGCGGCTGGTGTTGAGGGCCTGAGTGACGGTCTTTCTAAGATTGGTTGGGGTCCATTTGAAGAATCTGCGGAGAATGCGAAGTGGGTGGAGGTAGGAAGAGGCGGCTGCTTTGACTTGTTGTTTCATGGTCAGTTGACTTGTTGAGGATAATCTCTAGTTACGTGCATGGTCTATTGGTGTGAGAGTCGGTCCAAGTTGAGTTGGCCACCAGCTGTGGTCCCAGGCGGAGATGTTGTTCTAGAGGATCAGAACTTGTCTCTCATCCAGCTGGCTTCGTTGGTTATGGCGTTGGGAAGTTGGTTTTGGCGTTGACAGGGTCATTGGTAAGCGAGAGGATTAGTTGAGTGTCATCTGCGTAGGAGATTATATTGAGGCCGTGTTATCTGACAACGTCTGCGAGGTAGTTCATGTAGGTGTTGAACAGGGTGGGGCTGAGGGATGATCTTTGGGGTACGCCGCATATGATGTCCTTGGTTGAAGAGGTGAAGGGGGGCAGCCGGATTCTCAGTGTAAGAACGATGAGAAACAAAAAAGCTAACTATTTTCTTTGATTTACCAGTAATCCCGGCACACCTCTCCAACCTCTCCATAAGAGATTGATCCTCTGCAACGAATGAAAGAATCAGGGCTCAATTCATTGATTTGAAGTTGACTGACCGATCTAACAATATTAGAGTGACAGGCGGAACGTATGCCTTTGACAACAAATGCTGTATTTGACCCATACTTGGGGCCATAACCAGATTGTTTACTATAAAGAACTGCTGTTTCTTGGGGTGTTCTTGCAGCCTCTTGGGGTCTACACCCGCCGTGGTCTCACTGATCAGCGGCAGGTTTGACAGAGGCTGACGACGTGTGCCAGCGATCAAACGAGGCACAACCTTTTTGAATTAGGAGTAACTCTATGGTTTAAGGGACTTGTAAATATGACTTTTCGAATGAGTGCTGGTGGGCGCCATGATTGCAGCCATTGTTTTCACATACGAAGCCAGACGGTTTGAGGGATGGGGTTAAAAACAATTAACAATTCTCAGTTAGTGCTTTTGATGCTCGTCCATCAACATATCCCAGTTTGACAAAGTAGCTGGGTAGACGGCCTCAGCAGCTTTAAGGTGACACTAAGCCGCTGCCATGCAGAGCCTGGAAGGCTTCCATGCCACATCGTTGTCTTTGAGTCCTATCACAGACATCATTTTGGTCTATGGTTCTTGAAGGCTTTTGAGAACTTTGGTGAATCTTTAAGGTCTCCCCTACTATGGAGAAGAGGATGTCCCCAGTGATCCGGTGCTACTGGGTGCATCTGATTTTGCACTAGGCAAGAGGTAAAGGACATGGGGCACAAGGATTTGCAGAGGATCACACAGTTTGGTAAACTGTGGAAGTAGAGATTCAAAGACAGACCCATCTATGGTTGTGTCATCTGCAGCTCAGTCACTAGAACAGGGATTGTTTAGTGATGATCTCTGGTGAAGTTGCCTGGCCATCTCAGAGAATATTCTGGAATGTTATAGAATGTGGCGAAGATTAGCAAATCCGTGCTTATTTATGAGAAAATGATGCCAAGAGAATGGAAAGAGGAGAGAAAACTAGAGATAATAACTCGAAAAAAACCAGCTTTTCCACTTGTCTACATTGCTATTGATTTTATCGAGGAATGTGGGAATTGTATTCCTTTCCAGTGCGATTTTAAACGATTGAAAAAAAGGTAGGGAAATTCTTGCATCTTGATCAATATCAGGGTCAAATCTCCTTTTAGATCTGGAAGGCTCGAGGTGTGTGTAAACACCGACAGGCGGAGGCGGAAACAAGAAGGGGACATTCTTTCTTTTATAGTTGAACAATGATAAAGTATTTCAAAGTTTAACAAGTGCCTAGCAACTTGTGCCCAGCCACCCAGGGTGATGTGCGACATGCCGTCATCTCCAGGGGCTTGGCCTAGCAACGCGGCTCCCGCGCAGGCCTTGGCACGCACGGAATGTCAGGCGTGAATGGAGGTGCGCAGGGCGGCCATCAGCCGCACAATGCGTCCGTCTGGGGGGCCGCTGAGGAATGGCGCTCTCTTTGCGCCCACGGACGTCAATGGCAGACTGTCCTGGTGCGACTCTGGGTGACAGAGCCTGTCCTCAGCTTAGACTCCAGGCTCATTCAACATTTCCCAGAACCCGTGTGTGTGTGTGTGTTTGGGGGGTGTCTATCACCAAGGACACTTAGGGCCAGATGTAGGTAATTTTTATTTACCGACCTCTTAAATACCGAGTCATACCGACTCGGTATTTAAGAGGTCGGAAAATAAAAATACCGAGATGTAGGTAATTGCAGATGTGCAATTACCGAATCGGAAACAGTCGGTAATTTCCGATGTGGTAAATACCGACCAGTTAATGCCCATGCATTCCTATGGGCTTTGAAGCCCATAGGATTGATTGGGCATATACCGGTCGGTATTTACCACATCGGAAAATACCGACTGTCACAAGGGTGCAGGGGGTGTCACTTTGACACCCTCTGGCACCCCCAAAAGAGGCTCGGGTGCCATGTGGCAGGCATACCTGCCCTAAGGGCAGGTCTGCCTGTCATATGGCATAGGTGTGCATGCACACATGTGCATGCACACCAGAAACGGTATTTTACCATCAAGTAGTATTTGATGGTAAAATACCGATGTGGTACTGCTTGTGGGACTCAGAAGAGTCCCACCTACATACCAATTGTCCGGAATCAATAATGATACCGACTCGGTATTTTACATACTCGGTAAATTTACCGAGTCTGTAAATTACAGGGACCTACATGTCAAATTGCTTTTACCGGGTGGTAACGGCCGAATTCGGCCGTTACCACCCGGTAAAAGCCTACCTACATCTGGCCCTTAGTCTTTGTTATAATCAGGGGCGTGGCTTCAGGGGGTTGTTTGAGGTGTTACACACCCCTGATAAATGTATTTCCTGATGAATATTTGGGTACAGAGGCTTTCACTCGGGTTTGGTGAGGTGTCTGTCGGATATCACCTGGGATTTTTGCATACACACAGACAAAAACACACACACACTCTCTCATCTCTATTTTGAAACTCCTAAAAATGTTTATTATTTTACACGTAGTACTCCTACCAATCCGCTTTCCTCTGCCTTTCCTCTGCCCCTCATTCCCATCTCATACACCCTGTTTGTCATTTGAAGTATTTTTTTTTTCTTTCAAGTTTGTTTTTATTTTCAACACGGGGGAAAGGGTCATACTCCACAGGAGGGTCAAATACACAGCGTTAAGCCTACAACCAGAGGCGCAACTAGAGACAAATTTCGGGGGGGGCTAAGAAAAAATTCGGGTGGGGCTAATTCTTCCAGCAGTATGCAGAGTGGAGATGCAGGGGCTCTCTAAAATGGGGTGAAAAAGCAACAAAGCCTCATTAACAAGCAAATGGTCTTTTAAAGACCTGTGAAGTACTCGGGTGAGGCTGTGTTTGTGCCCGGGACGCTGTCTCAGCCGGGCTGACACACACGACAGGGGGGAGGGGCTGAAGCCCTTTGAGACCAATGGGCATTGAACGCCTGGAGAGAGCCCAGGGATGGCTACATATTACACATTAGTGTTATGTAGTTTTATATTACATCTTTGTGTTGGGTAGTTAGCTTGAAAACCCTGTTTAAAATGTTTAGGTTTTATATACTTGCATGAATAAATTGTTGATATAACAGTGGGCAATGGTGAGGGACTTCGGATTTATGTGATACAATGGCTTCAGGGTTTACCACATAATTATAGATTTACCACAGTTGCCATATCATTTTACTACCTATTCTTTAGAATTAACAAAGAATGTTGCTTCTAGCTAATGATAATGTAGCCTTGCGGCTGGAGCGGTGGACCTTGGACCTGGGGAACCGGGTTCAAGTCTCAGCAACGATGCTCAACATCCTGTGATTCTGGGCAAATCACTTAATCTCCCAGTGCCTAACAAAAATGAATGTGTACATCTGTAACAAAACTGGTGCTCATGTAAAGCGCTCTGATACTCGATGTCTCGGGTCTAGTTTGTGCTATATAAAACTCTAAAAATTAAAATATATATATATATATAATGTGCCACCTAAATTGCAATTTTTTAGACACAAATTAGATAACCTTGCTGCATAATGTGGTCCTCCAAGCCACATACTCTCAATATTCTTCACAATGTAAAGCTCCGCAGAGTGGTTTGGAGGATATCATTTTGATGATGAAATCTATATTCAATGGCAATCCCTGTGAAATATGGGTTTTTATACTACTGCATTCTGTGTAATGAAAGCACCTAAATATGTAGTATATTATTACTAAGGAACAATAAAACTGTGAATTCTTTGTGAACTCCGTCTATCCCCAGACATTTATAATCCTAATTGGAACCAAGGAGAGAGCCACCCTCCTCGCAACTTCCCGAAACAGTCAGTGTGCAAAAGACAGAGACAGTATCTAAGGCCAAAATGTGACGCAGATCATGCCTCTAGGTAAGCAAGGGCTTGTAATTAAGAGTTGCTGCTACCAACAAGCAAAGTTGAGACACATCATGCACTCACTCTCTTCTGCCTTGAAGTTACGGGGGCTGTTATTAACTTGAGACTGTATTAATATAACTGCATCTACAATGGCCCTCCAGCTTCACGGCTCAATCGGTTGCAGATGGCCCAGAATGTCTCACCTGTCTCAGCGTTGGATAGAAGCGATCATGGTACAGCAGCAGCTCTAAATCCCTTCACTGGTTACCAGTTATAAGATGGAATCCTATTCAAACTTGACTGCTGGATGTATACATGTATACACTGCTGTAGGATGAATATATGTACTTGGTCCTCCTCTATCTATCCAGCAGAATCTCACTCTACTGTAACATAAAAAATCTAAGAACTCAGGATAAATTGTTTTTGAAAGTCCCACCAGTCAACTTTAAAATTAAGGCTTCAGAGCTTTTTCTGCCCCAGGCCCCTCTATCTGATTGATTGATTGAGACCATATGTAAAGCGCTCACAGCTACTTCAGTAAGCAGTGTTGCAACGCTCTGAGGAGAGTGACAGTTACAATCAACTCGGTCAGTAAGATCTGGACTCTCTCCGAGAATTGCTGAGATATCCGTCCAACTTGACTTGCTTTAAGAAGGCACTAAAAACACATATTTTGGTGTTACGGACCCACATAAGACCCACACAAAGAGTTCCCTTTGTAGAAGTGCATGTGTGAGAAGTGGCCTGATAGGTAGGCAGGATTCAAGCAGCGAGAGATACCACATTCAATCACAATATGGAATGACCTGACCCCTTATGAGAAAGGAGAACATCATATCACGAAATCCTTGTTTAGTTCATTTTAAAGCTCTTCTGTTTTGTGCATTTATTTAGTAAGGCATTGGAGTGCTGTAGATAGTCGTAGCAATAGGGAGAAGAAGCAGGGCAATGTATGAGCCCTGCTAACTTGTCAATTTCTCCTACAGGGAGAGATCTCTTTCAATGTCCTTATATTATGTTCAGGTGGCATACAAGGCTACTTCGGCTGCCACGGGGCCTTGTGAATACATCACACATACCAGTCAGCGAGCCAGGCCGAACCCATCAGGGCGCACTAGAAAACCTTTAACAGATCAATACGTCGCTTCTCTCAGCCAATGTTTTCTTAAATATTTTATTATACAAATAAGAATGCCGAGATGTGACTTAATATGCAGTGTGTGCTATAGAAGAGCAGTCCCTCAGTGTTGTCAGAGCGGGAAATGTTTGAGCACTTTGTGGAAGACTCAGAAATGTTACTATTCCACTGCTACCATGTCCACTCCTCGTGAACTTGGATCTGCACGACTGAGGTACAGGACATGGACCCCCATCATCTCAGTGAATAATGTCTCACTGCTACAGACACTCCTCAGATATGTTGTGTCACTTATGGTGACGCTGATGGCAATTCACCGGCTCCTGCCTGTGAAGTTCTATCTAGACCCAGACATCTAAAAGGGGCCTTGATGTTGCAGTTTTATTTTCGAACACTTAACTGCCTGGGCACAACAACAGCAAGAAACAGGCCCCCAAGGCACAATGATGTCATCTTGTGTAAATGGTAGTAGAGCTCTGATGCCTAACAGGGCCTGGTTCATGCTTCAGTATATTGAAAAATAAATACAGAAATACATTCCATAATTCCCATGTGGCAGCACTCTGACTGCAAACAAGAGCTATTCTTACTCCCAATATTATGTCACGGTTAACACTTCAAACACTTCACATATAATATGAATGCAAAGGCTTTGCCTCATCTAGTACAGCCACTAAGATTGCAAGTTTTACATTCCTGCGCTCATGTGATGTTTTGGCACGCACAGCACAGATTATACTGTCATTTATTTACACCTTATCCCCCGCGTCTTCCAATTAAAATGCCCCAAAGACAAAACAGTTACCGAAGGAAACTGTCAGCCCTTCTACTATAGTGAAACCAAAGCGCCATCAAATATTTACCAAGATGTGCTGCATATTCAAGGACGAAATCGTCACTGTGCGTTTAGCTCACCAAATGTACAAGTCCACTTTTATGGCAGAGCGTGCCTAACCCACGTCATGTCCTAATTGTAAGAGAGCTGCAATATGTAAGCAGGTCTGCGTTGGGTTTTCTTTCTCAGAAGCCTCATTTACAAGTAAATGGTCTGTTAAAGACCTGTTAACTACTCGGGTGCGGCTGTAATTAAATGCTCGCCAGCCCCAACCAGCGAAACTGTGTCAGCCCGGGCTGACAGACACGACGAGGGGGGCTGAAGCCCCGTGAGCCCAATGGGTGTTGCGCGCCTGCCTACAACCCTACTCAGGGCCGGCCGCGTAAAGGAAGAGCATATCAGATGGCATTAAATTCCATGGGGGAGGAGAGTTATACACAGCGTTGCGCCTACAACCCCGAAGGGACCGGCCGCGATCTAATGGCAGAACACAACCTTAGGTGGGCCTGTGGAGCGGAGGGACCCAGTGCACCATTCTATACCATAGACGGGCAACAGGCCCGCGTGAAACAACCAGTGCAACAGAGCATCATGGTCCGAGAGACAAACAGTAAGTAGCAAGAGGAAGAACAGCCAGAAAAGGAGAGACAGGAAAAGGAAGAGGAAAAGGAGAGCAAGGGTAGAGACAGTGCGCGGTGAGGGGAGGACTCAAAGTTCCCGCCTGCTGACGACAGTGGCGGGGCGCAGCCTAGGGGGCCGGTCATGAAAGCAATCTGTTCGGGTCGGGGGGGCGAGAGCATCTTCAAACAGCCGCAGTGCCCTGAGTTTGACAGGTACGTAGCGCGCCCGCTCAACTGCGCAAAGATACTTAACTAGGGGCTGCCACACAGCTTGAAAGCGGGTGTCGCGCGCTTGGAGGCGGGCTGTGAAGAGCTCCATCGTAAGGACATGCCAGAGGCACACAAACCAAGTTGGTATCGGAGGGGCTTCAGGCTTCTTCCAGTATAAGGCTATGAGCTGTTTGGCAGCACCCAGCATTTGGAGCGCCAGGATCCAATCACTCCTAGTAAGGGCCTTCAGAGCAGCAGGTCGAACTCCCAACAGGATGGTGGTAGCAAGTTCAGGCAGAGGAAACCCCAGTACCCCCTTGATGTGACTAAGGACCTCCTTCCAGAAGAGAGTAAGCGTCGGGCACGCCCACCATATATGTATGAGATCCCCCGTTGCAGATCGACACCGCCAGCACAGTGGTGATGAGGCTGGGAACATCTGCTGCAGACGCTGCGGAGTGTAATACCATTGAGTCATTAATTTGTAGGCATTTTCCCGCTGCGGAATGCTACGATAGATTTTGGGGATGACCCGCCACAGTCGATGCCATTGCGCAGGGGTAATGGCCGCATCTGACAATGCCTGCCATTTGTCTTGGTAGGGGTGGGAAGGCGGCGTCTGAGGGTGTTGTAGGATCTGATAAATACGAGACACCAGGCCCTTAGACTCAATGGGATGGCGGGCCAGCCGCTCGAAAGGGGTGAAGGCGCGCTTGGCCGCTTGGTACATGGTGTCTGCCATCACCCAGTGTCGTAGCTGGGTGTACTGTGGGTGCGCCACCGCCGGGACACGGAACTCCTCTCTACATTGGGCAAAAAGATTTTAATTTGCCCCCCTCGAATAGATCCGTGACCACCCTGCAGTCCCCTTGCGACCACTTAGTAAAGGCCCGCGTTCGATGCGCCGGCGGAAAGGACGGGTTTCCTTCAATCGGGGTGTGCGGCGAGGGAAACGTCGTCAGGCCTCTGCGCACCACTATCGCGTCCCAGATATCAAGCACCGTCTTCGTGGGGACCGCCAAGTAAGCACTCTTAGATCGTGCCACCCGCTGGTGCCAGGCAAGGTCCCAGATGGTGCGCCCCGTCACAGCCCGGTCCATGTGGTGCCATACCTTCTCACTCTCTGTCACTCCCCACTCCACCACAAAGCGGAGGTGCGCGGTCCAATAGTAATCCAGCAAATCAGGATAAGCCAGGCCCCCCCTATCTCGCAGTGTCATCAATAATTTCTGGGAGAATCGAGGTCTCTTACCGCCCCAAATGAAAGCTGTGAGGGCACGCTGGAGGTCACGGATGTTGCTAAGCGGAATGGGCGTGGGGAGGCATTGAAATAAATAAAGGATTTTGGGGAGGATTTACATTTTTACGGCATTGAGCCTGCCCAGCCATGTCAGCACCAGGGGCTTCCACCGCCTAAGCTCCTCCAGGACCGCTCGTCGGCACTCCCACCAGTTGACTTGCGACCATGTGTCCAGGGAAGGGGTTATCTGCAGTCCAAGGTAGCGGATGCTCTGGGCGGCCCATTGGTACGGCGCCAACTGTTTGAGACGAGGGACATCTGCCTCAGGAATGGTCAGATTAAGGGCCCAGGACTTGCCATAATTAATCTTAAGGCCCGAAGCCCGCTCAAAAAGGGCCAGCATTGAGTGAAGCGCCGGTAGAGACTCATCAGGGCGTGTGAGAGTGAGGAGAAGATCGTCAGCAAATAGTGCCACCTTATTCTCACAGCCCCCCATGCGGATGCCATGGATGTCAGGCGCCCGACGGAGCAGTGCCGCCAGAGGCTCCACCACGAGGGCGAAGATCAAGGGCGATAAGGGGCAACCCTGCCGGGTGCCCCTGCGTATGGGGAAGGGCGCAGAAAGCTGTCCATTAACCCTAATCCGGGCCTGTGGAGCAAAGTATGGCGCCATGATCCTATTGATCATGGCCGGTCCCAATCCAATCTTGCCTAAAACCGCCCGCAGGAAAGTCCAGCTCACTCAGTCAAAGGCCTTCTCTGCGTCCAGCGAGAGGAGGCAGGCTGGGATTTTCCAGTGACGCGCCTTCCCCACCAGGTGGGCCACTTTACGAACATTATCCGCACCCTGTCGGTTGCGAATGAAGCCAACCTGATCCGGGTCTACAAGACCCGGCACGTGAGGGTCCAAACGTCTCGCCAGGATCTTGGTGTAAATCTTAAAGTCGGTGTTCAGCAAGGCTATGGAGCGATACGAGGCGCACTGTGTTGGATCCTTGCCGGGTTTTAGAATCAGTGCTATTTCCGCCATTCCCATGTCCCGGGACGGGCCCGCTTCATCAGTGAATGAGTTAAACAATCTCAGGAGGTGAGGTCCGAGCTGCGCCTGATACATACGGTAAAAGGATAAGGGCAAGCCATCCGGCCCTGGGGTCTTCCCTAGGGGTAGATCCCGTATGGAGTCCGCTATCTCTTCCTGAGCAATCGGAGTTTCCAAAGCCGTCGCATGATAAGGGTGGAGCGATGTTCCCGTATAGGCGTGCAAGACCTCTTCCATAGCTCCTGGGACCGGTGGCTACTCCTGATAGAGCGCAGCGTAATAGGCGTGGAATGCCTCGCATTTACCCCTCTCTGAGACTGCGTGCGTCCCATCAGGGAGCCGAACATTCGCGATGTGGGCCCTGGTTGCTCTTGCCCTCAACCGCCTTGCCAGCAAGCTGCCTACCTTGTCTCCACCTTCAAATTAGTTCTGCTTCAAGGCCAACACGGAGGATTCCGCCTTGTTAGTGCGCAAGAGTCGGAGCTGTCCCCTGAGATTGGCCAAGCACCGCCTAGACACCGCAGAGGTGCTCTTATGGTCCCGCTTCTCTTCTTGCTTTATATCTCTTTCTAGCGTATCTTCGAGGGCCCTAGCCGCTCGAGCCCGTGCAATCGAAAGAGTGGTGATATGTCCCCGAATGGTCGCCTTAAAGGCGTCCCAAACAACAGGGAAGGGCGTCTCCGGCAAGTCGTTGCTAGCGAAGTAAGAATCTATGGCTTCCTTGATGCTATCTACATCGGCCGCGTCCCTCAGGACACTTGGCGGCAGACGCCATCGCGTTTCTCGAGCTGGGTGGACGGCCGGGTCTTGCAGCAGCTAGTCAACATGCGCATGGTCCGATAACGAGATGGCGGAGATGGAGGAGCCCGGGACATCCTTCAGCAGGGCATGAGAGATGAACAGATAATCGATTCGGGAGTACGAGCGGTGGGCATGGGAGTAAAACGAATAGTCAGTCAACCCCGGGGAGCAGTAGCGCCATACATCGTAGAGTCCCAGGTCCGTGATCCGAGTGCGCAGCGCCGAGGACATAGCCCCACAGCCGTGGGCCGGGGCTCCGCCACGGTCCACGTCTGGGTCCCAGACTAGGTTAAAATCTCCCCCCAGAATCAGGGCGGGGTCCCCCCGCGGAACATGCGTGTTAAAAAGCATGCGCAGATACCGATCTTGCGACTGGTTGGGTGCATACACATTGCATAACGTGAAGGTGCGTCGTCCAACGCTCACACTCACCCTGAGAAAACGCCCGTCATCACTCCTGAAGGGCTTGGTGTCCCCCCGCCTGATGCCCCGTCTACATAGTATCGTCACACCTGCTGTCTTAGTGTCTGCTGCAGCCCAAAATTGGAGGGGATAATTGGGGTGTGCCATGCGCCCAACGTCTGCCTGCAGAAGATGGGTCTCCTGGAGGAATATGATGTCAGGATTCTGCTGCAATAGGTAGCGCCAAGTCAATCGCCTATTATTGGGGGAGTTGAGGCCCTTGACGTTAAGCGTCAGGACCTTTAGAGGACTAGGTAAGGGGGCAACCATAGTGAGGTTCTAATGAAAGTCGCCTGCGCCGCTCCATCCCCCTCCCGCAGCCGTCCAACAGCAGCCACACCCCACACCAGCGCCACACAAGCCATGCGCCACCATCCCACCGCTCCCCACCCCGCACAAGGGGAGAAGAAAGGAAGAGGAAGGAAGGAAGGTGAGGAAGGTCAGAGAGAAGAGAGAGACAAGAAGTAAATAAATGGTTCAACAGAGGCCAACTGGGCCAGGTCCAGTCAATCCCGCCAACGGGCATCCTACACCCAGGGGTTCGGAAATGCCCAGGGATGTAACTCCCTCAGGGATCACCAGGTGGTAGGGGCGTAGCCTGTCCCGGGGTCATCGTGGGCAGGAGCCCCAGCATCGCCACCCTGAAGAAAGGATCCGGGGTGCAGAGTCAGGTAGGGCAGTCGTCCTCAGTGGTGCCCCAAGGAAAGGAGGGAGGACACTCACCCCCGAGGGAGCAAACCATGAGCCGACCTGAGCAGGCCTTCGCAAGCTCACGGAGTCGATGAACGAGAGGCAGCCTCCTCTCGGTCTCCCTCCAGGGACTTGATGTGGGCTATAATGTCCTGCTTGGTCTGAGATGCAGATTGCTCATCCTGTCGGGGCGATTGGCGGTGACGTTGGACCGTAGTCCAAGACGGTTTCGCGGGGATACGCTCCTGCCATTGAGGGCGCACTGGGCTCGCCGGCGGCGAAGCCGGAAGCTGCAGAAGCTGCGCCGCCTCCGCAAATTTCCGAATGACTCTCCGTTTTGTTTCCCACTGGAAAATAAGGGCGAAGGAGTGGCCCCACTGGTAAGCAATGCCCAAATCCCGCAGCTTGTAAGTCACTGGCCTGAACGCTCTCTGCCGCTGGAGGGTGTGGGGCGCTAGGTCTTGAAAGGTTTGGATCTTGTGGTCCCTGTATGTAAGGTCCGATTTGCTTCGCGCGGCCCGCAGGATAGCCTCCTTCTCTGTGAAGAAATGGACCCTCGTCAGAATATCTGGAAGAAGACCGGGGCGCCCCGGCGGCGCGGGGACCCGGTGGGCGCGATCCAGAGTCGGCGGCGAGGCATCACTATCGCCCCACACCTCATGGAGGAGCTGCGCAACAAAAGTCATAACGTCCTTCCCTTCTTCTCCGAGTGGTACACCGCGAATACGGAGGTTGTTTCGGCGACTCCTGTTCTCCAGGTCCTCTTGTTTGACCTGTAGCTCTATATGCTGTTCCTCCAGCATCGCCAGGCGTTGCCACAGGAGCTCCTGGTCCTCAGTGCGGGCATCAACTGTCTTCTCCAGGCCGTCAACGCGATCTCCCAGGTCCGTGACCTCGCGGCGCAGCTCCCACACACAAGTGTGGACCTTCGAACGGAGGGAGCCGATCTCCATTTTCAGGTCCGACAGGAAGGATGTCATAAATGCTTGCATTACTGGGGCCGAGTCTTCCAAGGGGCGCGGCAGGGCCCGCACCTCAGCAGGCCTCGGCTCAACGGGCAGCAGCACGAGGCCTCGCAAGCTCACCAGAAACGTCCCCTCACAGGCACCAGCGCGGGCCCTCGCCGCCACCCCCACTCCTCACCTCGCAGAGTTCGTGCTGGAGCAGTTTCCCGTCTGCAGCCTTCCCGCCACCTCCGGTGCACACCATCCAGCAGGGGACCCGCCGTCAGCCACAGGAGGGTGGTGCCGTCGTCAGCACCGCCCGGCCACTCCGCACGGCAGGACGTCCAGTACAGCACACGGGGGGGCCACACCGCAGGGCTCCAAGGCCGTCACAGGGGCCAGCAGCCGGCAGACAGCAGAGCTAGTTCGCCTCCCGAGGGTCGCAAAATGGCGGCTCCCGGCTGCTCCGATCAGAAGGAGAGCAGGAGCCCGGGAAGCAGTCGCGGCGGGCTCCGCCGATCCGGTCCCCCGCCGGCACTCCCCAGACCACAGGCACCAGCTAGGGGGCACGCATCCAGGGCCAGCGCCCCCCCCCCCCCCGACGGAGCACCAGCTCAGGCGCCAGGCAAACTGCACAAAATGGCGGCTCCCGCCCGAGGGCCGACCCCGTCTCCGCACTGCCGGGCACCGCTTCAACCACCGGCCCGACAAGAGGACACCCAAGGCTCTTCAGGCTCCTCAAGACTGCAGCTACCTCAGGGTGAGTAGCGATCGCCCCAAGATCCGCTTATGATAGCTTATGCGGGTGGTGGACGCCGGGAGCTCCCGGGAGACACGTCCTACCGCATCGCTTGCTAAGCCACGCCCCTGAAGTATTTTAACATTATATGCCAGCCTGATTGTTGGAAAATCTGAAGCTCACCCCCCCCCCATTCTTACTGACCAAGCTACTCCCCTGGTTATAATGCCACTATATGGCCCAGCTGGGCGCTCTGACTACCAACCTCTGGCTTACTGCTGTAGAGGCTAATCTGCCCGTATGGCACTCTAATAAATAGTAACTATGCCCTATCATGCTCTTAAAAATTCTTCCCCCTTCCCTTTTACAATTTCCTCTCGAACCTCAACTTGACAATTTCCGTTTGGTGTTTTGATGCGCCCCTTCTATCATTTCTCCAATTGATTTCGGTATAGCCGGACTGCCAAGCTTACCATCCTTTCATTTTCCCTGTGGTTCCTTACTTTCCGTTCTTCTTTTCCTGTCACGCCTAATCTCGTCCTTAGCATCCTGTGATCCACTACCAGAAGGAACTCACCACACAGGTGTTGCGTCTGTCCTACTTCCAAACCCAGGGCTTTAACTGGGATGAAAAAACTGGGGGGTCTCTCAAAGGGGCGTGACCAATGTAATTAAGGGCGTGTCTTAAAAACAGTACGTTAAAAATCTGTGTTTAGCATAGTGTACCGCCCGACTTGTATTTTGCTGTTTCTGTCATTGCACCCAGATATGATACAACAAGTAACATGATAGCTACAAGTCAACACTATTGGCTTTCTCAATGGTTGTTAGTTGAATAAGATAAATAAGCAGCAACTATGGCTTGTATATAATATTGAAAAAGCTTATACTTAAAGCCCTAGTGACGCCACAGCAATGTTGCTGCTCCTGAGTTTCAAAAAGAGAAGGGAAATCTAGAGAGAAAATGACTCTTTAAAGGATTTCCCTTCGCCTACAAGGCTCACCTGGCATGACATCACGCCGTAACTTCTCCACTTGCGAGTAGTGTGAGCAGGGTACATCGATGTGCCTGCTGTCTCGAAACGGGTCTCTATCGGGCTCTGTTTTGTGCCCTGGTCCTTTTTTCCGGACTGCAGTCTGGAAAAAAACGGTTCGCCTGTGCCAGCACACAAAACAGAGCCCGATAGAGACCCGTTTCGAGGCCCCCTTAAAAAAACTGCTGGTGCTCAGACCCGGTGAGACCCGGCCCACTTAAAGCCCTGTCCAAACTGATAGCCTTAATATCTCTTCCACCATCGTCCCAGGATCTCCGTCGCTTACTCTAAATAGATTCAATGAAAAGTGGACTCCATTGTGCCTGAACTGTGGCAATGATAAACAATTTCCAGCTGCTTCAAAACTTCTATCTTTTGTGCCCTTCAAAATCCAGACACCTCTCAGTTCACCTTCTTCCTTGCCCTATTGATGAGTGCCCACCTCTGACCACCCTTCCCACCCTTCACACTCCACTGGCAAAACAACTGTGTCCACATTATCCCTGTCCTTTTTTGCCATGACTACCTCACTCTTCTCAAGCTCTTCTTCACCATTTTTGATCAGTTACAACTTTGTTAACTGCACTAAATCATTTATCCCAAAGTGCAGCATCAGTGTGTCTGGGCAAGGCAATTTCTCCCAATTTTCCCATAACATCAGTATCGATTGCTCCCACCTGTTCCTCCTATCCCGTATCGTGGTACCACCACTTCTTCTCCGTCCAGTCCTAACTGCATCTTATCCACTTGTCTTGTAGCCTACCCTCCAGCCCACTTAACAACGGAGTGTCCACAGATCCAAGCCTCTGACCTGCCAACCAAAACACAATCTTTCAATCATTATCTGACCCTTTACAGTCTTATATAATCCCACACACAATCACTCTTCTATCATCCAGACTGCCTGATCTCATGTTCCTGTAAACCTCTATGAAACCCATCAGTGGCCTTTTCTGTTTGATACTAGTGCATCCCAAATCCATCTTGCTTCTTCTCAGGTTCAGCCCTACTCAGGCTTTCTTGTATCCATGCATCTTCTGTTTGCAAAGCTCCAAAATCTTAGTCACCCACAATCTCTGCCACCCTGAATGCCCCACTGTTCTAAACAGTCGGAATTCCACGAAGCCCACACGTCTCGCCTGTTCAACTACCGTCTCAAATATTCCCCGGCTAAGTAGGTGTCTCTGATTCTTCTCACTCCACTTTTCTCTCGCCTATCCCTCCAGTCTTCTTTTCACCAGCTCCCTTTTCCTGGCTCTTATCCTCAAAATAATTTTCCATAAATTCTATACATTTCTGAACCAACCAGCTTTCCCCCAGATGTCACCAGTGAACATCCTTTTTCAATCTGCCTTATTACAAATCATACTGCTTCATCTTTCCAGCTTTGCACCCTGTCTCCTGATCAGTCCCTTCTTCTCTCTCCTGACACCGGGCATGCAGTGGCGGCTGGCTTGTACCAAGGGTGGTGAGGTGGGTGGGGGCGCTTTCTCTAACCCAGTTGTCTGAGACAGCTAGGTTAGAGAATTTTAAAATGTGCATGTCTTGCTGTCTGTCCCAAGACGGCCGGCCAAAGAGACATGCACATTTTAAAGTGCTCAGATCCCTGTTGCTGCCACTTGGCAGCCTTGCCCCGTCCCGTCCTGACGGGTTGCTGAAAAATATATCGGTAATAAATAAACGTTATTACCATTTTATTTTTCAGCTCTGAGGCTTGTGGGGTGATGCTCCTCCGCCCAAATGGAGAAGCCGCCACTGCCGGCATGTCTGCTTCTGAATACTGGGAGCGATCTTTCCTTTAGAAGCCTCGCCTTTACCCAATGTCTCATATCTCGAGCGGCACTGACATTGCTGCCTCATTTGCCCCACTGGAGCCAAGCCACGCAACTTCATCTGCTGCGAACGAGACAAGGCATCAGCCACTTGGTTTTCTAATCTTGGAATGTGTTGCTTCCTGAATCTATTTTTGCATTCTAAACATAGTGCCATAAATTCCCTCTGCACACATAACATCCGCTGGTCTTTTGTGGTCCGCCTGTTCACTACATATACTACAAATTGTTTATCAATCAATCAATGAAGGATTTATAAAGCGCAGCAAATCACATGTGAGTGTCTCAAGGCGCAGGAGTTGTTCACTGCTTTGTAGTGATCTATTCATTCGAACAGCCAGGTTGTGAGTCCTTTCCTGAATTGCTGGAGTGATGAGGCGGTACTGAGGTGCAGGGGAAGGTCTTCCACACTTTGGCTGCCAGGTGTGAGAAAGAGTGTCCTCAGCTGCTGCCTCGGCGGATCCGGAGGGCGTCTGTGAGGAAGAGGGAGGCAGATCATAGTTGTCTTCTCGGTTGGTGGAAGGTTATACATTTGTTGATATGTGCTGGTTCTTCGTTGTGCAGGGCTTTGTATGCATGAGTCAACATCTTGAACTGGCATCTCTTATGAGTCGGGAGCCAGTGTAGCTTCTTAAGGGCGGGTGTGATGTGGATCTGTCTGGGGAGGTCGAGGATGAGTCTAGCCACTGAGTTTTGTGTTGTCTGTAGTCTCTTCAGGAGGCGTGCAGTGATTACTAGGTAGAATGTGTTTCCGTGGTCCAGCCTGCTGGTGATGAGGGCGGTGTGACGGTACTTCTGGTGCCTACTGGGAGCCACCTGAAGATCTGGCTGAGTGTGCATAGGGTGTGGAAGTAGGTGGATGAAACTTCATTTACCTGTTTCTTATTGTATAGGGCGTATGCAGAGGAAATGGCAAAAACTAGACTCACTGACACTCTCCATAGGGTCTACGAGTTGGTAGATAAGACAGGGAAAATGCTCGCATGGATTGAAAGGAAGGACAGAGCAGATAGATGGATAGCCAAATTAACTCTCCCGGATGGAACACACACAACCTCTCCTTCAAAGATAGTGGAAGAAATGGCCACCTACTATGAAACTGTATACACTACACGAGGCGGGGTGACAGAAGAAGATAGTATGTACTTTCTCCAGAACATACCCCTTACCACTCTATCACAGAAGATGCACAAGATCTTGAGGGCGACTTAACAGGAGAAGAATTGGGGAAGGCCCTAGCAGCCTTGCACACAGGCAGGGCAATGGGACCGAATGGTTTACCTGTGGAGCTATATAAAGCCATGACGCAACAGATCATCCCGCATATGCTTCCTATGTATAATGATTGTTTAGCTCGGGGCACACTTTCGGCGGACCAACGATTAGCCACCATAGTCACGATACACAAACCGGGTAAACCACCTGAGCAAACGTCCTCATATCGGCCGATTTCGCTAATGAATGTAGATGCGAAAGTCTTAGCGAAACTATTGGCATTGCGCTTACAGCCGCACCTTACAACACTGGTACACCCGTACCAATCAAGTTCAAGATGCTTTCACTCCCTAGGTTCCTCTATGCGTTGCAAAACACTCCATTTCCGGTCCCTCTCACATATTTTAAATCAATTGACGCAGAAATCTCCTCACTACTGTGGGACGGAAAACCAGCCCGCATAGCGCACTCCAAACTAATCCGTAGCTGGTACGACAGGGGGATCGCCCTGCCAAGTGTTAAACTATATTACTGGGCTGCGCAACTAAAGGTAGTCAATAAATGGTTATATGCTCCACAACATGACCCAGCCTATAGCCTTGATAGGACTATGCTTCCTCCAGACCAGCTGATGAGAGCACTTTATACGAACAAACGGCGCCATACATTCACAGGCCCTACGGCCCACACAGTTAAGATTTGGCATACGGCACAGAGAGCCCTGGGATGGGAGGGAGTACTCACGTTGGCCACGCCGCTCTGGGATACACGTCGCCTTGGTACCTTGGCAAATACTAAGGGGTTCAGGCAGTGGGACCTCATTGGTATCTCCAAAATAGGCGACTTGTTTGAAATGGCAGATACCGAGCACTATAGATACGCCCAAATCAAACATGCGCTGCAGGGGGCCATCCCACCGGGCACGACACTTGCCGAATCCTAACCCCTGGAGGATAGCCTCCTCACTGACCACCTTGACAAGAAAGCGATCTCACTCACTTACTGCAAACTGATAAACAACCTCCCGGACCCCACGGTGGTTCTACGTAGCAAGTGGGAGGTGGAACTGGGAGACATAAATGACGAAGACTGGTTGTATGCACTGGCATCAGCGGGAGAGGCCTCCATACCGTCTCGGCTAAAACTCGTACAGTTAAAAATATTGCACAGAATATACTATTCCCGCACGCTACTACATAAGCTAGGTCACACCGCAGAGCCTGACTGCCTGCGGGGTTGCGGATCCCCGGGAACATTCTTTCACATAATATGGGATTGTCCAAGGATACAAACATATTGGGCAAATATTATGTCAGAATTGTCTGAAGCAAGTGGAATAGAACTACGGCCAGAACCCAGGTGTTGTCTGTTAAATATCTGGTCACCTACAGAACTGAATCGAGGGTTCCAGACCTGGGCAACACTGGGCATGGCCCTTGCAAAGCAGAACATTGCTAGAAAGTGGGGTTCTGGACTGCTACCCACGGGCACACAATGGGGGAATGATATGGATGCTGCAATGGTGGCAGAAAGAGCTGTATACATACATAGGGGCTGCCCAAAAAAATGGTCCACGATCTGGGGGAAATGGAACGATTATCGGGGAAACCTATGTGAACATCCACAAGATGTGTCTGAACCTGAAGCAAGCCCATGGTGGGGAAAACCTAAAATATGGAAGATGTACTGCATGTGTGCTGGGGTGTGTTGGGAGGGTAGGAAGATCTACTATTATTATTTTGCTGTCTATGGTCGCAAGGGGAAGAATTTAGGTTATATAGAGTCTGGGGGTCGCCCAGGAGAGGGGGAACTTCTAACGATCCAATCGTCTAATGCTTACAAATGTGTTATAATGTGAAATAACAGATGTTGATATCTAAATGCTATGCTGACTTATATAAGCGGAAGTATTTACTATATGTATTTACATGCCGGAAAAACTGAATATTGCATGTTGTGTATAACTTTATGAAAAGCCAATAAAAACTATAAAAAAAATTAAAAAAAAGACCCCATCACCACTTGAGCCAACTTCCGCAGAAGTATGATGAGCGTCGCTGACTGGTTGAAGGACAACTGTCTCAAGCTCAACAGGGACCAGACAGAAGTTCTCATCTTTGGGAACAACACTTCACTATGGAATGACGTATAGTGGCCTGCTGAACTCAGCCTATCGCCCGTCCAGACAGACCACGCAGGCAACCTCAGCATCATCTTGGACAGTAAGCTATCTATGAAGAAACAGGTAAATGAAGTTTCATCCACCTACTTCCACACCCTATGCACACTCAGCCAGATCTTCAGGTGGCTCTCAGTAGGCACCAGAAGTACAGTCACACCGCCCTCATCACCAGCAGGCTGGACACGCCCTATATTCCTGGGAAGCTAGGGGTAGTGCTTGTGCCTTGTCCTCCGAGGGGTCCGAGGCGTGGGCTAATTCTGCCATCTGGACTTCCGTTTCTAGTTACTCAATGGTTGCCTTTTGGTTCTTCTTGTGTCTAGTGATACTGGAGATAGCTTGTCCCCTAATCACTGCCTTGTACGCCTCCCAGAGGATTGATGGTGAGGCCACGGACTCCACGTTTTCGTCAAAGTACTGTGTGGTTGAGGTTTTCAATGCTTTTGCTATTGTGTGGTTTTTTAAATAGCCCGGATATACTGGGTATATCCGTTGTCGTCTAGTGGGTTGTACTGTATAGGTGAGTTGGACTGGGGAGTGGTCTGATATCCCCCTCGGTAGGTGTTCTAAGGTCGTTACCCTCTCAGGAGGGACCGCTAATGTCAACATATAATCTATTCGGGAAAGGCTGTTATGGGCGCCTGAGTGAAATGTGTAGTGGCGGTCATTTGGTGTTTAAGTCTCCACATATCTACCAGCCCCAAAGCGTCCAAAAAATCTTTAAAGAGCTGGTTAGGCCTGGTAGCCTCTCACGGAGGCTGTCGATCTATCGCTGAGTTCAATACTGCATTAAAATCACCCCCCATGATTATTTCTCCTTCCGGAAGTTCTAGTAGTAGTTTCCCCAGGTCTTGAAAGGGCCCCTGGTGTAGTGCGGGGGGGCTATACACCGATAGTATATTGTAGGTCCTCCCCTCCCATTGGCAACTGACCGCAGCAAAGCGACCCTGGTCGTCAACCCATGTGTGTTTGATCATCAGTGGAGCATTTCTTTGGACAAGGATGCCTACTCCGCGGGAGCCGGAGGAGAACTCAGAGTGTGTGACCATTTTGAAACCCCAACGGTTCAGAGCCTGTGGAGGGGTCTTTTGACAGCGACAGGATGAGCTGGGTGTCGTGACATATGAGGTGTTGTGAGTCCGTGCGATCTGATGGTGTTGGCCAGGGGTTCATGTACATGATTAAGAGGGTGGGGATGAGGGGCTCCCCAGATAATTTTCTTGGGTTCTGAGGTGAACAGTGGGAGCCAGATTCTCTGGGTTCTTTCGTTGAGGTATGAGGCGATCCATTTGAGGGCATCTACCTGGATTCCAATGTGGTGGAGTCTGTTGATTAGGATGTGATGGGAGATGGTGTCGAAGGCAGCTGACAGGAGGTTGAGGGTTGCCGTTTCGCCGCGGTCAAGGATGGTGCTGATGTCGGTGGCTGCGATCAGGGCTGTCTCTGTACTGTGGTTGGCTTGCAATCTGGATTGAGAATGGTCCAGGAGGTTGTTGTGTCCCAGGTGTTTGGTAAGTTGCTGGTTTATTGCCTTCTCAAGAACCTTCGCTGGAAAGGGGAGCAGGGAGATGGGTCGGTAGTTCTTTGGTTCTGCTGGGTCAGCAGATGGTTTCTTCAGGAGCGACCTCACTTCAGCGTGCTTCCAGTCCATAGGGAAAGAGGCAGAGGTGACGGAGGTGTTTAGGAATTTCTTGAGCTTGTCGCCAATCGTCTTTCTCCTGAGGTTGAAGATGTGGTAGGGACAGGGGTCCATGGGTGCTCCTGACTGCACGGAGTTCATGATGGCGATTGTGGCTTGAGTTGTGAGAGGGTTCCAGTGGGTGAGCAGGTGTTCAGGGTTTGTGTTCATGGGTGTGAGCAGGCTGATGCTGTCGGCAGCGGGGGGTTGGGTTTGAATTTTTCGTAGATGACTGAGATCTTATCAATTTTTAAAGGGATTTTTGATTTGTCAGTTAACTCTGTTCTCCCCTGCATTACTATAACTACCACTGGAAAGAACTCAAGGAATGTGATAGTATATCGTCTCCGTTTCCTTGCCACCGGCCATGCCTGTGCATGCGATCTTCCTTTCCAACAGAACCTAAACTCCCTGCTTCTGAAGTATCTGAAATTTTTTTTTTTTTTAAACTTTATTTAATGTTTTCAAGAACACAACCATGGGTGTGCACCCAGTAGTGAGAAAATGCAATACATATATCTGCAAGCATTTTAGGTGTGCAGGTCAGCTGGTCGTCTTCTTGCCATTCTGTCACACCAGTGTAGGTCATCTGTAATCTCAGCCACACATGTAAGTCCTTCTTTACCCAGGCCATCCGGTAATGGCGATTTGATGCCACCTCATAGCAAAGGCTGTCTACAGAAAGACATCCCTAGAGACACCATTCTGTATGCATAGCTCAGGTGGCCCAGAACTTGTTGAATAAATAACATCCCCCATTTCTTCTTGTTTACTGCATGCTCTTGCAGGTTCTGTAACACCAACCGATTTATGTGTAGGTAGCTTCGACTCCATTGCCCCTGATTTGACGTCTTAGCCAAAGAACGTCAAGCATGTGGTGGACCCCTTCGTCTTTTCTTCTGCCAAAGGAAGGTCCATGTGACTTGTCACTTCTTAGACAGTTTTAGCTCCCACTACAATACCTTCAAACCACCTGCTCCTACTGTCAATGAATTTCCTATCTCACCAGGGCCTTTTGCAAGCTCAAAGGGGTGCCATGGGAGTGCTTGTTTTCCCTACAAGCCTCCGGACAGCACACTAAATGGGGACATAATGAAAGTCCCTGCTATGGGCCCATTCAGGGAACCTGGAGCCAGCCCCACCAACCTGCATCACACAGGGCCACGTGCTAACCTCAGGCACTAAAATAAGAACGTTTTCTAAACTCACTCATGGAAACAAGGTAGAACAGCCATAGTAAACATAGTCAGAAGAGTGGCTAGGCAGTTCAAAATAAGTCTATGAATTGGTAACAAATCACAATAATCTCCAGGGAAAGTTATTTGTGGTAATTCCTTTATTTATTAAAGAGCTTTGCAGCCGGATGTCTTCAAAAGACCATTGCAGCTCTTGAATCTTCAGGACATTTGCCACCTAGCTGAAATTCATGGTTGCCCTTCAGGATCCAGGCTGTCATGGCCAGGCAACAGTTATGGTCTCAGATCTCAGGGCGCTCCCTTCTGCTTTGGAAGAAGTCGTGGCACTGCCTGGGCCGAGCGCGGGATCAGAAATGGAGTATTCTCAGAGAGGTTCAGCTTCACACAGCAGTGGTGCAGAGAACCTTATGCTACGGGCATGTACCTCCATGCCAAAAAGGGATTGTAGAGTTGTGAAAACGCATAGGCGTTGGGCCTGTAGAAGCCGGTCGAAGGTATGTGGAGCTCAGCGCATTGACTCTGAGCAGCAAGAATGTGAAATGATCCATAACTGAAACATCTTCATCCATTAACAACCATAACAGCTGACTTCCTCTACAAACGGCATGCAACAGCGGTTTAGCAATCTCTGATAGGGTGGCTTAATATACAACGAAATGAAAGACTTGTAACTAGCTCTGGAAACTAACTCTGGTCTCGACTGGTTTGTATACATGGGTGGCTCCTCCATTTGAGCGTAGAAGGATTGCCCCACAAGCCCCAGAGTTGAAAAATAAAACGGTAATAAAGGTAATTTATTACCGTTCTATTTTTCAGCAACCCTTCCTGAACTAAATGTCAGGACGGGGCGGGGCAAGCGCTGCTGAGTGGCAACAGCAGAGAGATATACGCTTTAAAATGCGCATGTCTCTTTGGCCGGCTGTCTTGGGCCAGCCAGCCAGACATGCTCATTTTAAAGTTCTCTTACCTAGCTGTCTTTGACAGCTGGGCTAGAGAATGCGCAGGCCTGCAGGGCTATTAGGAGCACTGGGAGAGCTGTTCTATCAAACCCTGACACTGTTTTCATGTTGTGGAAGCAGCACCAGGATTGGGTAAAGATGTTTCCTGTATCTGAGCTTCCTGTGAAGACACCCGAGGGAGGAGGACGTCACGCTGCAAGTCACCAAGGTAAGTCGATTTTTTTTGTGTGCCCACTCCACCACCCTCAGTACAAGCCGGCCGCCACTGTTTGTATACGCCTATCTGTAAAGCCCGTCAACACCTTGTCAGTGGTGGTAGTGCTAAAAGAATTCACAACACAATGCAACAATAAGAAGTGCTCTCAGGGCTTCTTTTAACAACCAGGTTGCATTACCTCCAGGCTTAGCAATTCTACCTCAACCTCACATGCTATTATGTCTTCTTGGAAATAATGAAAGACTTCTGGGAAATTGTCCTACAGTGTATATTCCTTTCTTATGCATGTCCTATGCCTCAGACACTCCCTCTGATCCATCTTTAGAGTATCTCCTATGTCTCCACCTCTGCCAGGGCAATCGGGGACAGAGGTACGTCGATAGAGAAGTTATGTCTTCGACTCCTTCCACAGCACATACAGTAGTACAAAGAAACTCTAGTGACTGCAGTGAGCACAGCCCTCCCTCTCCTTGGTTAGATGGATTGGTGTTTTCTATGGGCTCAGATTCAACTTCGATAGGGTGACCAAATTTTGAAAGACAAAAACTAGGACTTTTAGCAAACATAGAAGAAGGACTCAATTTTTAGAGCCGAGCTGCAGCGTGCATGCCCTGCTTGCTCTGCAAAATTGCTGTAGTAGAGTATGGGAGAGAAGCCGCACCAACTCTTCTCCCATATTTTTCATTAGCTTGTGTCATTGTCTTTCGTAAATGCTGCTTTCAGATTCGTTAATAGGCTTGTTAGTCCCTCCTTAGTATGAACTTGTCTTCATTTGTCCCTCCCATGGTGACTGGCTCTTTTACTTCATTTGTTACACAGGACCTGTTAGTCTGTAAGCACTATTTACTTTACAGAGTTTCTCTCACTGCAGGCCGGACATGCGCTGCTTCAGTTGAAACAGCGTGTGTTTTTTAAGCAGCACGGCCGCCCCGTAACACAGGCACCTGCTTTCAATCACTTTAACCCGGCATTAATTTGTGTCTGTTTCAAGCCCCCAAGTAAAATGGCTTTAGAAATGATGAGCGAATTAAGTCATGTGAATTCCAGGTAGCACATAATCCTGTACTGATGGGCTGAAGCTGACAACAGCACATCTGTGTTACATGTCATCTGTACTAAAGCGACCTGGCGAGTGGTTTTCAAAAGCCTGTTTCAGTAACAACATCACCACCACCACCACCAATACCACCACACCGATACCACCATAATCAATACCACCACCTCCACCAACACCACCACCAATACCATCACAACCGCCAATACCACCACCACCACCGATACTACCACCAACACCACCAGTACCACCAGCAATACCACTACCACCACCAATACCACTACCACCACCAATACCACCACCGGTACCACCACCAATACCAATAACACCATCACCAACACCACCACCATCAACACCACCAGTACCAATACCACTACCACCACCAATAACACCACCACCAATACCACCACCACCAATACCAACACCAACAATACTACCACCACCAATGCCACCATCAATACCATCAATACCACCACCACCACCACCACCACCAATACCACCACCACCACCTTCACCTCCACCAATACCGCCACCAATACCACCACTACCAATACCACCACCACCAATACCACTACCATAATACAACCACCGAATACCACCACCACCAATACCACCACCATCAATGCCACCACTTCCACCAATGCCACCAACATCAATACCAACACCACCAATACCACCACCAATACCTCCACCACCTCCGCCAATACCACCACCTTCACCAATAGCACCACCAATACCATCACCACGAATACCACCACCATCAATATCACCACCATCAATACCACCACCACCAATACCAACGCCACCATCAATACCACCACTACCACCACCAATACCAGTGCCAATACCAATACCACCACCAATACCACCACCACCACCAATACAACCACCACCACTAATACCACCACCACCAATATCACCAGCACAACCAATACTACCACTACTAACACCACCACCAATACCACCACTCCCACAAATGCCACCAATATCACCACCACCAATACCACCACTAATACCATCACTACCACCAACACCACCAACACCACAACCACCACCAATACCAATACCACCACCAATACTACCACCACCAATACCCCCACCAATACAACCACCACCAATACCACAAATACCACCACCAATACTACCACCATCAATACTACTCCCTCCACCACCACCAATACCACCATCACCACCAATACCACCACAACCACCACCAATACCAACACCACCGCCACCAATACCACCACCACCAATACCACCACCACCACTACTACCAATACCATTACCAATACCACCACCATCAATACCACCACTAACTACAATACAACCACCAACTCCACCACCAATACCACCACCACCAATACCACCATCACCAATAGCAACACCACCAATACCAGCACCACCACCAATACTACCACCACCACCATTACCACCAATACCACCATCACCACCAATACCACCACCACCACTAATACCACCACCATCAATACCACCACCACTACTTTTATCACCACCACTACCACCACAAATACCACCACCACCAATACCACCACCACTACCATCACCAATACCACCACCAATACCACCACCACCAATACCACCACCCATACCACCAATACCATGACCACCACCAATACCACTAATACCATCACCACCAGTAATACCACCACCACCAATACCACCACCACCAATACACCACCATCAATACCAATACCACCACCAATACCACCAATACCACCATCAATACCACCACCACCACCAATACCACCACAACCACCAATGCCCCACGACCAATACCACCACCACCAATACCAGTACCACCACCACTAATACCGCCATCACCAATACCAATAACGCTACAACCAATACCACCACCACCAATACCAGTACCACCACCACCAATACCATCACCAATACCACCAATACCGCCACCACCAATACCACCACCACCTCCATTACCAATACCACCACCACCACCATTACCAATACCACCACCAATGCCATCACCAATACCACCGATACTAGCTGCACCACCACCAATACTACCACCACCAATACCACCACCTCAGCGCCTCTCGTTCACTAGTAATAGCTGGGGCACTGTAAAAGGCCAGAGCTGCAGCCGAGACCATGCCTCCCTCCCTGCATGCCTGCCATAAAGCACAGCCCGCCCAGCACCAGGAGGTGAAGCCAAGGCCCTACTACAGCTGGAGTATTTTTATTAGGCCAAAGATAGCACTGACATTACGCAATGCCACACTGCACACTCAAATCACAGAGAGGGCAGGAAATAGCCCCCCTCCCGCTGTTTCTCCTGAGCCGCAATAATGTAATCACAGAGCGAAAGGTGTTGGAGCGCTTTCTTAGTGTTTGTAGCTCGGATCATATGTAACTCTCACTTCACACTTTGTGTCTGTGTAATTTACAACACTTACACATCTTCTTCACTGCACTATTTATCACTACTTTGAAGACATCGCAGGCCGATATCTTCCTCTGATATTTACAATCTAACAAGTGATTGAGAAGCCCCTTTATTGCAATGCAATAGGTCTCGCATTTGCGAGAGTTTAAGCTATTAGTATTGTAACTGAGAATGCCTTTTATTTATGTTATAAAACCCAAAACATAAATAAAAGGCATTGTCATTTACAATGCCAATATCTCAAATTTGCGTGAATGCGAGACCAATAGCATTGCAATTGCTTGTTACAAAAGACGAGGGGCACAAAACTACTTAAATGATAGCACGCATCAACATGGAAACAGACACGGAGGCACTAAGGAACTAAATTAAAAGCAACTTTTAAACCCAATGTTATTTTCCTTATTTTTCGAACAGTTTATGTTTTTATGATTTAATCTTTAATCTAATGGATATAGTATCTCAACCCTTATTACTTTTGATGTTCTTCTACAATTGTATTTCATGATGTTGTTTCCTATTAATAAACATCTTTCTGAACTTAAAAAAAAAACCAACGTTATGTGTGTTAATTAAGTTGTATTCTGATTAAAGCTGCTAACTCCTCCTGCCTTTTAGCACATAAAAACTTCCTTTTCTCTGTTTTCAGACGACCCTCTTTAAAAACCAGGACATGAGCTAAAATTGTCATAATCAGCCAGAACTGCTCGTGAAAAACCGGGATTGCCCCAGCAAATCAGGGACGCCTAGTAAACGTCAACTATTTGGGTTTGGTTTGTATTTTCTAGCCCACATTTTGTAAAATGTCAGTCCAATGCTAACCTTTAGAGCTGCGTGAAGTGCAAAACATTGTACAGCAAAGTATATATAAAGGGAAAAGCGCTGATGATGTAATTTCCTACAAAGCAAAATATAAGGCACTGGGCCGAAGGACAGGTCCAAGCAGTTAGGACCCCTCTTTTAAACAATATCCATGAAAGAGATCCCTGTTGGATCTATGGAATTCAAACATATTTTTCCGTAACAGAAAACCTAGGCAATAGTTATGAATTCTAATTATATTTCTTAATCGTTTTCAATTTTTTTTTAAAGAAAAACATACATTATTACAGTGAGGAGTGAAGCATGATACGTAGTAAAAGAAAAACATACATTAAATTGCCTTTTAAAAGAAAGAACCATAATTTAAGTGTGAACTAAGAAACATCACCCGTAAAAAAAAATTATAAAAAAAATTATAAACTGATCAAGTAATGCAATTGCCTGGCGAGACCATTTTAACAAGGTAAAACATTTTCAAAACTGACTCTATTGCATCAGAACTTTGCAACCGTAGTTGTCTGTAAACATTTAAAATGTATTGCCACTCCCATGCAAAAAGATCAAACGCATTGCATTATTATATACACACCGATCTGCCCTTGGCTATTCCAGACTGGTTATACTATTTAACGTTCAATCCACTCCTTATTCTGTCAACCACCACAAAAATCTTAGTGGTTTCACCAATATTTGGGTGCTTAGCCCTTTTCCACTGGACCAGCTCCATGTAGCCCAAAAGATCCAGCCATGTTTACACGGCGATACTAAGAGACCATTGGGCCGATGTACGATGCCGTTTAGCGGTTGCGAAACCTGCGATATGCAAAATCACAGAGTTTGTGAACGTAAATGGCTTTTACAAATGTACTAAACCTATTTTGAAATTCAGTAACTGATTACTGAATCGCAAAATGAGTTTTGAAATACATTAAGAGTCGCAATTTGGTAAAGACGTGTTTAGGGCGTCCCTTCTAAACTGTGACTCGCAATGTGATATATTGGGTTAGGCTGGGACCGAAAATAGGACGGGGCACCGAAATAAAAGTGGTCCCCACTAGTGATTCAGAAAGCTAACTAACTGTCACATATTTGCAAATTGGTGCAGTTTTGAACTTGTTAAGATATGCTGTGTGGGTGTTTTTCAAGGTATAGGAGATTTCATTAATTTGTACTTGCTGTATGTAATATTTTCATGTGTCCCAGTAAGGTTCAGTAGGGAATGTTGCCATTTATACATATACACTGTTCTTTCCTAAAGTTGCCATCACTTTTTCACATCGACTTTTGACACACATTTGCAATTGGGACACTTGCGTTAGTTTCTTGGCAACACTGACCTTGCTTTCACAAATAAACTTCGCAAGAACACTATCATACTGCCTTGACTTTGCGTACAAGGCCTACAAGTACGATTTTGCAAATGTGTTTGTTATTTACGACCATATGGTGACACAGCTATCTGTAGAATATAAACAATGGCAGCCTGATCACAATCTCGGCAAGTGGCAAAGATGTCTTTTTCTATATATAAACATCTGTTTGCAGTTATAGTCAGATTAAGCATTTCTGCTGACTTCGAGAAATCTCTACATGATGAAGTTTTTACTCATCATCTGACTGACATCTCAGTGAGGGTTGTCCAGTTCGTGACCAAGACGGCAGTAGCGGCTGGCCGGGAGCGAGAGTGGACGGGCGGAGGGACGGAGGGGAGGTCGCGGGGGTGTACAAAAATAAAAATACACTTATCTCCTCGTCATCCCTCGTTGACTCTGTATCCGCCGGAATCAGGAAGCACACTGGCTCCCTCCCCAAAGCCAATCACAACGCTGCAATGCAGCATTGTGATTGGTCTGAGCACCACGGCTCGGCGCTCAGATGGGAGATAGGAGGCTGGGCATGTTCCCCACCAGGTTGTGTAATGCATCCTGGTGGGGAACATGCAAAGTGCACAGTCATACCCACTTTGGAGTGCAGCAACCACTCCTCCTCCCGGACGCCAGGTGAGTCCATCCCCGCCCAACCTGACTGATCATGAAAATAAAATGACAGTAACAGAAATAACTTATGTTATTATCCTTTTATTTTTGGTTTTACACTGCTCCAAGAGCAGTGGGGCGAAACTCCTTCACCTAAGCGGAGAAGCCGCCAATGCAAGACGGGGTCCTACATTCTTACCCACCACGTAATGGGGTTGGATCATTCAGTAAGGGGATTCTTGGCAGAACATACACCTACACCCTAGACACAAAGGTTAGGGTCTGTATAGTAGGAGTACGCTAGATTGTTATATCATTTCATTTTCTATAAGCTTGTATATATATACTGTTTCTGCCAGATGGTGGAACTCTTTGTTCTATTCACTGTCTATATGCTCGTTATACCTTTAATCTGCTTCTGCGTATTGATTATTGCAGTACATATATTCTATAGAAGAATCAATAAATGTTGAAAATGTCCCTTTGTAACCTTTGTATACCTTCTCTCAGCAAACGAGAGCACATGTGTATGAGCGAAAGGTTCTAGGTCTTTATTCCTGAGGGGTCTGGGTTGTCATGTTCAGTGATTGTCAGAACTGTTAGCTCCCTATCTAGATCTTAGGGGGGCATATGGTGGCATTGTCAGATAGCTTGTCCAAGGGACAACATATCCTGCGGGGGTGCATGGAATCAGTCTGGCACAACCCCAAAGTCTATGTCGTCCACATATGTGCTGTTCCTACTGAATAGTGTAAACTACACAACAATATTTGTTGTAATTTTAAGTAACTCAACACTACAAGCCTGTCCACCAGTCTATAAACCGTCCGAAAACAACCCAAAAAAAGTCCCCCACACTGACCTATCATATCACCCTTCTGCCACGGCCAGATTGCCCTATATGTCTGTCCGACCCTGGCTATGTGTCACTGGTTTTGACCCCAGTTTCGGTTCCAAACCATTGACTCATCAATGGAGGTGATTGCCCATTCACAAAGGAGAAGTGTGTTTGGAAGTGGGTAGTGGTTCAGGGTAAATCTGCCGAGTCTTAAAAAACCTTTTTTTTAAGTACTCGTTTTCTTAAATGAAAACCTGTTTCAGTTAAGGATAATTGGCTGTGTTTAAAAAGAAAGCACTTTATTTGAATGCAGTGACTGACTTGAGCATGTCACCATCCGTGTGCTGGCATCAGATGGGAGTGAGCTGTGATTTGTGACCTGCCTTAGGAATATTGATTTGGTAGGTCGAACTGTGATCCGCCATGAATGGTCATTTTTTAATCCGACCTATTAGTGCATAGGTCAGTTCGCAAAATCAGAACTGATTTGGAAAAAGTCAGTGCGCAGTTTGCAACCATTTTATGATAATCAATTCTTATTACAACTTTCGAAGGTCCATCTGAGACTGTTTCGAAGCATTGCATTGGTAGATGTACTAACAAACCCGCGAATGCGTCGCTCCATTCAGCATCCATGGCCTCAGTCCTCCATCATAGCCAACGAATCAGAGCTGGATTAGAGTAGATTCTTTGACGTAAGCAAATAAGACTCCAAACTCCAGATAATGGTCTAGGAGTAAAGTCTACTTGCTTAGTTTTAAGCATCTTTCTGCCACAAATCAGAACGATGTTTGTTTACTATTGAGAAAGACAAAATGTCTGCCTTCTTGAGCATCAAGGAAGAGGGCGGCTTTAATTCCATTCCCTTTGCTGGCTGAAGATGCACATATGGACTGACCAGCATTATCCTTCTAGCAGTTCACATTGTGAAAAATCAACAGGCAGTCTAAAGCATGATATTCAATAAAAGTTTATTGTGAGCCTACCAAAGTGTTTCTCACCAGTTAGGAGCTTTTTCAAGGCTCCCCCAATATAGAAATGTTTTAGTTAGCAACACTATTTAGCAATATTTGTAATCCATCACTTTTTAACTCACAATATGAACTGCCCCAAGTGACAGGAGTGGGATCACGAGTTGCTGTAACACAAGGATTTGCTTCACTAGTGGGGTTTGGGCGTAATTTGGGATTATATGCATTCGGTGGGACATGGACCAGCATTTTGGGCTGAACTGATCCTTTTTGAGTGGTGCAGAGACTCAATTGCGTATGGTTGGTCCCCTTCTGCAAAGGCATAGACAAGCTAAAAATGATGGAATGGAATAATATAGAGAGGAATCCCCAGTGTTTATGGTTCATTGCTCCAACCATCGTTCTTTCACTCTCTAACATATTTTTACCAGCATAAGATGCAAAAAATGCACTGCTGCCCAGTATTTTGCATAACAACAAAACCAGCTGGTATGCATTCATAGATGTCAACTTCCCCATGTCGTAAGGGTAAGTCTCGGCTAGTCCGGTTTTTTCAGTAAACAGTATAAGACGCGTGCTGGGGAGTTTGAACTGGAATGTCAGGTACGGGTCTAGTTATTTAGTGTGATTGGCTAAATAAACAAATCTTGCTGAAAGTCACCCTTAGGCAGGGCTACAGGAATTATGCGGCAGGAGAAGACCAAATAATGTGTCGTGGTTGCCATCATTATGCAGCAAGAAAAGGCAAGTTATGCGACATAATGCTATACATTTTGTGATATTACTTCATTATTTTTAATTTTTTACACCTGGTAGCATTCTCCGAGAAAAATATTCACCATGTTGGAACACATTTAGCTCTCAAATAGAGCTATCAGCAACTGAAATAGCCTGTCAACCTTTGTGAAAAGCCAACTGATGCGCAAGAATCAGAGGGGCAGATGCATGAAGCTCAAATGGGTTCGCAAACGCCACAATTCGCAGAATTTCGGCGTTTGCGAACTCATTGTCGCTAAATGGTATGTATGTAGTAAAATTGAGTGCAAAATAAGGAATCGCAAATTTGCGATTCCTTATTTTGCGATTGCATTTGAGGAATCGCAAATTTTGCGATTCCTTAAATGCAATGTATGAAGCACCCAAGTTGTGCGATTTCTCATTAAGAAATCGCATATTACCGCCAACTTGAAGTTGGTGGTAATTTGCGATTTCTTTCACAAAAGCACTTTTTTGCATTTGTGAAGGTGCCATGTGGCGCACATACATGCCCTAGGGCATGTATGTGCGCCATATGCGCACACATGTGAATTTCAGGGGGCAATCAGGGTGTCCTTATGACACCCTTGTACCCTTGAAATTATTGTCAATTTGCGATTCTCAAATTGCGAATAACTTCACATTCATTCCTATGGGTCTCCTGGCCCATAGAAATGAATGGGAAAGTATTCCTTAATTGCGATTCGCAATTTGCTAATCGCAATTAAGGAATTTTAAGAAATCGCAACAAAAATGCGATTTTCTACATACATACCAATTTGCAAATCTCAAATAGCGATTTCTAAAAAATCGCTATTTGAGATTCGCAAATCTCGATGTTGATACATCTGCCCCAGAGTCATTATATATTTTTGTAACTTTTGAACCATTTATGATAGAAACAACATTTTTGTAAAATCTGCAGATTTTGCAGCAGTTGATGGAGTATGTGGCTAATGCTGCAAATCCATAATCATGCGAAAATCGCTGCGGCTGCAGAATCGCATAATTCCACTGGCCCCGCCCTTAGACCATTGGCTGATAAGTAGCAAGGACAACCAGGCACTTGTAAAGCCAATAGTCTGGCAAGCGTTTTCAGTTATAGGCCATGCCTGCTGGCGACACCATAACCAGAAGAGACCGGAATATGTATTTCAGCAGCAGCAGGAGCAAGGGAGGAGTTGAATCTGCTGAAATGTGCGAGCAACATCAGCTGAACGAGGTTCCTAGGGACACAAAGGTTCATTCCTCTAATTGACATCACCAGAGGAACACCCTTGGGTTTGCTTTTTTGCTGTAAAATAAAGTGCTGTATATTGTAGTGCCTTTCAATGCAAGCACCTCCTACTTGCAAATAGACAATGTTTTTTTTTACAGCAGAATATATTACTCTTTGCCAGGAGAATTTCCGCCGTGAGGTGCTTTGGGCTATAGCAAGATGGCCGCCTCCGCTCACTCCCTCTCTACCAAGATGGCCGCCTTGTTTTTGTCTTTCCTGCTGCCGTCGCAGCTGCGGCCTGGCCCCTCGTTAGAATTGTGTGGCTGAGACTGGTCGCCCCCTTAGTTCTCCGCTGCGTCGGAAGGAATGCACGTTTGCCGCTCTGGCCCACTTGCGCTGTGTTGTCGGGCCGTTTATCGCCGTTTGTCGCCGTGATGTGCTTGTGGCTTTAGCAAGATGGCCGCCCCTGCTTCTTCCCCCTCTACCAAGATGGCCGCCTTGTTGTTGTTGTTGTCTTCCCTGCTACCGAAGCGGCTGTCGGCCCCTCGGCCGCGGTTTGTTACTGCCGCCTCGTCAGAAATCAGAATTGTGAGGGCGTGAGAGGAGCTGCCAGTTCGTTCCTTGCGCTGACCTGCGCGCGCTGTTCTGCTGAGCCGGTACTCACTTGCTCGGTCACCGCACGCCGTGACTGCCTCTCTCTCCCTTCTTCCTGAGGCGGGGGGGGGGGTGCCAGGGCGGTCGGTGTTTCGTTCTAGGTGGATCAGCTCACCTGTCTTTGTGCGGCTCGCTATCTTCCCGGTCTTCTGACTCAAGCCGCCATCTTGGGGTCGCTCCTCTTCCCCCCTGGCCGCTCACCTTCTCCCCCGCCGCCGCCTTATTCTTGGCTCTTTTTGGTCGCGGAGCCTCTCGTAGGGTGCCGGTTTGGTTCCCTCACACTCTTTTTGGGGTTTGGCTCAGTTTCTCTCCGTTGGGCTGTGGTGCGCGCCGCTCGTTGGAACTTGGGGTCGGGAGCTCCGGACTTAGGTCTCCTGCCTCCTTGCCATCCAAGCCACGCCCCAGGGAGTCGCTCGAAGCTGACATCTCGGAGGAAGAGATTGGAACTGCCATAAGCCAACTGAAACGGAACAAGGCGCCAGGACCAGATGGCTACTCGGCGACATTCTACAAAACCTTCAGCGAACACATCAAGACACTGATGGCACAAACATACTCCACATGCATCCAGAAAGGGAGGATGACGGAGTCCATGTGCAAGGCCAACATCACCATAATTCCCAAGGAGGGGAAAGACCCACAATATCCCCAGAACTACAGACCAATATCGCTAATAAACGTTGACTGCAAGATCTACGCAAAAGTCTTAGCCAACAGACTAAACAGGATCCTGCCGAACATCATCCACCCCTCACAAGTGGGATATATAAAAAACAGACTGTCGCAGGACAACACAAGGTTACTGTGCCACCTGATCAACCACACAGCAAGCAGCAACGAGCAGGCGGTCATGATAGCGCTGGATGCGGAGAAGGCCTTCGACAGAGTCTCGTGGCCCTTCCTGGGTAACTGTTTGGGAGCCTTTGGCCTAGGCAGGAAGTACACGGCGATGGTCATGGCCCTCTACAACAAACCGAAGGCAAAAATAGTGGTAAACGGGAGTGCATCCGAAACGCTCACGCTGGGCAGAGGCACCAGACAAGGATGCCCTCTATCCCCCGGACTATTCCTGCTCGCTCTAGAGCCCCTGCTAGCCAGAATCAGGGACAACACTGAGATAACAGGCGTAAAGCTCAAGAGGAAGACCGTCAAACTAGCGGCATACGCTGACGACATCCTAATCACAACAGCGAACCCCTCCACGTCGATAAAAGCTCTGATGGCCACAATAGGTGAATATGCAGAAGCCTCAGGCTACAAACTCAATAAGGAGAAATCGGAGTGTAAGCCAATGAATGTCCACACCACAAGAGAAGTCCTAGGCGAATCCGGCCTGGCATGGCAGACGAAACCACTGAAATATCTAGGGCTCCACTTTGGGAGAGACCTCACGTCAACGCTGCAACACAACGAGGACCTCACGCTGAAGAAGATAAAGGAGAGACTGGAGTTATGGTCACCAAAGTACATCAGCTGGTGGGGACGCATTGAAACGATCAAAATGATGATAACACCGGTAATAAACTACACGCTAACAATGCTACCACTCCCAATGACAGAGACATTTCACAAAAAATTGGACCAGCTCATAAACATCTTCCTGTGGAAAAACAAGAAGCCAAGGATAAGCCTACAAAAACTAAGACTGTCAAGAGACCTCGGAGGCCTTAACCTGGCGAACTTCAAGACATACCAGACAGCATGTCTGGCGAGACAGGGTATCGCCTGGGTAGATGCCACACAAACGTACATGCCAGTATGGCTGGAGGTCGAACAGGACATCCTAGGAGGGCTCAAGCCAATAGCACTCCTAACAGCGAACCGGCACCCACTGAAAGCGAGCGCCATACTAAAACACACGAGAGACGCCCTGCTGAAAGTGGACAGGCACATGGCGCAGAAACTGAAAGGCACTGCTTGGGAATCCATCTGGTTCAACACTAAAGTGACCTACCAGGGGGCGACACTGCACAATGACACGTGGATTGGAGAAGGCATTAGCACGCCCAGTCAAATGGAAACCAGGCAAAAACCGCTGACGTTCCAGAACCTACAGCAGCTACATGACCTCCCGAACCAGGAGTTCTATAATTTCCTAAAAATTAAGACAGCAATAACAAAGGCCAACCTGTGCGGAGGAGAGCCGGGAATCATCAAGTACCTGCAGCTCATCAACTCAGCAGGTCACCAAACGGCAAAGATCTATAAACTCCTCAGCCCATCCAAGCTGGCGCAGAACAAAAAAGCAACCAACACATGGGAGACGCGCCTGGGCAGGCAACTAAATGAAACAGAGCGAGCAAAAATGTGGAGCTCAGCGACAACAAACAAAATCACCCCACAACTAGCGCAAACAAAATACTGGCTGCTCCACAACGCCTACTGGACGCCATCCAAACTCCACAAGGTCGGCATAGCAGACTCAGACAAATGCTGGAACTGCCTGAAAGAGGAAGGTACCCTCGAACACCTTATCTTCACCTGCGTGAAAGTCAGGAAGTTCTGGGCACAAATCAACACTTTCCTGAACGATATGCTCAAAACACATCTGGAAATCAGCTTCGTCAGCCTGGCGACTGAGCACCTAACAGCGAACCTACAAAGTAGAGAAGAGAGAGAACTCCTAGACCTACTTCTCACAGCAGCCCTCAAAATAATACTAACGAACTGGAAAAACACAGCCAAAGCAAGCTTTAAAACATGGATCAACTGGATCACCTTCCTGAGAGGAGCAGACAACATTACAGGCACCTTCTCGAAAGAACATAAAGCCAAGCTGCACATGTGGGACCCGCTCGACGAGCTCCTGAGGAAGAGCCAATAAAAGACAATCAAGACAACTACGTGCGTACCCCCCCCCCCCCTCTCTTTCTCCTCCTCTCCTTTTTCTTTTCTCTTTCTTCTCCAGTGGAGGGAGAACAATGGATATGACCGCCATCTGTGTACTTATATCTGTATATATATATTTTTGTACGACCTTCTTTTGTATACCAATAAAAAAAAATTCTAAATAAAAAAAAAAAAAGAATATATTACTCTTTTAGCTGATCCGAGATGTGCTTGATAAAATCACAAGCCAATGTCTGAAGGGAGCAGTGCTTAATTTGTTAAAAATAAGTGCCGGGCCCCCTCGTCAGGAGGCTGCTGCAGTTTGCACCACACATTGCCACTATACTTACACAACTACTAACCATCACACTGAAGTGCGACTATTCAGACTGTTCGAGGCCGCCAATGCTTTAAGATCGGCTTGGGTGGCAGGTGTTAGTTGTTGTTAATGTATATTGAATTAACAAACAACTGTTTTCTGCTCATCTCTAAATTACACAAACAGCGCCACCATGTGGCAGCTGTCATAAGTGCAGGCTCAGGCATTAAGTGCGGGTGCCCAGCACCGGAAACCACTGGCTCAAATTAAGCACTGGAAAGGAGTCACCCAAGCAAAGCACTAGATGGAGGGGCCTGACTCAAAGTTCACTGAAGGGAAGAGGCTAGGTGCAGCAGATGGAAAAATATGGAAAAAAGCCAATGTAAATACTAGTAGTCCTTCATTTATAAAGAGAAAACTAAAAGCCGGGGGAGAGGTGACCTTGAGGCCACAGGAGCTGAGGTGCTGAAACTGTGGAACCAGATTCAAATCCTGGCGTTGGCTCATTATACTCCGATTCTGAGCAAATCACTTAATCTACCTGTTTCTAAAAATAAAAATGGGCATCGTTTTCTGATGCTCATTGAAAGCGCTCTAAGGCCCTCTGGCCAGGTTGGAGCTATATGCAAAAAAATTAAATAAATTACAGGTTGTTAAAGCTGTAGCATAAACCCAGGACTGAACAGCCATCTCATACCTTTTTCAGAAGATGCTGATTCTGCGCGACACAGTCTTGGCAGGCACAGTGGATGGATACGAGCCATCACACACTGAGAACTAATTGGTCGGATCCTTGATGGTTGTGGTTAATCTACGAGAAGTGGCCTGCTACAGACTGAAGACATTGGAACAGAGGAGACTGCTTTTCGTGTTGAAGTCTCACCGATTGTTGAGGCATGGACTTGCATGCATTGATACACCACGGTTGTACCCCTCATTGTTAAGGAGCCAGACGACTTGGTCCTGAAGAGACCCTTTCATTCAAACGGGGTCGAAATGTCGACATGTATGTCTCTTGGTTCGCGATCATTTATGATCAGTATTGTGTACATTATATGCGCATACTTGTCAACAAACTGTATAATGAACCAGGGAGAATTGATAGTGTCTTTTGTATATATTGTGTGGGCCTCATTTATGAAAAGCGGCGCATCACTGCGTGAAAACAGCGATGTGTCACTTTTCATTGCGCCCTCCTTACGCATGCTGGATGCGTCATATTTACTGTATGACGCATCATGCCGTAAGGAGGTACAGATACGTATTTCTGACGTATCTGTAGGCGCAAAAATGATGCATTGTGGAGTGTGTCACAAAAGTGACGCATCTCCATCAATGGGTCATTTCACATGGGCAAGTTCCACCTCAAATATGCCTGCATCAGTCTTCCGCCTGTTCTGAGGCAGGCGTAAGATATTGACGCATTTGCGTCCTAAAAATGATGCAGTGAAATTTCATAGAAGCTGCTCCGTGTTTCACAGTGCAGGCGGGTTGCTGCCTGTACTTTTAACCTTTTCAGCGCGACCGCGATTCCCCCTCCGGTGCTGGGCCCTAATAAAAACGGGCGTGGTCATGACGGAACGGTTCCGTCATGAGCACAGCTCAACCGTAGCTCATGACGGAACCGTTCCGTCATGAGCATCGAAGGGGTTAAAGGAATTAGAGATCCCCTTGCAGGAGGGTGGAGAGAGTGACTGCACTCGCCTGCAAGAGGATGTCTAGGAGGTCCATGGGCCCCCATTTCTCCTCTCCAGAGTCTGCTCTCAGGGAACACACTGACAGTGCGCCCCCTGAGAGCCTCTTTTCCTCTGCGCCCGCGTCTGTAATACGGCACGGGCGCAGAAGAAAAGGGATTCCCTCATTTGCATGGGGCTATGCCTCATGCAAATGAGGGAACGCCCTCTTGAAGAGGTGCTGGAGTTTTATGTGTGCCAGTGCTTTCAGTATTACCGAAAGGGACGCACAAGCATCTGCAGCCCCTTCTGTAATACCAAAGTGCCTCTGGGGCGTGCAAAGCAGGCGCAAAGTTCGCAAACACCTATTGTGCCTCTGGGGTACTTCTATAAAACGACCCCAGGAATGGAGCAACTGGTGCCGCATAGGCCTGTGAAGCTTGGTGTGACCCCACTGGTTCTTGTCAGTGAGATGGTGAACGTGCTCAGGAGACCAAGCGCCTGTAGTTGAGAAAGGTGTATAAACTGCAGGTTACACATGGCTTTAGAGTGGATCCATTTTATAGGAGACAAATCTATCTAGTCCTTGCTTTTTAGCCAACAGTGCCATGCATGCTGGGATTTGTAGTTTCATTTTAACATTGTAAGTATAGGCCACTCCCTTGTTAGTTTTGGGTCTAAATCTTGCAGCAGTGACAACGCCTTTCATCTTTTGAGAAAGGAAACAATAAAAGTAGCTGCTTGTGCTAAACTTAAAATGTTGCAAAAAAAGGGAAAAGGCTTTTTTCGCACTGCTCTCTGCTTGTGGACTTTCACTTTCAGAGACAAACACTTCCTCACACAGCACTCCAAGCTATGGGCGTCAACCTGCTTTGTGAAAGAGAGCTTAGCTCTACCGCATTCCTGTGCAGCGCCTTGTGGCAGGAGTTAGTGCGAGCCCGCACGTACACCTGGGCCACCGCCTGGAAGTCCTGCTTTTTTCATGAACTTCCAGGGTTAATTATAATCTGAGCCACTGGAATTATGTGATTCTGCAGACGCAGCATTGTCCACATAACTATGTATATGCAGTGGTTATTTGCAGGGCTCGAGTCGAGGTACCACGGGGGTGGACGGCGTCCCCCCACTTATTTTACCGGGAGCTTGATAACTGGAGTAAATGGAGCCACACATTCACTCGTTGGCCTCTCTGGGGCGAGATCGGAGCTCATTCAGAACCTCTCCGTGCCTAAATGAATGTGCCCTTAAGTGGTGCTCATGAAAAGTGCCAGTTTTGATTAAGTGCCGGTGCTGAGCACCGGAAAATACTGACTCAAATTAAGCACTGTTTATTTGCTGCATTTGCCAAATAAGCCAACATCTGATGTTAATTTGAAGATTCTACAGAACAAAATATTTCAAGGTCAAACGGATCAAAAGTTACTAAAAACGCAGCGATACGTTTCACGTAGCGGAAGGCACTTCGAAAAAATGGTCTGGTCACCTTTCACTTGCCTTTTGCTGTATTTTAGTGTTAAAATAGTAATGATTAGGTGGACCTTTTACCAGGCAGTGTTAATATGTGCAAAAAAACAAAATAATACAGTAATACATTAAGAAAATGTGCAGCGTTACGCTCCATAATTCGCCTTTTCTTGCCACATAATTTAGTCATCCTGCTACATAATTTGGGCTCTCTTCTCATATAATTCCAATGGCCCTGATTATATTGGGATCTTAGAATAAGAGAACCATATTTTAAGGGACGAAAGCAGGATACATGTGTCTGTGGTTTCAAGTTTTGCAAGGTCCAGACCAAAGTTGTTCTAGAATAAGAATTAAAAGCAACCATGTTTATTTATTAATAGAAAAAGAGAACCGGGGGTCTAAAGGCCAATCTTGTGGCGAGTTCATCAAAACTACACAGCGGTAAGTTGGTACCCGAGTTACAAGAGAAACCCAAGAAAAAAGGAAGAACTCGTACAATGAAGAGAACACATGAGTGATAAGTGGGAAAATCCAAGCTGATGTATCTGGATTGCCATCAACTTAACTTTGTGATCAGTATTATCATTTGGTCATCCAGTTAGTGCAATGGTATGTCTCTTGATCATAGAGACATACTGCCATTATAGTAATAGCAGACTAGATCTTACCCACAGCCACTTCTCAAACACCAAATGACCAATTAAATGGTTGATTGCAAAAGAAAGAGTGCAGTGCAAAACACAAAAATATGTGGTGAATTTAAAATAGAGTGATGTAGCCAAAAATAATACACATTTTATTGAAACATAGGGACACCCCCTAGTTAAAAACAGAACAGTGCAACGGGCAGTATAAACAAATGACTGCCAAAAATGGCCAACATGTTTCAGCCTCGCGAGCAAATACTCCCTCGGCTTTCGTCAGGGCCTCTGCTCTCAAAAATTGCTCCTGCATATAATCGTGTGTAAGTGTATAACTGAATAAGCAATCGAAAAGGTTGGAATGAATACAACTTGTTGTATACTAATCCTCCGCATCAGTGAATGCAGATGGCATCTGTAACAAATTAAATGAAAAAATTAGAAGATACATGTTCTCTTCCTGATGTAGATCCTACAATTAAGTGTAAAGTGCTTGTTTGATTAAAATGCTCACCCAGCTTGACCAGGGAATGGACCTCACCTCACCTGGACCGTGCTCAGGATATAGAGGCCCCGCTCTGTGGAGAAAGAAGGCAGACGCAGGGGAACATATAGAGCTGCTCATATACAGTCCACGTACTTGCTCGATCCCATGTAAAACCTCCAATCATAAGCTCTTCCTCCCCAAGTAGGAACAAATTAGAGATAACCGGCCGGTACATCACCAAGACCCCGATTACCACAGCACAACTCAGCACTAAATATTAAAAGCGAACTTATTTGCAGTATTCATGTATTACACATACCAAACCATAGTCCTCTACAACTATGGAGTAAAATATATAGACTGCATGTAACGGTGATACCCTAGATCTCAGTTCTAGGACATGTTTACGAACGGCTCCCAGGTCAAGATATTATTTGTAGCTGCAAAGGCTGGGTAGCCGTGATGTAACTTGCCTACCTGTCCGTCGCATGGGGGCTCAAAGTATGCATTATTTTTAGATACTACGTACAGCTAAGAGTATCTAGGAGATTGATATAGGAAGATGAGCTGAACGAATATTCAGTTACTTGGTTTTGCATGAATTAAGGATATCCAGATTTGAGTTTATTGTTTACTACACATGACATGGATATTCTTGTTATCCAGGAGTTGTTTTAGGATAAATATAGTGCTTAGACTTGGGCACATTAAAACTAACCCTCTATTACATGTTACAGATAGGTTCGCTTTTAATATTTAGTGCTGAGTTGTGCTGTGGTAATCGGGGTCTTGATGATGTACCGGCCGGTTATCTCTAATTTGTTCCTACTTAGGGAGGAAGAGCTTATGATTGGAGGTTTTACATGGGATCGAGCAGGTACGTGGACTGTATATGAGCAGCTCTATATGTTCCCCTCCGTCTGCCTCCTTTCTCCACAGAGCGGGGCCTCTATTTCCTGAGCACGGTCCAGGTGAGGTGAGGTCCAGTCTCCGGTCAAGCTGGGTGAGCATTTTAATCAAACAAGCACTTTAAACTTAATTGTAGGAACTACATCAGGAAGAGAACATGTATCTTCTAATTGTTTCATTTAATTTGTTACAGATGCCATCTGCATTCACTGATGCGGAGGATTAGTATACAAAAGGTTGTATTCATTCCAACTTTTTCGATTGCTTATTCAGTTATACACTTACACAGGATTATATGCAGTAGCAATTTTTGAGAGCAGAGGCCCTGACGAAAGCCGAGGGAGTATTTGCTCGCGAGGCGGAAACATGTTGGCCCTTTTTGGCAGTCATTTGTTTATACTGCCCGTTGCACTGTTCTGTTTTTAACTAGGGGATGTGCCTATGTTTCATTAAAATGTGTATTGTTTTTGGCTACATCACTCTATTTTAAATTCACCACATATTTTTTGTGTTTTGCACTGCACTCTTTCTTTTGCAATAAACCATTTAATTGGTCATTTGGTGTTTGAGAAGTGGCTGTGGGTAAGATCCAGTCTGCTATTACTATAATGGTAATATGTCTCTATGATCAAGAGGCATACCATTGCACTAACTGGATGACCAAATGATAATACTGATCACAAAGTTAAGTTGATGGTAATCCAGATACATCAGCTTGGATCTTCCCACTTATCACTCATGTGTTCTCTCCCTTGTACGAGTTCTTCCTTTTTTCTTGGGTTTCTCTTGTAACTCGGGTACCAACTTACCGCTGTGAAGTTTTGATGAACCCGCCACAAGATTGGCCTTTAGACCCCCGTTTCTCTTTTTCGTTTGATCACATATACTATTTGGGGATGTGAACTTGGGCTGGTCTTTAAAATTTCCCTATGACCCTCCCTCTCCCGTTATTGTTGTAGTATTTATTAATAGAACCGTTTAGGAGCTGTCTGCCAAGAGAGTATTGTTTCAGAGTGCTACGAGAAGGTGGTACCAATGAAGAGGATGGACCAGCAAGACGGTGGACCGGGTAGAATGGAAGTAAAAACCTAGCTGAATTACAAGATAGTCTAGCTCTAGAGTAAATGGGTCTTTAATAGTTTCTAGAAGGAGGCCATGGTAGGAATTGGGTGGAGGAAAAGGTGTCAGAAGGCATTCTGGATCTGCTTGTTTTAGAATAATTTAGAACTAGCTTAGGTCTCCTTAAATATTTGAGCGCAGGACCCAGTGGCATTTTGTAAATCAGCTGGAATCCTGCGTCGGCCAACCTTCTTGGGTTCTGGCCCGCTCAGTCATGGGCCATGGCTGTGAAGATCAAGAATGACCCCCTTGTGCACACAGAAAACATACTACATCGTCACCATTAGTTTTTTTGTTTCTTTGAAACAAAACCACTTCTAGAGACAAAATAATGCCCAGTGCGCCGTAACAACATGGCAGCTCAAACTGGTACTTATCTTTGAAATGTGTATCCGCAGCTGTGGCAGTAGCACGTTTGGCAAAATGACCCCAGGAGGTGGTTCTTTGCTGGCGGGGCATAGGCAGGGGCTCCATAGATCCAACAGAGAGCGAGAGACGTCCACCCCCCAACTCCATATGATTCTATTTAGGGTCTGGCTTGACGACAGTTGTCGCCAGACAATTATGGGAGCATCACTAAAGAGGGGGTCTAGCTCCTCCCGCATGTTGGGAGGCAGGAGTACATGTTTTTATTTGGTAGAAATGGTGTGCTTCCATTAAAAGAGTGCTTGCCCTCCACACTGCTGGGATCATTTTGTTTATGTATCCAGCTGCCTAAACTTAAACTTAAAGGGTCACACACATGACACTGTAATGCTATTAAAGCATCTTAGGTAACTAGGTAATGTATATTGTTTTCAGCTGATAACAGCAAAAGTGAGGAGGGCTGTCATTAACCTACGTGGAATTTTTAGCTCTGGCTTGACATAGCCGACTTCATTGAGGAGAGGGGCGGACCACAACCCCCAGTGTTGCCTGCGGCAGCTGCCACCAGCCTCTTGTTTCACTCATCTGGAGGCGTATTCAAAAGGCTGTTAGGGCTCCCACAGCGCGGGAGCCGACTTCATTGAGGAGAGGGGGCGGACCACAACCACAAGTGTTGCCTGTGGCAGCGGCCACTAGCTTCTTGTTTCCCGTGCCCGGAGGCGCATTCAAAAGGCTATTCGGGCCCCTGCAGCGCGGGATCCGCCCGGGCGCGTACCCGGGTGAAGACCGGGCCTAGACGGGCCTGTCTTAGCCCATCCTACACCGGCAGAGGCTGGATTTCGGCCGGCCTACGGCGCATTTGAAGACAGTGAGAGTATTTTTCTTTTTTTCTTTTTGCAACTGGCCCATGATCTTGACAAGAAAGGCAGGCCTCACCTAGTACATTAAGACATGCACCTGCCATCCACTGGATCCCTCATATAACCCTCAGTCCTCTAGATAGTTTGAAAAATGGGAAAAAGAAAGGCAGCAAATAAGGAACTGCAACAAGACTGCAGGTGGATCACACTTGACACTCATGAACTCAGGATCAATGGTGGCAATCAAACAGTAGATCATGATAATGGAAGAAACCCTGAATACAGAAAAACCAGTAGCACTAACAATGCCAAGTAATGGACCCACAGTATGCAAATCCGGACACGCCTGTCGCCCCAGGCCCCAAAGGCCCAACCAACCCCAAATGGCTGTATTTAAAATGTATCTGATCATCTATTAGTCAGCGGCCAGGAATGTGACACCCAACCACCATCGAAGTGCCCCAAAAACCCTGAGACTGCCCATAAAGCAATTGAGGTCACCCATGCAGAACCTAGACCGGTACCCATAAAAACATGTAAAACATCTTTTAAATGGGGTAAAACACCAGCTTCCTCTGAGGCAGGCCCCAGAGGAAGATTCCATGCCATTACTCAGTCCTATAACCCACAGGATGACCTCAGAAAGCTGACCACAAAGATAGATGATCTAGATAAGTTCCTAAGAGACGCCCAAACTATATTATCTGACAGAGTGGTGCTATTCGAGAAGACTGTAAATAAACGTTTAGAAAACTCGATGCAACATAACACTGATAGTATAGTAACTAAGTACGCCTGTTTAACAATGACCACTGGTACGGGGACAACACTTAGACAACCCACACAATTAGCTCCCACAACGATATACAACCTGCAGGGCCTTACTGCAAAGAGTGTTGATCAAAATAGACACGACCAAAGCCCTTAATATGTTCCATCAGAACTACACCTGATCCTACTTTAATTGATACGAACACAGGCCCACATTGCCACTCAGCCTAGTCATAACCCTTCTCTTACGCCCTTATTCCAAAAAAGGCAACAGCCAGATTTGGCCCGTTTGGACTTACTACCAGTAACCACCCCATATACGATAATTTTGGCCAACGTTCCGAGGTTACCAGCTCAGATATCTGAGTCTTAGGATAGTCGGAGTAATAAATCCCTATTCTGGTTAGGCACAAAAACAGGGCTAACCGAGGCACTTTTCACCGAATTCAAGATGGCCAGAAGAGTTAGCTGGATTGGAAGAGATCGCAAAACCCTTCATGGTGATTGTGTGGTTTTAACATTTAAAACTCCACACCTAGTACAAAGCATCTTGAGGCGAGCTGGAAATCATTTTACTATGACCCCGGGCATCAATTTAGTGCCCTTTGGTTACTTTTACCAACCATCGACGGACCCACATATAAGACCTTCCATCAGGGACCACCACGATAACACCCATCATACATATAATATCCTTGCAAGTTACACTGACACCTTAAGCTACTGGTGCAGGTTTAATGTTAGTCTTCACATATAGTCCAGTCGCACATGCCTAGTAGATCAGTTTTATTCTTGACCGAGTTCAAAGCCCACCATGAACTTCATACAGTCTTCAAACATGTTGTGAACATTCATTTAACTGTTGATAAACATTTGGTCCAAACACCACAATCGTTTAGAACATGTTGGAGCTCGAGATCTCTACGAGCCTGATTCGCAGAGCATTTTGTGCGCCTACATCACTTCCTCAAAGACACGCTTTGTTCCATTAATCGAGTTTAACTTTCCACATCCGTTTCAGAATGAGTTAATCATATTACTATTTCGGACGTCCACTTAAGGCCTCTCCATCTCGTTAGCACATTGGGCTTGTTCCATGCAGCAGTCAAAGCTGTCCAATATGGTGATTAGGTAAGGATATAAAGTGTTTTAGGTCTCGCCAGAGCCAGCGCATGCGCTGCTCTGGCGAGACATTTAGTAGCTGCTTTAAAAGTGCTACCATGCCGGCATGGAGCAGAAGAGCAACAAGAGACCAGGTAAGCAACAACACCTAACGCTGCAGCACCCGCGAAGCGGGTGTGGCGAGGTGTTTTCAAGGGTCGGCAGGGGGGCGGTGCTCAAGCCCCGCTGCAGGTGTGGGTGACAAAGTTACTCCTGGGAGATGGAGTCCTGACGATATTGGATGCGCCTCTCTCCCGCAGCAGATCCCCGATGGCCTCGCTCACAGAAAGCAAGATTCCCGGTATGCACAGTGACACCCTGGAGCAGAAGAGCAACAAGAGACCAGGTAAGCAAGAACACCTGACGCTGCGGCATCCGCGAAGCCCGCAAAGCCAGCAACTCTGCCCCAACCATTTTATTCTCAATTCCAGAATTAATAACCCCTTGTAAGAACTCCTCGTTACCCCACAAGAATACTGCAGATTATCCGTATTGACATATGAAGTATAACCGCACCTTATCCCAGGGTCCCTTGTATTCAGCTCACATGACTAGAACTAGCGTATTCTAAAGACTCCATTGCTGCTAGCCTAGTAACTCTGTTTTTTGTCTGAAAACTCCTGTTTTTGACTGAAATGAGAACACATGTGGCCTGGTCTTTCTGGGGGCAAACCCACTTGCTAAAATCATGTTATTCCTGATTCTAGATGTCACAGCTCGTAATAGCCCATTAACAGCATAGCAATATCACCTTGTATCAATGATTTTTTTTTTTTTGTAAATATATTTTTATTGCAGACAATATAAAAGTTACTTGCAACTACATTTTACATTTCCATATCCAATGACTGCTACGTATCAAGCACCTATCGTCTCGTTACACAGCCCGTATACCCACATCCCAGAGGCCGGGCGGCGGTAACCATGAGAAATCAAAGGACGTAAAACAAGAATCAAGCGCAGCCATCTAGTAGGAAAACCTTGTGTCCGCTTTTCCAGTTGTAAACAGGCCCTCCCAAACGAACCCCGCCCCCCCAACAATCCCCAACTCGTTTTCGGGACGCTCCTCGCTAACCTTACAATTTTAAAACAAAATTTTGTTTTTTCGGTTGTGCCATAGAGCATACATCGATTGTAACAATGTCCATCTCCCCCCATCATGCATAAGCGAGCCCGTGTCACTGAAAGCTAGCTACTAGCCTCCAAGGCGATCCTGGTCAGCAGGGCACAGTCCCGTGAAGGGCATACTAATCGAGTCCACTGTATCCTTAGTGCATAAAGGAATAGAGTAAAATATAAACTCCCCCCTCCCTCCCTCCCGGTCCCCGCCATCGGTGCATCGTTGTAGGGATAGTCATTGCGGGTCTGGAATATCAAGGTCGTCAGATGGGAAAACATGCAATGTACCTCTCGTGTTACGGGGAAGTAGTCCGGTCATTGTATCAGTCTTCTGAGTCGCTCCGTGTGTCACAGTCGCGTAAAGCTTGTACCAAGGCCTCCCACGCTTGCGCAGTCTCTAAAGCTCTATCGTTCTGCTGCCTCCGCGCTAGTTGGAATCTCAAAGTGCTCTCCCCACCAGCCCACATAAGGAACTCATTGCGCCACCTAGCCTCTGTTGGACCCGTTCGCGCCTTCCAGTGTCGTGTGATTTCACGTTTCGCTAGGATAAGTCCCATATCTATGAATTTTCTAGTGACTTTGTTTTTTGAGGTATGCGGGAACCAATGGAGGACCCCGACCGCCATGTCGAACTGTAATTCACGCTCTGTCACTTTGTTAAGAGTATCCCCCACCGATTTCCAATAGAGGGTCAAGCTAGGGCAGGTCCATAACATGTGGCCAAGTTCCACTCCAATTGCCTGACATCTAGGGCAAGCCGCGGTAGCTACAGCAAAGTATTTTTGTATCTTTCCCGAGGTCAAGTACGCCCGGTGTAGGATATAAAAGTGGACTAATTAGAACCGCGCGTTGCGCGTACTCTTCCAGGCCCGGCGCATCAGCTGCGCCCATGTTGTCTCGGGAATTTCCTTCCCTATGTCCGCCTCCCATTTACCTTTAAGCGCCTCCAACGGAGGTAGTCCCTCAATAAGCATTCTGGTGTACAGACATGTGACTGCTTTAACCGTCCCAGCTGCCATCATTGTATATTTAACAAAAACAATTTGCAACCACGTAGTTAATGTATACCACGTGACCACCAGGTACAAAGCCCAAAGTAAATTTATTTTTTCTTTTTACTTAGATTCAAAATTCAAAAACACAGACACAAACAAAACAAATGTTACGACAGTGGATTCATGATGACATTATATACAAATTTACAACATTTACAAATGTACAACACTCACAAAAATACATCAAGCGAAATGAGTGAACGAGACACACCAAAACAATACTAGAATCAATAGACAAAATCAATTGCAGTTCTATACAATGAAAAAAACTTTCAGGTGGAAAGCAAACATGTGACCAGTCCATAGAAATATGAGACCATGGGACAGGCGGGAAAGATGGAGTGAAATGCCTGCCTGTCAACCAATCCTGTGGTTAGTTATTTATAACGGGTTTACACAACTTACCGGCGTTATTAACGGTTCTGGGCGGCAATGCGGCAATGCGGTCAATCGATTGACCGCATTGCCGCATTGCCGCCCAGAACGCCGGATTCATTCCGTTGTCCACAGTTCCAGCTGTCAACACTAATCGCTTGCTGGCGCGGAGTAACTTCTTTTTCCCCCATTGTCTGGGACTTCAGATCCCACGCAGAGACGGCTCAACATGTGAGCTCTCTTGGACTCCGCGTGTGCACCGCGTCGCGGGCACTATACTCTATCCTCAGTTCTTGTTGCAGCACAGAATTTTTTCTCCCTGGTTGAGTTCTCCTATACCACGACTAGTTCCATGCCTTGTGCAGAACGACAGCCCCCAGTCCCTGTCCTGAAGAGAACCGTTAATAACGCCGGTTCGAAACGCGTCGACACCTCCACCCTGTGGCAAATCCTAAGGGTGCCCCTAGGATAGAATTTCATCAATTACTCTGGATCCTAGTTGTGTAAACCCGTTATAAATAACTAACCACAGGATTGGTTGACAGGCAGGCATTTCACTCCATCTTTCCCGCCTGTCCCATGGTCTCATATTTCTATGGACTGGTCACATGTTTGCTTTCCACCTGAAAGTTTTTTTCATTGTATAGAACTGCAATTGATTTTGTCTATTGATTCTAGTATTGTTTTGGTGTGTCTCGTTCACTCATTTCGCTTGATGTATTTTTGTGAGTGTTGTACATTTGTAAATGTTGTAAATTTGTATATAATGTCATCATGAATCCACTGTCGTAACATTTGTTTTGTTTGTGTCTGTGTTTTTGAATTTTGAATCTAAGTAAAAAGAAAAAATAAATTTACTTTGGGCTTTGTACCTGGTGGTCACGTGGTATACATTAACTACGTGGTTGCAAATTGTTTTTGTTAAAACTTCCTGTCCAGCCACTTTGTTCTGTTTTCCGTATTGTTGAGATCCAGGCTGGGTAGTTGTTGGATCCAAAACCTTCTTTGTTCTACAGTATCATTGTATATTGGCATGCCTTTGTCGTCTTTGGTTCCTCAAGTCCCCCCTTCCAGTGTGCCTGTATTGCCCGCGTAATCGCCGCATGCAGCAGGAAGTCTCCTCCAGGTATGTCAAAGCGATCTAAGAGCGCTGGAAACGATAATAACATCCCGTCCTCGTAAAGATCACCCAGGACTTGGATCCCCGCCTCCTCCCAGTTCTGCAGTTGCGACCAATTCCCACCATGCGGTAATGCTGTGAGCATCCCCAGCGGAATTTCAGGGGCGTAGGGGTGGTTCACTCCCGCTCGGCGCTGCGTTCGGTTCCAGCATAGCCTAAGTGTACGTTCTTCCTGTGTGAGATCCCTAAGGGCTAGTCTCTGCTGAATTGCTTTGTAGGAAAGCACATGTCTAGGTATTCCCAGGCCACGTGTGTGTATCTTCTGGACCTTGGAACTCTCGGCCTTGTATCAATGATACTACATGAAGTATTATTGTGCCTTTTTAATGGGCCACTTCTAATGCGACACTAAGTATAATACTACAAAGATTCTGCATTTGACACAATGGACCAACTTTTGGTCATTACTTCACACTAAAATCGACATATATTGCGAATGAGTGCAAAACACACGATGAGGACTGGATGTCCCACAACTGTGTGCCTGGTGTTGATCCTACTGCCACCTAGAGGTCGGCAAGCCACAGAGGGCTCGAGCCTGAGGTCCTTCTCTTCCCCTTAAGCCAACAAGCATTGGAATAGCCAATAGGTCTCGCCCTTTGGGACCTTATAAAGTCTTTAGCCATGCAACGGTTGATGTTGTTGCACCAAGGATATTGTGCTGCATAACTAAATACTTATAAGGTCCCAAAAGCGAGATCTATTGGCTATGCCAATGCTTGTTACTTATCTTACAGCGTTGAGTGAAGGCTAAGCAAGGCTGCAGTACTCGGCAGAATGGAACCCGGTGTGCATACCGCCAGGGCACAAGTCATAAAAAGAAAAAGTGGGGGGGCTCACCAAGTCCGGCAGAATGGCTGTGACATCACCACACATGCCATCATCAAAAGTGACATCACTGGAAGTGACATCACAGAAAGCAACATGCATGTTAAGCTGGTCTATCTTAAGTACACTTTAATATATTAAGAGATTTAACGAGTATTATGCTGATCAGTACTTAAGCCTGTGACATACTAAACTTGGCACCAAGAACAAAGCAATTAACTCATTGCAATAAAGATGCTAGAAACTGCAATTGTGAACTATAAAATGTATTTATCTACCCAAGGTAGCACCATTGTATACATCAACAATTACAAACACTCTGATCAGTCTAAGAGAACAATGCAAGTTGCACACTCTATTTGATGTTCTGAGCTTGGAGATCTGTGCTTTCCCCGGGGTGTGTATGAGACCCAACGGGGCCTTGCCGTGTTGGAGGACGGACCATGGCAGGTGTGAGCAGGACTGAGAAATGGGGCTTCAGGTGAACACATAAGCAGGGGCCTCTGTTTAATTGGGTGGCTCCTGGGATAACTCCTGTAAGCTGTGGCACATAAAAAGAAGAATATATATATTAGAAGCATTTTGGTAGTTGAAGGATAGATGACATCATGCTGGCCCGGTTAGATATCAATCAAGATGGAACCCACATATATTAATACTCCATAAAGCTAAAGGGATGTTGGCTTCTGAAGGAGGAACATGTTGCCTTAAGTGAAAATGAGATCAAGTTCCATGGAACAATTTGTGGTCCCTGGTAAAAGGAATAATGGAATAGATTGGAGCTCTGGCATCATGTCACGGGCCCACATTCTGGGACAGTTACAGGTGGAAGGGTGTTCAGATAAGTAGTTGGACGAATGAGTGAGAATCAGAGTGCTGATGATTACCAGTAAGTAATCAAACCATTAAATCCTAATCCACATCCTCATTTAATTCCTTACTCAATGAGGACATATGTAAGTGGCATGCCTTTGTCACAATCCACCAAGACACTGGCAAGCATATGACAGTAAACAAACCCACAGTGCCATTTGTCTATAAAATACCGCAAATTATACACACTCAAATTTACTCTTACATATTTGTGTGAGGGACCTGATAGGATGGTGTTTCTGCAGCTGTTAGTTTAAATGTTATGTGAAGGACCTACATGAAGATACAACCTGAGCAGCAAAGTCCTTAAGTACACAGTTCCTTGAGCTTGGACCCTACACCTTACACTGCTGTGAGCAACAGTAATAAAAGAAAATATGAAGACCACCTCCACATAGAATAATGAAGTGGGCGACATCAGTAAATAAACAAAATCAAGTCAAGCGAGTATTTCTAGCCTTCATCTATGCATACCTCGAACAGCAAATATAAATACAAAGCACTTTTAAATGTGTTCTAGAGCTTTGGCAATGATCCATGGCTACTAATTACAGTAAACAAAGCCAGAAAAGGAATGTTACAATAGAACACATACCATTTTGTTTACAAACCTATTTAGTATGGTGTGCAGGAAGTGCAGACTCTTAAAACAACACCGAACCTCCACTTACACTCTACCTGCTCTTCTTTAAGTATACCTGACCCTCCCAATACCCACTGGACGTCAACTCTAAGTGCTTCTATACTTCACTAAGGGGGGTGCAGCACATGTTTAATAATCATGGTACATGATGGGGGGATGGGGGGAGAAAAGGCTGATGAGATGGGACACCAACAAGATTTATGTCAGTAATACAGGCTAAGGTGGTCCTTTAACCACTTCCATGCTGATGACGGCCCCCGTCCGTCATGCATCACGGTGGGCGGGTGCTGATGACGGCTGGGGGCCGTCATGGACCCGCCCACTCATTAAAACGACCGCACAGGCGCAGAATCGCGGCCGCACCCAAGAATTTTAGAACGCTCCCTAGCCCAAAGTGAACCAAAAGGAGCCCAATATGTCTACTCTAAAGGTGGGGCTTGGACACTGTGATGCAGTCATTAAATGATAATTGTTGCTGGACCATCTTACAGAGGGGGTGGCACTAAGGATGTCTGCCCCTGCTAACTGCTTCGCTTGTCTCTATGGAGTCCTCGCAGCAGCCCTGTGAAGTTTCCCAGGTTCATGCGTGGTGATGCCCCAGTCCAAGGTTTTTTTTTATCCTGGGACTTTTAGTCTTGTTTATTCCATTCTAAAACAGGTCTACGAGTCCTAGAATTCAAAGCGAAAACCTGGACTGGACCAGCACATCAGGCATAGACATGGGAAACCTGGCAACTACGTTGCAGGGAGGGTCAGACAATGGAGCAGTACAAAGTAGCATACCAAGGTTGCCATGGTGCAAGCCAGGGAAATTGTTCCTTGGACTTTTGGGGTAGTACAATACATCAATTATCAAGTTTCAATGGGCCAGGGTAATTCAGGGCTTTGTTTTTTATTTATTTTATTTATTTGATGAGTTTTATATAGCGGTGGCTAGCAGGCTCTTTGACTTTGGACTTTTGGTGGGTCTCCGGATATATTACCATTACCATTGCCGGTAGGCCTGACTCGGACACTTTTGCCAGCTTCTAGCTCATCTCCCCTACCCCCCCCCCCCCTCCTTGCTCCATAGGACCTATTTTTATTTTTGTTATTTTTATTTGTTACCCTGTGTAACCGATGCAATTAAATTTAACTGTAACTGATGTAATATGTTGAACTGTTTTATTCCTCGACCTTCATGTAAAGTGCTCTGATACCTCCGGGTATCTAGTGCCACTGCACCTGCTGCACCAATTGTAGCTACACCCCTGGAAGTACCTCCTTTCTTATCCACATGACTTAGCCATGATCAGGCAGTCACTCATTCTAGGATATTATACTTCATCTTCAGTTTTAAACCTTGCAAAACATCTGCGGGACAGTAGCATTGGGTGCATGTGGAGTCCCCAGTTATGGCACCTGGATTGGCTTTTGGAGAAATGCCTGCCTATCAACATTTTCAAGTACTTTGGAGCCAGCCTCTCAATTTCTTTAACCTCAGTAAAGGATTTATCTCTATATGAAGTTTCACGTAAACTGGACAAACGTGAATGGAATTTAACAAACTGTTATATTTCTGGCCCTAAATGTTAAACCAGTCACACTTTCATGGAGAACAGATCATGCTTTCCAGTGCCAACAAATTTTAAAATGGGCCATAGAGACATGGTATTGCTCTGTGCGAACAGTTTATCATTAACCTGAGAATCGTGCATAGAAGCTTCTGCAAATGCAGGTGAATAACAGAGGTGGATAGTGTGAAAATGTGCGTGACAAGGCTGCTCTTTTAAGTACTTCAGTGACACTTCATACAGGGCGGCTCTGTGCTGACTGAGAATGTTACCAACAACATTTGCTAGCTCGAAACCACGAAAATAGCACAAAGTCATTAAAAAAATATTCCAGTATTTGGCAACCCGCAACGTTTCCTCTCAAGACACAAACCCTGAAAAAAGAAAGAAGCGGGTGGACTAACCAAGTTAGGCAGTCATGGGGAGTGACATCGCATGTTGCATTCACAGGAACTGCAAAAAGAACTATTGATGGACAGAATGCAGAACAATGTCATACATTCACCCCAGTACAGAGATCTGGGCCTAAATCTATCGTGTTTTTTGCAACACCATGCCATTCCAGTTTGGACCCAGCCATATGCAAATCAGTCTTGACCCTGCACCCAATGGGAACAGTCCAGCCCGAACTACCAGGCCAGGTCCTCCCTGGACTGGAAACAAGCATCCTAGGACCGGTTTCTGGCTTTCAGCCCTCATCAGCTAGGATAGCTTGACTCCAGTGGCATGGAGAGCATGAGACCCATGTCTGGGCATACCCGTTCCACTTGGAATGACAAATGCAAAAAGAACAATTGATGGACAGAATGCAGAACAATGTCATACATTCACCCCATTACAGAGAACTGGGCCTAAATCCATCGTTTTTTTGCTCACCATGCTATTCCAGTTTGGACCCGCCATATACAAATCAGTCTTGACTCTGCGCCCAATGGGAACAGTCCAGCCCAAACTACCAGGCCAGGTCCTCCCTGGACTGGAAACAAGCATCCTAGGACCGGTTTCTGGCTTTCAGCCCTCATCAGCTAGGATAGCTTGACTCCAGTGGCATGGAGAGCATGAGACCGATGTCTGGGCATACCCGTCCCACTTGGAATGACAAATGCAAAAAGAACAATTGATGGACAGAATGCAGAACAATGTCATACATTCACCCCATTACAGAGAACTGGGCCTAAATCCATCGTTTTTTTGCTCACCATGCCATTCCAGTTTGGACCCGCCATATACAAATCAGTCTTGACTCTGCGCCCAATGGGAACAGTCCAGCCCGAACTACCAGGCCAGGTCCACCCTGGACTGGAAACAAGCATCCTAGGACCGGTTTCTGGCTTTCAGCCCTCATCAGCTAGGATAGCTTGACTCCAGTGGCATGGAGAGCATGAGACCGATGTCTGGGCATACCTGTCCCTCTTGGAATGACAAATGCAAAAAGAACAATTGATGGACAGAATGCAGAACAATGTCATACATTCACCCCATTACAGAGAACTGGGCCTAAATCCATCGTTTGTTTGCTCACCATGCCATTCCAGTTTGGACCCAGCCATATACAAATCAGTCTTGACTCTGCGCCCAATGGGAACAGACCTGCCCGAACTGCCAGGCCAGGTCCTGCCTGGACTGGAAACAAGCATTCTAGGACCGGTTTCGGGCTTTCAGCCCTCATAAGCCAGGATAGCTTGACTCCAGTGGCATCACAGCCCATGACCTCACAGGAAGTGCAGGGGTGGCTTCTCCATTAGGGCGGAGGAGCATTGCCCCACTGCTTTCTCGCAGTGCGAGAAGCAGAAACATAAAATGGTAAAACTATCATTTTATATTTCTGCTTCTCGCACTGCGTGAAAGCAGAAGGGTATGCCTGGTTGGGGGCGGGCGGGTGGTCGAGTCGGGGAGGAGTGACTTGCCCAACGTTGTGGGCCCTGACTCTTTGGACGGCCCTCTGGGGCCGACCAAATCAGTCATGCGCACTCTTTCTTTTCTCCATGTAGGCTGCATGCAGACTATATTGGGAAAATGATCTCCCCATAGTCGCCCGACTGGACCCTGTCCCCACCTATCACAACGCTGCCATTGCAGCGTTGTGATTGGCTTAGGGGAGGGGTGGGAGGCTGCCTGTTTCCTGTTCAGCAAGAGAGCAGGAAAACGGGACCCGGCCAGGAGCCGCGATGTCCCAGGAAGGTACGTTTCTTTTCTTATATTATTTAAACCCTCTGCCCCGCATGAACTCCCCACCTGCGAGTCATGTCGGCCGCGACTGAGGTAATGACATCAGATCTTAAGACCTCACGTATTTTTAGCAGGTCTCTCATGAGTACATTTGAGAGCATTACAATATTTAACAAATGAGATCTTGCATTAGGGTTGTGCCAAAATATTGACGCAACCTCAACGCAAAATCTGGGCCTCAATTTATACTTTTTCTTTTTTTAAACCTACCACAAAGAAATTCGCAACAAGGAGAAAAGTGCCTCTAAATCTGTTCTGCTGAAATGGTTGCAGTGTCTGTATTTTAAAGTATGTTAGGCACCTGTTGCAGAGATCTTTGTGTACCAGCTGAATATCAAGGAATAAAAATGGAAGATAATTCGGGAGGACAACGTATTTGCTGGAGAGATCTGTGTTTTGCCTAGTCCTAGTTTTGAATCAAAGTAGCATAAAAGGTCAATATGTCTCCTGCAAAGAACATTATGTAACACCGAGATGACAGATATTTATTTTATGTAAATGGGTAAGGGGGTTACTGCTTTTAAGACAGAGATCCTTGTGTTACTTGCAGTTCATAAATTGTAATCCTTCTAATATAGCACAGTGAGGTGTGAAGTACATGGGGCTCCTAACCTTGTAACCCTCACTTTCTTATGTAACACATCCTTTATATTGATGTACACACATATGATTTATTGCCAGTGTATAATCTGTACATGTGATGTAAAGTGCTCTGAGTAGTGGCACTGCTCGTCCCAATGCAGGTTGCCAGAGCGCTTTAAAGCCCACGTACACAGATAATTTCAATACCACTATTTTGTTTTATTTCTTTAATTGCGCTTTAGCACTAATGCAGTAGTGCTAAAGTGCTATAAAAGAAATAAAACAAAATAGTAGTATTTAAAGTGTTATTTGTGTAAATACTGGGATGCCCAACACACGTGACATTCTTACAGTGTATGAATATCTAATATAGAGGAACTGAACAAAGTCAAAAGAATGTCTTTCTTAGGTACATGTGAAGTTATTAGATGTGAGCCTTTGCTTCCCCTACATTGCATCTAGGTGTGAGACTCCGATACCTCCCAGACAGGATACTCCAACAAAAAGAGGCCTAATGGCCCCTTAACTTCGACTATTGTTATGGGTGAAGCTGGAATCTGATAAGCCCCTTCCCCGCCTGCAGGATGCTGCTTGGAACAAAAGCAGAAAACATGCAGGTGCTGCTGAAAGTGTCCCAGTGTCAGAAAATTATATCAGGATGAGTTCAGCATATTTCTGTGAATTCCGGTAGAAGTAGGAAAGGAAAGTGGCACTCCGCTAAATGCAGCCAGCTTTGCAGCAGGGTAGGCAGCGCCTACCCTCTAAAAATAGTCGGTAGACGCATCTACCAGCCTGTTCCTGAGGACACCTCAATAGGTCATACTACGGGAGAGACCTTATCACCAATATGTGACTTATAAAGGCTCCCTCCTCCCAGGACCGGATGTGAGAGCCAACAATACAATTAGTGTATTAGCCAATATGAGGACCCAAAACACGGTCAGTCCTCCTAGCATATAAAGTACCCCTTAGCGCGAGTTCTAAAATGCTTTAACACGTGGTTCTCACTTTTTCACTTCACTTATTGTATTTAAGAGGTCCCGAAGAAATCCCCAATATTTTCAAGTGGGCTGAAACATGTCGACCATCAAAGGGTAATAATAAACTACACATAGTATTTATTTTTATTTATTTTATGCAATTTGTTGAGCGCACGATTACGCAAGGGTGTCTTGGCGCTTGACAGAAGGAATTGAAGGTTATACCCAAGAAATGATGGACTCTAGTAATTAAATAACCAAGTCTTCAACTGCTTTCTAAATGCTATTAATGTAGGGATGTTCTTAAGATCACCTGGCAGGGTGTTCCATAATTTAGCCATGGCTACTGCAAAAGATCTGTCTCCCCAAGTGGCCTTATTGGTTTTGGCTACCTTCAAAAGGTTAGCATTAGCAGATCTGAGAGTGCGTGATGGTTGATAGGGACAAAGGGCATCTTTAAGAAAAGAAGGAGATTTTTCATGAATGCTTTTAAAAGCAATACACAGGGCTTTGAATTTAATTCGCTGCCTGATTGGTAACCAATGCAGTTTGCGAATGATATTTGAAGTGGGTTTAAATTTGGGTGTACCAGTAACGAGTCTTGCAGCTGCATTTTGGACCAGCTGAAGTTTATTGACTACTTGTTCTTGAGCATTAAGCATAAGAGCATTGCAGTAGTCGACTCGAGACATCAATAGAGTTGAAATCAAAGTATTTATGGTGTTTAAAGGAAGGTAAGGTTGAAGTTTTTTAATCATTTTAAGTGTGAAAAAGGAGGCAGAAACTATAGAATTGGCTTGATAAATGTATGAAAGTCTATTGTCAAAGATTACACCCAGGTTTCTAACCTTGGTGACCGGGTTAGGTGGGGGGCCAAGATCTTGAGGCCACCAGGTGGGAGACCATGCAGGAATGAGTTTTCCAAACACCATCACTTCGGTTTTCTCCGAATTAAGTTTCAGACAGTTTGAATTCATCCAATTACATATGGCAAGCATTCCTTTTTGGAAATTTTCAGTAACTTCCATTCCATTGTTGTTAATGGCCAGGACAAGCTGTGTATCGTCAGCGTACGATGTTACTGCTAGACGATGAGCTTTAATGACCCTCGCTAAGTCCGCCACATAAATGTTAAAAAGTGTTGGACCCAGCGAGGATCCCCGGGGGACTCCACAAGGTAGTGAGAAGGAGTCAGAAGAGTATCCTCAATTTATTACTCACTCTCTTGTTTTTAATATACCCCGGATCACCAGGAATAAAGTAATAGGTAGAATTCCTGAGGTATTTTTATATTCACACTCACGTCATCACATTCACCCACATCTCAAACCCGCTCCACTGTAAACAGGTGTTGCAGCACAGCTGAGTAGCATTCGGCTACTCAGCTGGGACCCGAGGATGAAGCATGACACCAACCAGGTTGGTGTGTGAGGGTTTTCTTAAAAAACCTTTGAGGTGCCAGACACTATTTTGTCAGACAGTCATTTAATGTGGCCGTCTTAGTTGGTTTACAATTATATTTCGGGACAAGGACGGCTGTCCATTGTCTTAGCTCTCTCTTTTTGATTTTTTGAATAGACGCATCTACCGTCAGCTCGAGCCCTGCTCCGCGCTCATGCTGGGGTGCGGAATTGTGCGGTGCGTGCGAGCCCCTTACATATGGTTTCTCGATCCCTACATGCTGCTCAGAACGAGGTTGCGTATTGACTAAGGTAACAGCCGGGAAGTCGTTAGGCATCTTAAAGTAATTAGCGCTCACAAGACCATTTTTTTTAATTATCGTTACATCCATATTTAAATGAGCCAAGAAGCTACAGCTCCTTTTGCAATTTGTGGCATTGGTGTTAGCCGGTGGCTCCTCCATATAAAGAGCAGAAATGGTTGTGTATCCAGCAACAGTTTGGATCCTAAGAAAAGCAGACAACAAGAATAGCTTCCAGCTTCAGCAACAGATACAGAGCTGGAAGAAGAGGATTCTTTCAAAAGATTAGAGACTTTCATCAAGGAAGCGGAAAGGCATTGGTGGAACTGCATAACAAATGGCTAGATACAGATGAAGATATAGATGAGAACACAAAAAAGCGAAAAACAGCCAAGGACGGCATTTGATATGTGTTGATATATAAGCGCATATGGCGAATATGTTAATGTTCCAAGAAAAACCTCAACAAGAGTAGGATTTTTTTTAAGACAGTACACTGCCCCTCCATGGAAGTCCCTACCCTTTCATAAAGTGGCAAAGAGAATGGAGTATACAGAATGGATGGATTTGGAGAAGACATCATTTCCTAGATTTCTTACAAAGTGATATCCGTTGGAGCAGTTTGACAATTTTCCTTAAGTCTCAAAAATGAATACTATATTGGTAAGTCTGGCATCAACAACCTTCTTGGCATCAGAGAAATCAACTCTTCTAGGTGCCAGGTGTGAGAAGTTGGACTGGTATATGCTGTCCACTAGTTATAGTGGGCACCTTGCACCAGTCCAAACGACCCTTATTGATGATTAGGTTAAAGACAACCTTTATTGAAAGCTATCCTAGTGGTAGCTATGGAGAGCAGCTTTCAGGCTAAGTCTCAAAGGAATGTAGAGCAGCTTGGTTTACCTCCTGAATGACCAAACGAAAGGAAAATCATACAAGGTATATATAAAATATATGTATTTATTACTAAACACTCTCTACTAACCTCTTTATGATATTAGAGAACAAGGCACACAATATTACAGTACTAGAACGACAGTAAATAGCACAATACACAGCGGGCTCCAGGGGGAGACCGAACCATATACTAAGAAAGTGGTATAACAACCATGACTTGACAAAACACAGTGCCTAGAGCATGTAGAATCGCTTGGACCCCAGGGAACCACCCAAGGTAGTTACACAGGGTACCCACGGGGGATGTGTGAAGTGTGAGAACACAGCTGCGAGCTACGTACAACTCTATCGGAAAGTCGCGGTTAGAATTTTAAAGATTAAGGACACTTAGGAGAGGACTTGAGCAAACCCTTTTAAACTTAGAAGGATTTAAGGCCAGCACCCATGTGAGCACTGGAGTACTCCTGTTACCTAACCCAGGGAAGCCGGGTGCACAGGTATCAAATGGTGTTGGGAATCTTCGTCATTTTCAATGGCGTGATGCTGCAAAGTGCTGCTGCCGTGAAGAGGAAAAGTGTCCGGTGTGATCCAAGCCTGGATCAGAGGTGAAAGCAGATGGGACATAGTCTGGGTCATTTCAGAGTGACCAGGGGCTCGGTAGACGAATGCCCATGGATGTCGGGTGCTTCTGGTGAGATGACGCGATGCTTGACTCTGCAGCCACGGGGACCAGGAGACGTTGAGGATGACCAAAGTCTGGAGGTAAGTTGTCCCACAAAAGTCAGATTCCACCTTCCTATACCCGGGACAAAAAGGTGGAGAGGGCTTTCAAAATGGGATAGTTTGCATTGAAAATTAACACTTGGGCTTCGTATGCCGTGCGTACAATGTTAAGAGACTTCTAGGCATTTGTAAACTGCTTTCGGAAGAGTAAAGATCCAACAGATGTTTTGAGTAAGACGGAGTGTCTGCTGCAATTTCTTTCAGATGCAGATTTGAGATTGGCAGGGAGGATGTGGGCTGCATTCGATGATAGTTTTAGTGCCAAAGCAAAGAGAAAAGTACAGGCCAGGACTTGACTTAAAGTGGCTCAACAACCTTGCCCAGTACACACCGATCACAATATTGACTTTACAAATGGTGATTACCAATGTTATCAAAACAAGACTTTCTGGCAACCTTATATTTACAGGATGCATATTTTCCTATGCCGATAAAGAAAGAGAGCCGACAATTTCTAAGGTTTGTGATAGAGGATTAGCATTTTCAGTTCAAAACAATCTCCTTCAGTCTAACTGTGTCACCAAGAGTTTTTAGCCAGGTATTAGCTCGAGTCTTGTCTTACCTGCAATTCCAAGGTATTCTATTGATTCTACATATGCGTGACTGTCTTATATCTGACAGTTCCTTTATAAATGCAGAGTCCAGTGCAACAAAGGTATGTTCCTGCCTAGTATTGCTGAGATGGGGAACAGCCTTTACAACGCGGGCATTACCACGCGCTGCCATTACTATGCTGCTTTTACAACGCAAGTCGTTTCAACGACTTGCGCTGGAGGGTGCTGTTGGACAAGGAATAGTTTAATTTTCTATTCCAACACCTTCCCTACTGTAACGTGGGCTGGAGTTGGAAAAGAAAATTAAACTATTCCACTATCCAGCACTTACAGCGCAAGTCGTTGTAACGACTTGCGTTGTAAAAACAGAGTTGTATGGCACGCGTGGTAATAGCCCGCGTTGTACTGTCATACAACCTGTTGAGATTCATCATAAATTATGAGAAATCCAGTCTTCTGCCATCGTAGAAGAAAATAATCATTCTGTTGTTTATAGATACCCTGAAGGGGCAGGTGTTCCTTCAAGCGAACAGGAAAGAGTCTTTGCAGAATAAGGTGTCACAAACATTAGCCTTGCAGATGGCAGCAGCCACACTTTGGTTGAGGTTCCAAATGCTGGTGTTAGCAACTGCCTCAGCGATTCCTTGTGCATGTTTGCACCGAAACGTATAATGTATCACCCGTTGCGTCATTGGTCACCATTGATGCAGGAGTATGGGATCCTTATCCAAGTATCGGGTATTTTGGTGTTTTATATAGCGCAAACTCGACCCGAAGGTAAGAGAGAGCTTTACATGAGCACCAATTGCCTTAGAGACGGACACATTCATTTTGTTAGGCACTGGAAGATTAAGTGATTTGCCCAGAATCACAGGATGTTGAGCTTCGAGTTCGACCGTTCTAGCCAAATAAAACAAATCCAAAAACAAGGGAATATATCATTTACTATATCCATAATACATAATGACATCAGATGCAAGTACCTGGGGGTGAGGCGTGACTGTTGGAAAGTTAGAAGAAAAGAGTAAGTGGGCTGTACCAGAACTGTCTCACTCCTTGAATCAGAAGGAGTTAACGGCCTTACGCTATGTTCTTCGAAGGTTTGCACCTCTCTTAGAGAACGCCTCAGTGTTGATCAGATCGAATGATCAGGTAGCGAAGGCTCATTTGGGCAGGCAAGTGGGCACAAGAAACAGGACTTGGCCAGGATTGCCACAGAGATCTTTTTGTGGGCAGAACATCACTTGTTATCTCTAAGGGCAACAAATATTCTGGTAACAGAAAACATTCAAGCGGACAATCTTCCAAAATCAATCTCTTTTCATATAAGTCTACATTCATTTCAGGTGATAGTGGACACATTCGGAAGTCAATGCCTTGACTTGTTTGTATCCCTGAACATTGCTCTCCAGATGCACTTTTGTCCTGAGACCCGGCATCTTGAAAGTTTGGGAGGTGGATGCAATGTTAATCCTGTGGCAGCCGTGGACCATGTTTGCATTTACCCATTATCCCGTCTTCCGAAAGACTTGCACAAAATTTCAGAGCAAGTTGGTGAAGGCAATACTGGTTTATCATGTCGACTGTCGATTCTGCTGATAAGTCAATTAGGCAAGAGTCAGTGTCTACAGCTCCCAATATGTCCTCTTCCTCTTCAGTTTCTTATCCTTACACTGAGGCAACTGCGAACTTTGCAACTCACGGCAGTGGTGTAGCTAGAGCTTTTGCTGCCCGGGACGATCCCTGAGTTTGCCACCCAATGATGGCCAGAGCAGGCAAGAACAAGGGGGTACTGGCGACAGATGACGTCTCACGGCACTGAAATTGAGACTGAACGGCACACTCTCCAGGGGATAGGATGCAATTGACAATTACCAATAGAAAGCCATCAATGTTTTCAATTTACACAGTACATTTTGGAATTTGGTGTTGAGATAAAGGCTGTGAGGCACAGTGATGTGATCAGTTCCACAAATTATATTTCCTAAAGGATGGCTTCTTATTAGGGTCATCCATCACTCCACTGTCAGCCCCAGGGGCAGCAGTTAGAGTTTTCCTAGAAGCACCTGGGGTGCTTCTAAAGGAATTTCACTAGTTTTCAAATTGTTGAAAAGCTTCAGATTAAAAGGCCCAGCAGTCCACACTCCAGCTGCTAGCTGCGACTCATCAGTTGTGCTTAAGGGTTTGCAGAGAAACTGTGTGAGCGTTTGGATACTGCAGATATGTTGTGGTTATCGGAGCGTCTTGTTGATAGCTTTAGTGATGGGTAAAGCGTTAGGCATACTCGGTTCTTTAACGATCAGTTATCACTATATAAAATTTCTGTTGGAAAAGATTGTAATGAGATCTGATCCTTAGTTTAGCCATAGACTCCAAAATCAATTTCATTGCTCACAAGAAGATCTTATCACTGATCCAAAATGATTCATAAATTAGCCTGAATCTTTGGACATTAAAGGGCTTTATTGATTTATTTAAAAATAACTAAAGGGTTCTGTTCTTCTAATGCATTATTACAGTGCTGTAAATAAAGGAAAAAAAGGTGACGACCTAAGTTGGTTGGTAAAGCAAGCCTTTGCACAAGCAAATATCTCAGCAGGGGGTATGTCGCAAAGAAAGTACAGCGTTGCTCTACCAGATCAGATCAATATCCACCTCATGGGTTAGTTTAGCCAGGGTTTCCACAGGACATACGAAGGACAGGCACCTGGTCAACAGGTAACACTTTCGTGTTACACTATAAATTGGGACTGAATACGGATGACTCGTTAAGTTTAGCTGCAGTAGTGTTGCAAGCTGCAATGAAGTAATTGTATACATGTAAAATAAAAAATAGAAAGAAAAGAAATGGATGGATAAAGGGCTATGACAAATGTTATCAATTCCTCAGAGGCATTTTTAATCCTCAATCGTGATGAGCCGGAGGAGCAGTGCTGATGAGGAGGTAACAAACTTATTACCAGTAATCTTCATTACCGGCAAGTAAAAAAATATTTTTGGGGAGCCTTACTAACCAATCTCTATTCTCAGAGGCAATGTTGGCTCCATTTTATTTTAAGAAAGTTTACATATAAATGCAACTATCTACCACTTTGGCAGCATTGCAGCTTTTAGAAGTTAAGGTTTGACTGGGGATTTTTAAGATCTTCTCCATGGAGTTGTCGGAATAAAAAAGGCAAACAGCCACAAACTTATAACTTAGTGATTATTCACAAAACTGTTGCATGCCTTTTCATAATCTGTGGCGACACAAGCGAATTTCCTTTTTAGGTCGAGGGACCGTAGGCTGGCTTACCAGCGGGAAGTCCGGAGAATTAATGTGTCTTAGTGTGGCAGCTTAAACCCGCCTCTCTCCTGTCTCTCCTCCATTGGCTGGCTTCCTAAACGGAGGCCAGCCATTGGAGGAGAGAGGCGTCCCTCGAAAGAAGCTGCGTCTCTTTCGAATTCGGGGGCGTGTTGGTGCTGTTCTTTCCACTTTTAAGCTCCGCCCCTTTTTGGGACAGCCAAACACGCCGCCGAATCCGAAAATTATCGGAGCTTTGGGCCGCCATTTTTTTTTTCTCGTCTGCCGGTGAGGATCGTCTTGGTCTTGTTTAATGGTTATTATGCGATGCATTGTGCTGCCGCTACTGCCCCCTCCCCTCCCCTGGTGACAGCGCATACGGAGAGGAACCCGGACTCGGGTAAGTCCGCTCTCTGAGCTTTCATGTGTATATATATATATATATATTTATTTTACTGCATGTCACATCTCTTATCGGCTACCAGGCAGCTCCGTCGCAACCTCAGCCGCTTCAATAATCTGAAACCAGTGTATTGTACAGAAATGCTTTAGAGGTTGAAAGTTGAGGTAGACATGCTGGTTACTAGCAGACTTCATAAGTGTTCTATAGCGTCCTCCTAGGAACAGCCATCGGCATGCACTGAATACGAGGTTTTTATTTAAAATAAGGTTGACCGTTTTTTAACATATTAAATATATTGATTCTGAAAGGAAACGCGAGGCACGCCTTAATTTTCCATTGAGTTTTACTGGAAAATAACACGCTAGTTATAATTTCCCATGAGAAACAAGGATGGGCAGATTAACATCTATACAGGCAGCAATAGCGGTGTACGAGTGCTGGTATCACTAGATGCTAGAGAGCTTAAACGAATAACTCGGGCCCTCTGGTGTAAAATACACTAATGTTTCTTTGCTGCTCTATTTACACACCACCTCCTCCTTTGCACCGTGTGGCCAGGTTTCCATAGAGATGGTTCACGGGCTCCTCCTTTACTGATGTGGGAAGCCATCTATGTGTTTCGTCACTTCCGGTGTGGGTGGCACAAGTAGAGAAATTATTGTATAGAACTCAGGAAGAGTCGAAGGCGGAAGTGCAGGGGCTCCGGATCGACATGAGCTGGTGAGGAGGGAGAACCGCCCCCCCCTGGGGAAGACTCGCTATCACTGGGAGGGTTTGGTGTTGTTTAATGACAGCCTCCAGTTATCAGCCATAGAAATGCATTATAATGAACACTCCATTTTCTGTTTCACGGCCGCCTCTGGCGATAGACTCCCACTGACTTCATATCAGTCATCAGCCACAGTTATCCTCAGTACTACCCGAACCTCGAGTCACCAACCCCACGACCCAGAACCTAACAGGTATTTACTCCAGGTTACTCATGCCCCTAACACCTCCAGCTGATATTAACAACCCTGATTACCCATTGATAAGTAATACCCTGCCCACTTCCTCGTGAGCACTACCCGACCCTCGATTCACCACCCCACGGCACAGTACCTAACAGCCTTTCGTTTTTGTGAGCCTGATTGTATCTGCAACTTGTTGATATGTCAATTCCACCAGGAGTACCTATAAGACTCATTCCTTATTTAACTTTCTTCGTTCTAATGTAAAGCGCTCTGACACCTCTGGATAAAATAAATAACAGCCATTTACTCCCGATAACTAGTGCCCCCCCCCCTCCACCAGTCTGCATCCAACACCCTACGAGCAGGGGCATCTCTTGGTCAATAAGACTAGGGGTGCAAACTTCAGATTTCTCAATAATCAAGATGAGGGAGACTTAAATGAGACTGGAAAAAAAGATGAGGGCAGATGGTTAATGGCATTTAAAAAAAAATCCAACTAATCCGCATTTTGTAAGAATTTCAAAACAGAGACAGTGAAAGTGTGTTAGTGTGGGCATGTAAAAATCCCAGGACACTTCTCCATAACCATCTGGAAGCACCTGTAGCTCAGAGGCTTCCACCCGTGCAGATGTTGTGTGAATGCAATGTGCCACTTAGAACGGTATCTGCTCGTGTTATTTATCGAAGAAGATACCGTTTTAGAGAGTATATTTAATAACTTGTTAAAAAAAAATTACAGAGCTTTTCGTCGTTAGGTCGATTTGGCAACTTCTATGGTATGGTCACTGATATCTATAGGGGTCACAAGTGGACGAAATATTGAATCAAGCAAATAAGGCTTTTTATCAACACCACATAAGGCATGTTTACAATAAACACTGGAATGAATTACTTTCTCGAGGCTTGGGTTGAAAAAGTGTCATATGCAATTAAGCTTTTTTTCAGTTTCTGAAAGACTTTCATATTCCATACTCCCTCTCTCCCTCCCACGCTCCATCTTCCTTCCTTCCTTCATTCCTTTCTTTCTTTCTTTCTTTCTTTCTTTCTTTCTTTTTTCTTTCTTTCTTTCTTTCTTTCTTTCTTTCTTTCTTTCTTTCTTTCTTTCTTTCTTTCCTTCCTGCGTTTCTTTCTTAAATATATAACTATGTGCGTGTGTCATTTCATAATTTATATTATCTTTATGAATCAAGCTATGTATTTTTTCATATATGCACATATATAGGGTTATCGAATATGTGTGTGTGCGTGCATGTCATCGCATCATGTCATTATGCATCCCAGGAAAAGAGAGCATATATTCCCTGCCCCCTGGCTGTGTTTGCTTCCCTGCCCCCTGGCTGTGTTTGCTTCCCTGCCCCCTGGCTGTGTTTGCTTCCCTGCCCCCTGGCTGTGTTTGCTTCCCTGCCGCCTGGCTGTGCTTGCTTCCCTACCCCCTGGCTGTGCTTGCTTCCCTGCTCCCTCGCTGTGCTTGCTTCCCTGCTCCCTCGCTGTGCTTGCTTCCCTGCCCCCCTCGTTGTGCTTGCTTCCCTGCCCCCCTGGCTGTGCTTGCTCCCCTGCCCCCTGGCTGTGCTTGCTCCCCTGCCACCTCGCTGTGCTTGCTCCCCTGCCCCCTCGCTGTGCTTGCTTCCCTGCCCCCTGGCTGTGCTTGCTCCCCTGTCCCCCCCTGGCTGTGCTTGCTTCCCTGCCCCCCTGGCTGTGCTTGCTCCCCTGGCTGTGCTTTCTTCCCTGCCCCCTCACTGTGCTTGCTTCCCTGCCCCCTCGCTGTGCTTGCTTCCCTGCCCCCCTCGCTGTGCTTGCTTCCCTACCCCCCTGGCTGTGCTTGCTTCCCTGCCCCCTGGCTGTGCTTGCTTCCCTGCCCCCCTGGCTGTGCTTGCTTCCCTGCCCCCTGGCTGTGCTTGCTCCCCTGCCCCCGGGCTGTGCTTGCTTCCCTGCCCCCCCGGCTGTGCTTGCTTCCCTGCCCCCCTGGCTGTGCTTGCTCCCCTGGCTGTGCTTGCTTCCCTGTCCCCTCGCTGTGCTTGCTTCCCTGCCCCCTCGCTGTGCTTGCTTCCCTGCCCCCCTCGCTGTGCTTGCTTCCCTGCCCCCCTGGCTGTGCTTGCTTCCCTGCCCCCCTGGCTGTGCTTGCTTCCCTGCCCCCCTGGCTGTGCTTGCTCCCCTGGCTGTGCTTGCTTCCCTGCCCCCTGGCTGTGCTTGCTTCCCTGCCCCCTGGCTGGGCTTGCTTCCCTGCCCCCTGGCTGTGCTTGCTTCCCTGCCACCTGGCTGTGCTTGCTCCCCTGCCCCCTGGCTGTGCTTGCTCCCCTGCCCCTGGCTGTGCTTGCTCTCCTGCCCCCTGGCTGTGCTTGCTGCCCTGCCCCCTGGCTGTGCTTGCTCCCCTGCCCCCTGGCTGTGCTTGCTCCCCTGTCCCCTCGCTGTGCTTCCTCTCCTGTGTGTGTATGTGGCTCTGGGTGTGTATGTGGCTCTGGGTGTGTATGTGGCTCTGGGTGTGTATGTGGGGCTCTGTGTGTGTGTGGGGGGGGCTCTGTGTGTGTAGGGGGCTCTGTGTGTGGGGGGGGCTCTGTGTGGGGGGGGCTCTGTGTGTGTGGGGGGGCTCTGAGTGTGTGTGTGTGGCTCTGTGTGGATAGCTTTTTTGCAGGTGGCTCTATGTGTGGGTGGCTCTGTCTGTGTGAGGGTATCTCTGTGTAGGGGGCTCTATGTGAATGACTCTGTGTGAGTGGCTCTGTGTGGGTGGCTCTGTATGTGTGTGTGGGTGGCTTTGTGTGTGTGGCTCTGTGTGGGTGTAAATGCAATAGGTCATGCATTTGCGAGCGATTAAGCTATTGGAATTGTAAATGACAATGCCATTTATTTAACGATTAAGCTATTGGCAATGTAAATAACAATGCCATTTTTTTATGATTTAAAAAAAAAATGTCATGAGCAATGCCAATAGCCTTTAATAATGCCGAGACCATTGCATTGTAAATGCTTGTTGTCATATGCAGTGTGTTTATTTCCTCGATAGTGTGGACTGCACCTGTTTTTAATTGGACTCTGTTAGGGTTGGAGGGGGTTCTCCATAAGGAAAAAAAATTTCAGTGGCGAGAAAATAAGTTTCTTGGGCAAAGGCACATTCGAGTCATACCTCCACGTGTAGAAGTGTTCATTTGTTTGAAAATCTGTAAAAAGTGAATTTCATATTTGGAGTATTCCTGGAAATCTAAGATTATCAGACTTCTGCAGGAGGCCTTGGTTCCACGCAATTGGTAATCTGTCCATACATTTGAACTCTCAGTAAGATTTTGTGAATCGTGCCTTTGTGATTTGTCACAATAATTTGTAATAGAATCTAAGACTCGCTAGCGCCACCTATGCCTGGATGGCAGAACTACACACAGGTCATCCTAGCCTATTTCATGACGAAATGCACCAATAAAGTGGTGCAAGAGTCTCCGTCTCCCGGGGTAGCAGATGCTCATAACTGGCAAATATTCCAGGTCCATTCGTGACGAACTGCTCTAGTAAAGGATTCTTAGAATTCTGGGATTTGTAGTCCAGGATTTATAAAGGAATAAACAAGACTACAAGTCTCAGAATTCAAAGAAACCTGGGCTGGAGTCGAGGGTTCTTCGAAGTCTGGGGTTTGTAGTCCCGGATTTATAAAGGAATAAAGAAGACTACAAGTCTCAGAAATTAAAGAAACCTGGGCTGGAGTCAAGGATTCTTCGAAATCTGGGGGTTGTAGTCCAGGATTTATAAAGAAATAAACAAAACTACAATTATCAGAATTCAAAGAAACCTGGGCTGGAGTCAAAGACTCTTTGCATTCTGGGATTTGTAGTCCAGGATTTATAAAGGAATAAACAAGACTGCAATTCTCAGAATTCAAGGAAACCTGGGCTTGAGTCAATGATTCTTTGAATTCTTGGATTTGTAGTCCAGGATTTATAAAGGAATAAACAAAACTACACTTCTCAGAATTCACAAGAAACCTGGGTTGGAGTCTAGGATTCTGTGAATTCTGGGATTTGTAGTCCAGGATGTATAAAGTAATAAACAAGACTACAATTCTCAGAATTCAAAGAAACCTGGGCCGATAGCAAGGCTGCTTAGAATTCTGGGATTTGTAGTCCAGGGTTTATAAAGCAATAAACAAGACTACAATTCTCAGAATTTAAAGAAACCTTCATTGGAACACTTATCATCCATGAATTTAGAAACATTGACAGAGCTTCAGGCTGGCTTCTTGAATCTCCCTCCTATGAGATTTATTTATTTATTTTTATTTATTTATGCAATTTTATATAGCGCGAACTTTACCCGAAGGTGTCAGAGCGCTTTACATAGGACCCAGTTACAACCATAAGGACTGAAGGTTACAATCGGAAGAACAAATTTGCAAAATTTATGACTTACATAAGAACCAGTTGAAAACATACGGACTTAGGATTACATGCGTTATAAAAAGGTACAAACAGAAAAAATTGCAAATGTACAAGAGATAAGGTCACACAAGGAGGAGATACAAATGGATAAACTCTAGGCATATACTAGTGATATCTCTATCTACTTAGGGAGGGGATACGCATGGATATACTCTAAGAGTCACAAAGGAATGGTAGAGAGCAAAGCGGACTCCTGCATAAACTAGTGATTAGAGTTATCTCTATATACAAAGGGAAGGGGTATGACTGGATATACTCTAAAAGTCACATAGGAATGGAAGAGAGCATAGCGGACTACTGCATGTTCCAGTGATTAGAGTTATCTCTATATACATAGGGAAGGGATACACATGGATATACTCTAAAAGTCACATAGGAGACTAGTCATTAGAGTTATCTCTATATACATAGGAAGGGATAAGACCGGATATACTCTAATGGTCACATAGGAATGGTAGAGAATACAAAGGTCTACTGCATATACTAGTGATTAGAGTTATCTCTATATACATAGGGAGGGGATATGACTGGAAAAACTCTAAGAGTCACATAGGAATGGTATACGGTGCAAGGTCTAAAGCAAATACCATTGATTAGAGTTATTACAATAAGTCAAAGAGCAGAGTTCCATAAGTGTGGATGCAGTCACAGCACAAAGGGAGGGTGGGAGGGGTGGAAGGGTATGGAGAGAAGGGGAAGCAGAAAAGGGAGGGAACATTTGAGGATCATCCACGGGGAAAAGGGTAAAAGGACGGGGGAATGGGAGGAGGGCTAGAGTACAGAGAAACTGTCCGAAAACAGCAACAAAGTGTCGGTCAGGACAAAGCAAAAGTCAAGAAGTCCAGGAGTGAAGGTGGGAGATGAAGCTGGAGGCCAGCCGCAGGCGCGTCACCATCTTGGAGAGCTTGCAGTCAGCCATCACGGTGGGGGTGAGAGTGCGCCAGGTGGTGAAGGCCATGTTGACGCTGTTGGTGCGGTCACGCGTTGGCCGTGAGGCGCTGCACGGCAGCCGGTGGGTTGTGTGTGCTTTCAACCGCAAGCGGTGTGGATTCCAGGAGCAGCGGCTCCCGGCAACATTCAGAACCCTGGTCCCATGTGGGGGGGGGGAGGGGTGAGTGGTCCGGGGATCTGGCCCGTGTTGCAGGGTCACAAGGCAATCCAGCACTGGCAGTGGCCCCAAACTGGCAGCAGGTCAGGAGGCAGGCCAAAAATCCAAGAGGGGGCCGCAGGATTAGCAGGAGGCCAGGGAGAAGTTGGGGCGGGCCAGTGGAAGCGGCGATCGCCATCCAAGAATCGCCGCCGACCGCCATCTTAGAGTCAGTCAGGCGCTGGGAGGATTCCCTCGGTGGGGGTCTCCACCGAAATGAAACTAGTGGAAATTATGCCAGCTGCTGCGGTGAGAGTCTCGACAAGCCGGGGTAGCGCAGGACACAATCCTACCTCCAGCGGCCGCAGCAGTCAGGGGAGTCCCCCGGCGTAGTGCCGCCCGCCATTTTGAGAGCCTCGCCCTCTCCTCCTCCAACTCGGAAGATCGAGCCTGTCCGCCAACCCAGGTGCGATCGCTGTCTCTCCGCACCTGCCCCACTCGCTCCGCTTCGTGTTGGCAAAGTGAGTGGTCGAAATGAAGAGCTGCATCCGCCCAGGGCCGGGCCCGAGCAACTCGCGAGCCGGGAGCCGAGACGATCAGCGTCCGCTCGGCTCCCGGCTCCTCCTCCTTCTCGCACAGATCGCACAGGCCAGACCCTGGTCTCACCCCCGGAGAGCGCCCAGGATTTTCACTCCTGAGGGGTTGGGGGGGGGGGATACATTGATTTTCAGTAATCTTTAGCACAAATGACAATCATTGATTATTTCCAAAATCACACACAGCCGCTTGTAGGTTCGAACCACTAAGATCCGCGGATTCTGCCTGAACACAATACTTGTTTCTGAATTTCTGCATCTCAGTCAGACTTCTCAGAGCAAAGTCTCTCTTGCCTCTTTGTCAGCAGAATCCCTCCACTCCCTTGTACTGTGCATTCCTTAGTGCTGATAAAACATTAATCCTGTGGAAAGCTACCTATGTCAGTCGAATTATGGTGATAGCTGACCTTTTACACGTCACTAGCTCACTAAAGCGTCAAAGCCATGTTAATTCATCATTGCACATTTTATAAACCTTAAATTGCTGATAAGCTGAATTTGCCATGTCAGAATATTAGTCTGTGACTCACAGGTTGCAGCCTGCTCTATTTAACAGGCGCATTAATCATCTGCCCTATTGCCCAGGCTTCGCATATTATTTCCATGACCATAGCATTTATACTTGCAGAATCAACTCAAAGGAAGTTGCTGCTATCTATGGATGCTTGGCAAGAGACAACAAAATTAGGACACACACATTTTATTCTGGACAAGTGCATTAAAAAAACACAGAAGAGAAAATATAGTAAAGGACTCTAGACTAGCACCCACAACAGTGGCAGCTGGCAACCTTTGAAAGAGGTGGGTGAGCGAAGTGCCCCACTTGCCAAAAAAACAAAATAAAGCACCCCGCACTCCAAAAGCCCATAATTAACCCCCCCCTCCTAAAAGTCCAAAATAAAACCCTCCCTTCTTCCAAAAGCCTATAATAAAGCAACCCCTCCCTCCACCCTAAATAACACTAGCATTTAAAAAAAACACAGGAGAAAAAATATAGTAAAGGGCTCAAGACTAGCACCCACAGCAGTAGCAGCTGGCAACCTTTGAAAGTGGTGGGGTAAGCGAGGTGCCCCACTTACCCCCCAAAAAAATAAAGCTCCCCACACTCCAAAAGCCAATAATTAAACCCCCCCTCCCAAAAGTCCAAAATAAAACACTCCCTTCTTCCAAAAGCCTATAATAAAGCAACCCCTCCCTCCACCCTAAATAACAATAGCATTTAAAAGAAAACACAGAAGAAAAAATATAGTAAAGGGCTCAAGACTAGCACCCACAGCAGTGGCAGCTGGCAACCTTTGAAAGTGGTGAGGTAAGCGAAGTGCCCCACTTACCAAAAAAACAAAATAAAGCACCCCACACTCCAAAAGCCCACAATTAAACCCCCCTCCCAGAATTCCAAAATAAAATCCTCCCTCTATCCAAAAAACACTAACATTTCAAATAAATAAAAGTTAAATAAACTGTACTTACCGACTGCCACACTTGTTTGGCAGGGCTAGACTGGCTGGAGCGGGCACCAAGCGGTTTCCCGATGGGCCGGAAGAGTGGGGGCCGGTTTTGGATCGGTGGGGGCTGTTTTTGTCACTGGGGGTCGGTTTTGCAGCAGTGCTGCAATATCGGGCCTCTGTAACAAAAGCAGCAGTGTTTCCCACCAGCACTCCCCCCGAGGGTCGATCGGACTTAGTTGCCAGGGCTCGTTTGCGTTTCCAGTCCGGCCCTGTCGTCTGCTCCTCTTCGGTGAAACTGCAGTCTGCTGTGGAGCTCCCCTAACCAATCCTGGTGCTGCTCCCATGCTGTTCACCAGCATGAGAGAAGTGCCAGAATTGGATGGAGCGGGTTGGTCACACGCTCCTTTAGGCTCTGGAGGCCTGTGCTTTCTCTCCACCCAGCTCTCAAAAACAGCTGAGCGGAGTGCTGCAAAGTGCGCATGTCAGGTTGGCCATCGCAAGGCAGCTTTAGAGCGTCTGGCCAGCACCCCAATCCTCAATTCTGCCAATCAGCAGCTAACGACACGCCCCTTCATTGGCTCAGGGCACGGCATATGGTGCACACATTGGAAAAATGTAATCATTCATTTCATTGTCATTTTATCTTTTCACAAGCAGTTCGCAGCGGGTGCAGGGGCGAGGCTCCCCCGCCCTCGTATAGAAACCGTTGCTGACCCACAGTAGGGGCTAACACCACTGTGATTGTTTGAGCCTTCTGGTAGGTGCTGGGGCTTTAAGCAAAAGGACAAACATTGTAAAAAAAGATGGCTGTTGTGAGCAGGGTTGTCGCAGGCAGTCGCACCAGTGACGTACATTAGCAGGGCGGTTATATTACAAGCCCGCTAGACCCCGGCCCCCTTCTGTACAACAATGGCTATGTTATTCGTACAAAGCGCCTATGCCCTCAAGTCAGAGGAGCTAGAAGAGCACATATTGGCTTATCCGCCTCTTTTGATTGATATTAGAGTATTAATGCGGCTGAGGTCCCATTCGTGTTATTCGGGCGTCATCACACTTAAGTGCATGTATTTCATGTTACGCTTGTTACTCAAAATTCTGAACATACACCATTATGCCACGTGTCGTTATTATATTTGTGCCAACGTTTTAGTATGAGAGCACTGGTACAATGCCAAAACCTGAACAAGAGGGACAGTTGCTTGTAGCACTTTTATTTTCTTATGCTATTTTTTAGTGTGAAATCTGCAATTTTTATACCATTATTATCTTCCTTCTTATAATTTGTCTTCTTCACCTGGGTCAATTGGTGGAGCTCTTCAGTGCTTAATTTGTAAAAAAAATATAAGTGCCAGCGCTCTTGTCAGGAGGTCCCTGCAGCTTCTAGCACACATTGCCCCTGCCATGCTGCCAATGATAGTAATAACACAACTACTAACCCTACCACTCCTACAAGTGTGACAAATCTGACTAATACGGGCCCCCAAAGCTTTAAGAATGGCTTGGGCGGCAGGCAATAGTCATTTTTAATGTATATTGAATTAATAAATAACTGTTGCTGTGGTCATCTCTAAATTAGCCGGACAGCGCCATCTTCTTGCAGACTGTCAAAGTGCTGGTGTTGACAATTAAGTGCTGGTGCCGAGTGCCGGAAACCACCAGCTAAAATTAAGCACTGCTTGTTGCTATATATTGTGCCGTATAGCACGACTTACTACTGGAGAATCCTGAAGTGCTCCTCCACTTTTATGCAACATCTGAAATCTCCCTTTCATTAATCCACATGTGTCCTTCCCTACTAAGCATCTCATTCTATTGGATGTACTATATCTTCTCTCCATTGCTATGTGTTGATGCATTTAGGGTGGTAAAATCCACAGGCTGCATTTGCACAAATACCAGGTGCTACCATATGCCCTTTAAAATGTAAATGATTGCATTTATAGTACGATAAATATTTTTTTTGTACTTGCCTAACAAGCAGCCATCACTGAGATTTCCTCTCGATAGACGAGTATACAATACTCTGGCGCTGTTTCACAAAGAGCCACCGCGTTCAGGGCTGAGGCTCTGCTTTTGTGGCGGGATCGCCGCAATAGTGATGGGATCTACGCAATGTGAAACTGCAGTGTGGAGAGCGCGCTACAACTACGGAGCCTCTGCTGCGAGTGAGAAGATATTGCCACGACGGCGGAGCCTACACCGAGAGTGATGAAATCCCACTACGACTGCGGAGCCTCCGCTGCAAGTGAGGAGATACCGCCAAAACGGCAGAGCCTCCGCTGAGAGTCAGGAGATCCAGCCACAATGGCGGAGCCTCTGCTGCGAGTGAGGAGATGGCGCCGTGACTGCGGTACCAAAGTGCACACTGTGATATTCCTCCTGCAGCAGTCACAAGCCCTGGTGATTTCCTGATGCTGAAACGTATTGCCAGCACAGTCACTGCAAATGAGTCAGACTAGAATGACTATGCTGACTAGTTCTATCTACAACTTGGTCCAGTTCATTTATGTGGTCTAATATGGTTTTCTGCCTAGCCTGTACTTAGCATAGCTCTCTTTCTCTTCTGATTCGAACAACGTAATTCGCTGTTTTAAAATTAACTCTTTTCTCCTTCTCTGCTGGCTTTTCTGCTTTCCATCAGAAACTCAGAAGCCATTTTGAAGTGATCTGTGGAATTCTGGGCCTCTTTTTCTAGGCTGCACTTGATTACCACCTGCTTCCAATTGGTGGTAACCTACATTTTTGATAAGGCCATTCTGTTAACATTCATGAGAATGCTTGATACATTAGAATATGGAATCGATAATAGAGATTTGATATTACAGATTTGCAGTTTGAATTGTGATTATGGGCCACATGTACAAAAGGTTTTAGTGGTGGCAAATTAGGAATCATGCCGTTTGAGACACCTAAATAGTATTTTGACATGTACTAATACCATTTTACGAGGCAGTAACCTATTACCGAAACGTAAAATAGGGTTTGTGAGTTGGTATTACAAATGGGGGTGTGAAGGGTGTCCCTTCCAAATAGCCAGTCACAGGGTGGTATATGAATGTTTTGTGATCTGAATGTGATTGTGAAACATTCACAGTTTCCCACTGTAGGAAGGTAGGATCCTTCTAGCATGGTTACCCCCACTTTTTGCTGGTGTCAGTATGTTTATTTGACTAGTCTGGCTGGGAGCCTGCTAATTGGGACCCCAGTCACTGTCCTTCCTCCCTAAATTGACCATGGTAAGTATTTCTGTGCCTCCACAATTGGCTACTGGTGTGCCCTTGTGAGACCCTAGTGCTTGCTACTGAGGTACCTAGGGCATAGGTACACAAGGAGTCTCCCATGGTCTGCAGCGTGTATTGTGGCACCCATGAGAGACCACTTAAACTGTGACTAGAGGCCTGCCATTGCAGCCTGTGTGAGTTGGTGCTTGCACCTCTCACAACAGATATAAGTTTACTTATATCTGAGGTCACTACACTTAAAACCTATACCTCACCCCTCTGGCAGGCCTCTCAGTCCTTAAGGCAGGGTGCTTGGGTATAACTGTGAGGGTGCCCCTGCATGCAGGACAGCCCTCCAAACCTCAAAATTTTATTCTCCATGCTTTGTAAGTGCGGTCAGCCAGTCTAATACATATAGTGGACATCAATCATTACGAGATGCCTAACTATATAGTGGCTGCACCGGGCCGGATCATGTTTGGTATCAAACATGTTGGAATCATATCCCAACACCGATTCCAGTGTTGGAGGTATGATTCCATGCACTGGGGGGCTCCTCTGGAAAGCCCCCAGTACTCCAAGTAACATCCTTCCTGGGTCTGCCAGAAAGCTATTGCTGCTGCTGACCCCAGACTCGATTCTGCCCTCCTGCTGCTGAGCTGAGATCGAGTAGGGGAAGGTAGAACAATAGGTTTCCTGTCACAGGGAGGTGTGACCACCTCCCAGACAGGACTTATTGTATTGAGTTGGGAAGAGGGCGTTTGCCTGCTCCACCAGACTGCTTTGAAGAGCACATTTGGTGCGCTTCTTGCATACTCTGATTTGAGACAGTTCAGGGTGCCCTTGGCTTCCACTCTGGTGAGAAACTAGACAAAAGACATGGAAGTATCTGCCCCTCCATCCAGCCCCTCCTCTGGGAGGGACCCCTGAGTCGTCCTAACCCGTTCCTAGGGTATTTAAGGGCTTACCTGTGGGTGGGTCCTCAGATTCATCGTAGGACAAGACTCAATCCTGGGGCAGCTCCTCCGCTAGGACGGAGGAGCGTCGCCCCACTGCTTTCTCGCAGTGCGAGAAAGCCAAAACATGAAATCGTAATAACTTTTAGTTATTACCATTTTATGTTTGTGTTGCACATTGGGGGCAGGGAGAAGTGGTTTGACCACTCCTGAATGCGCAAAGACTGTTTGGTCGGCCCGAACCAGTCATGCGCACTATACCTTTCTCCAAGCAGGCTGCCATGCAGCTTGCATGGAGAACATGGCCACCCCATTAGCCCCTGCTGGGCGCTGGACAGACGAATCACAATGCTGCTGTCAGCGTTGTGATTGGCTTAGGTGAGGGAGCTTGGCTGCCTGCTTTCTGTTCCTGTCGGATGCAGGAGAGCAGGAGCCGACAAGACGTGGGACCCGGCGGAAAGGTAAATTTAATTGAATTAATTTTTTTATTTCCCCACGACACCCCTGCGAATCCTTCTCTGCAAATTCCCCCCTGCGACCCCTCGTGCCCGCTCCCCCACCTGCGAGCAATGCTGGACGCTCCTGGAAACCACATCACTCTTCGACCGTCTGGACACTTGGACTTCGCCTGGAACCAAGACTGCGTCAAGGAAGAGTCCTGCTGCTCCTGGTCTAGCTGTTCTGTAAGTCTTCTTTGTCGTGACCTGTGGGCATCAAGGACACCCAAGGTAATCTCCCTTGGAGTGAAGGAGTCACTCCCCTACATCTGCAAGTACCGTAGCGAGGCTGACCGGTCTGCTCCTCCTGATGTCCCACAGATTTCTAAAGGCTCGGTAACACAGGTGGTGGTTCTGCAACTTCCTCGAGGCTTCACCTGTCCTCTCTGCAATTTTGAGGCCAGTATCCCTCACCGGCACCGCTGGGACCGAACCACTGTGCACCGCATCAACTTGCCATTGCCAAGGCTTGTTGGCTCTGCACTCCATAGATCTTCGGGCTACAAGAAGGTCCTGCTTCCTGCATCTCTTCCTGCCAAGTACGGCATCTTCACTGCATCCTCTGCACCATGGGATTTCCTTCTTGGTGAGCTGCTTGAGGTCCGCTTGCTACTCCCGTGCCTTCAGCCTGTGGGTCCTCTTGAGAGTTTTCTTCTGCTGCAATGGGCTCTGCGCTTGCTTGGGGCCTGCTCTGACTCTCCTGCTTGTGGTGAGTCCCATGGACCTTGCTGGTCCCAATGTTGCTCCTTCTTCGCTTTTCACGTCTATTGCAGCTGCCACGTCTTGTTGGTATTCCCGCCTGGACACCGACCCCCTCATTCTCAACTTCTGATGTGGGACAGCTTGTGCATGACTCCTGGTCTTCCTCAGCGTCGCCTGGTCCTCACAGCTGCAGCGACAAAGTCACCGTCAACTCACTTGAACCGTCTGTCATCAGTAGGCATTGCTCTTCCGTGTCTCCTAGTCACCTCTGAGTGGCATAGACATTGTCCTCTCTGCTTGCAGGTTCTTCACTTCAAGAATCCACCCTTAGATTCCACCGGACTCTTGCACAGCCCTCGCCAGTGGCATCTTTTCTGAAGTTCTCCATTGTGGTCTACTGCGGCTTCCGACATCACTTTGCACCTATGCACCCGGCTTCCCTGGTGTAGGTATCCTGGTTCATGGGGTATCCACAGGTGGGGTGACTCCAACCTGCTCTCTTCCAAGGGAACTGTCCTTCTTCTTCCAAACTGCAGCCACGACCTCCCCTTTGAATTCTGTTGGACACGCAGTTGTGTTTGCACTCTGCACACAGCCTCGTGGGGTTGCTGGGCTCTTACCTTGGCTGGTTTCTTGTGTCCCCAGCTCCTCTGAGTCTCCTGGTCCAAGTCCTGACTTTGGTCGCAGTCCGCATTCCACTTTCTTAATATATAGTTTGGTCTCTCCCCGGAGACCACTGTATTTTGTGCTTACTTACCTGTTACAATTGGAGTATTATTGTGTATTTGTGTTTATATCTCCGGGTAGGAGATATACCAATGTGTTAGTGAGTGTTGTGTATAAATAGAACTATTTTTTATGTATACACTGTGTGGTTCTTTTTTGTTTAACCTACACTACAAGATTTGATCTGGAAATACAAGCTGCTTAACACTCCTTCAAGATAAGCCTGAAGGCTGCTCTCCACAGCTACCAGTTAGAGAGCTTTCTATGGTTGTTTAAGGCCACTAAAATCACCATAAGCGTTGTCTGGATTAGTACAAGGTGCTTCACTTAAATAAGTGTGCACAATATGCTAAGTCAGCCTCCTACATTGGTGTGCAGCGTTTGGGATGTAATCCTGCACTGTTTTACCAGCTAATCTAGGTGTGGTTTGGTGAAAAACCATCCCTAGCATTAGGCATATATGAAAATACTTTTTGTAGTAGTAAATGCAACTGAACTTTTTGGAGTGGGTCTGGAACAACCCTTTCTCCAATCTTTGGAAGTTTAGTTTTCACTAGGGTAGGTAGGTGCACCGCCACACTACATCTAGTTTACCATGTCTTTAGTCGGGAAAACCAGTGTTTCCCAATCTTCTAGATACCGTTATCTTAAGTTCCAGGAACTTAGGATCCTGACTGCTTTCAGAAAGTTAAAGACAGGTAGTAACCCCAACAAAGAGCAACTCTTAGAGATTCTCCTGCAGGATGACCTCCAGAATCTTGATTGAGAGGCCAGAAAAGCAGGGTAACTCTGGGTTGGGGGTGCTCAAGAAGAAGGGTCAGGGGTGGCTCACCCGAGTGATCCCAGTTCTGAGCATAACCAGGAGGGGTCTGAAGACCCCACACTGGTAAATTCTGTTCTCCCAGGGAATGGATCTGATGACCTTGAGGGATCCCCTAGAAGTAGGTCCCCCTTTGTTCCTCCTGGGATGGTGAAAAGAGTTCAGGGGAGGTCTTGGTCTTACACTTTAAATTCCATGGCCTCTGTCCCTTCCATAGGGACCTCTATCTCTAGCAAGAGGGCGGACTCCTTAGAGAGGGAATACGACCTGCTCAAACTTGATAGAGCTAGACTCAGGCTCAAGAAGGAGCAGTTGGCCCTTGATAAGGAGAACTTGGAAGTACAGAAGGTTAGGAAGAATTTGGGACTAGGGTCCCATGGTTGCAGCACTAGTGAACTTAGGGTCAGGGAGCAATCTTTTGATACTAGGGAACTTGAGCAGGATAGTACCTCCGTACCAGGAGGGGGATGAAATCCATAAATGGATCACTGTCTGTCTTGTAGAAGGCCTGTAAAGTACAGAAGGACCCTCAAGGGCAGTGGGCAGCTATCCTGTGGCTCTCCTTTGCTAGCAAAGGTAGAGACAAACTCCTCACGGTGAAGGAGAAAGATGTTGACAACAACACAGTCTCGAAGAGTGCCCTCATAGATGGGTTTGGTTTAACCACTGAACTGTACGTTTAGGGACACACAGAAGGCCCACACCCAAGACTGGGTAGATTTTGTAGACTGTGCCATTAAGGCTCTGGAAGGCTGGCTTCATGGAATTAATGTGCATGATTACTCAGGTTGTACAATTTACTAGTGAGTGAGCACATCCTTAATAATTGTCAACACCAGCAACTGCACCAGTACCCGGTTGTCTCTTATCTGACCTCTACCCAAGAATTGGGAAAGATGGCAGACACATGGGTTTGTACCAGGGTTAAGATAAAGTCTCAAGTTGGTGGTGACCAGAAGAAAGATTCTTTCAAAGCCCAAGTAAAAGGTGGGGAAAAAAATCTAAAGAGAAGTCTTCTGAAGGTTTCCAAAAGTCTTCCTCTGGGGGTCGGTCCCAATCCTATTCATCCCCTGGTAAGAAACCCTTTTGCTATCTCTGCAGAGAGAAAGGCCAAAAGGCAAGGGTTTCAAATTGCCCCACGGGCAGCAACAAGGATACCACTACTACTTCTACTTCAACCCCTAGCAGTAGCACCCGCAATAGTCGTAGAACACCCAAAAGTTTGGTTCATTTCTCATAGGGTACTGAGGCGGATTCTGGCCTAGCCAGATCCCCTACCCAGGTCACCTTAGTATGTGATGGTTGCGTGGGTTTTGCCACTTTTAGTGTAAGTCTCAATACCTTGGGCAAGTATAGCCAGGAGCTTCTGATCAATGATCAGAAAGCAGTAGCCTGTAGAGAGACAGGGGCTAGTGTCACCATGGGGACAGGAAAACATGTATCCCCTCTTCAGCTTCTACCTAGGTACATGTACCAGGTGACCAACATTGATGGTTTTGGAACAGATCAATCATCCCATGGCTATAGTCAATATCAACTGGGGAGAGGTAACTGGCCCTAAAAGGGTTGCATGATCTCCTGTAGATGAACCTGCATGCATATTTGCTTGCTGGGCAATGATCTAGAGAATTCAGATTGTGCTGAAGTAGAACTGAAGATCCCTCTAGAGATGATAGGCCTCCCTGGGCAGGTTGGCATGACCCTCAAGGCACCAGTCCCACCACAGGGAAACCTTGGAGCTGTGGAGCCTGAAAGAATGGCACACCCAGCTCCGACAGAGAGCACAAGGGAGGAAGAAAAGTCCTCCTCCTCCCAGACTCTAGGTGCGGGTCAGCCTCCTCAGGGAACTGATCCTTCCCCTTATGAAGAAACTGCCCCAGAGATAGCCAAGCCTGGCCTGACAGAGCCACTGAGGACAGAGGAGTCTTCCAAGGAGGTACCCAGTCTGGATCAGGTATCCTGCGCTTCTCTGCCAGGTCTCAGCCAGCCTGGTGCTGCAGAGGCCAGGGATGTCAGAGGACCCCACAGGGCCCACTGGCAATAGGAATACTCCCATCCACATATTAGGGACCCCCAGACCAGTAGTACTAACCAGGTGGATTGCCCTCAGCAATCTGAGGGACCCCTCTTACCCTTAGCAAGTGACATCCCCAAATGGACTCTGTTGGGAAAAGCAAGACCTGGGACAAGACCGCCCCACACCTTCGCTGGTCCACATTGTTCCAGCCAGACAGAATCAAGCACAAGTAATAAGCAGCAAAAGGTTGACTCCCTGGGATAAGTACAAGTCAGTCATAGAGAAAAAGGCCTCTGTTGTGGCCAGTGCTTTGAGGAAGTTGAGGTCAACCCTGTTAGGGCCTCGCGTCCCTGGTCAGACACCCCACAAGCCTCTCTCTTGACTTAAACAGTTGACAGGTAGACACCCCAAACTATTGAGAGGGTCCAAGCTGCTACAGTGGAGGAACTTCTCAGTGGACCATAAGATAGGGAGTATCAATGCCGGTGCTGTTGAGCTCTTTGTTTGTCCATTTAGGAAATAAAGACTTATCTGGGTAAGGTTAGCCTGATCTTCTTTCATTGGGGCGGGGGTATGTAGGAAGGCAGGAGCTTTCTAGCATAGTTACCCCCACTTTTTGCTGGAGTCAGTATGTTTTATTACTAGTCTGACTGGGTGTCTGCTGATCAGGACCCCAGTCACCGTGCTTCCTCTGTAAATTGACTATGGTAAGTACTTCTGTAACTCCACAATTGGCTACTGGTATGCCCTTGTAAGTCTCTAGTATGTGGTACTGAGGTACCTAGGTCATAGGTATATCAGGGGTCTCCCATGGGCTGCAGCGTGTATTGTGGCACCCATGAGAGACCACTCAAACTGTGACTACAGGCCTGCCATTGCAGCCTGTGTGAGTTGGTGCTTGCAAGTCTCACGACAGATATAGGTTTCCTTATATGTAAGGTCACTGCACTTAAAACCTATAAGTCAACCCTCTGGCAGGCCTTTCAGTGCTTAAGGCAGGGTGCTTGGCCATAAGTGTGAGGGTGACCCTGCATGAGCAGGACACCCCTGCAAACCCCAGGGTCAATTCTCCAGGCTTTGTAAGTGCAGTCCTTACGAGATGTCTAACTATATAGTGGCTGCACCGAACCTGGTCATGTTTGGCATCAAACATGTTGGAATGATACCCCCAACACAGATTCCAGTGTTGGAGGTATGAGTCCATGCACTGGAGGGGCTCTCCAGGAACCACACAGTACTCCCCATAACAGCCTTCCCGGGTCTGCCAGCAAGCTAGAGCTGCTGCCGACCCCAGACATGATTCTACCCTTCTAATGCTACTTTGTGCTTACTTACCTCTGTTATATTATTGTGTATTTGTGTTTATATGTCCTGGTAGTAGATATACCAATGTGTTAGTGAGTGTTGTGTGATAAAACAAACTATTTTATATATACACTGTGTGGTTCTTTTTCGTTTAACCTACTCTGCATGAGTAGATCTGGTAAAACAAGCTGCTTAACACTCCTTCAAGTTATGCCTGAAGGCTGCTCTCCACAGCTACCAGTTAGAGAGCGTTCTATGATTGTCTTAGACCACAAAATTCACCATAATGGTTGTCTGGATTAGTGCAAGGTGCTTCACTTAATGAAGTATGCACCATATACTAAGCCAGCCAATTACAACCACCAACTTCAAGTTGGTGGTAACCCATTTGCAAATGAGATGGGGTAACCAAGGGACCTCTTCCCCTTTGCGAATGTAGGCGCAACATTTTTTTTAGAGCAGGCGGTGGTCTCACAGACCACTGCCTACTCTTAAAAAATGAAAAGAAAACTTTTTTTTTGTTTTTGAAATACATCCTGTTTCCGTTAAGAAAAACGGGCTTCATTTCCCAAAAAACAAATTGCTTTATTGAAAAAGCAATTAAAGACATGGTGGTCTGCTGACCCCAACAGGCCACCATCCCTGTGATTTTGGCCATTCCGAATGGGTCGCAAAATGCGGACTGCCTCATGAATATTGATGAGGAAGGTCCATATGCAACCCACTAGGAATCGCTAACAGAGTCAAACACACTGTTGTACATCGCATTTGAGACCTCCTAATTGCGTGTCGCAAAAAGTCACAATTAGGAACTCACAGAATGTAGTGATCGTAGTGATCGTACATGTGGATCTTGGTTCGTTGTGCAAAATTACTGGTTTCTGGTTTTTGGGATGTCTAATACATCCCAAAACAAACTTTTTGCATTTGCAAACCATTCTTAAAATAGTTTGAGATTTGCAAATCATTAGCACATCAGACTATAAATACTGGTTGTGCATTTTGCCTAAATCACATAATTTTTGCTGAATTCACATAATTGCACTAAATAAATTATGCAAATTTAGCACACCAGAATAGGCGGTCAATCCAAAACGGCAGTTCCACAAATTATAAGGTTCCTGAGCTCTGGATGTCACAAAGTGACGTTCACCATCCTTGCGCATGAGACACTAAGGCCCTTTTAGAACACTGGAATGTTGAGCGCTCCATTGAAGACAATGGAGTGCTCCGGGCTTCTAATGGCCGGTAGTAGCCCAGGCATCAACATTCCAATGTTTGTTCACAGCAACAGCTGTGAACTAAGGCCTCACAGAGCCAGAAGGGATTTCATCCCCTTCAGGCTCTGTGAGGCATTTGTTTTACAAATTTGAACATTCTACCCTCTAGGGGCAGAATGTTCTAAAAGCCTTACAGCCCTCCGTAGCGGGCTCCCATTAAAGGCCCGCTCCCTTGTTAAAGGCACTTGCCTTCGTCTTGGACCTTTAACGCTGGAGCAGGCTTTTAATGGCAGGTAGAGCTTGCTGCTGTGGGCTCTAAGGCTTTAATGTATCAATGCATTTCACCATAAACACAGAATAAGTAAAACCATAAAACCACAAGTGCAACCAGTTAACGCTCTGAGTGAATTTTACACAATGAGACAGTGTGTGTTGCTAAGAAGGGTTCAGAGTAACAGATTAGGAAGGGACAGCTGATCCGGGAGGGACGGGGAGTGACACCACAGACTATGTGACAGGGGCAGCTGAAAAGACCCTGTGGACTGGGAAAGGTTGAAAACACCTTAGAATGAGTGGCAGGGAATGGCCCAGGTGACCATGGATGTAGTTTAGGGAATGTTGTGAATGACCTCGGGTGACCTGGAAAGAATGGCTGGAGAGGCTTGAAAAGGACCCGCCACGGATGATGCAAAATGGCTTCGGAGACAACAGGTCAGTTTGATAGAGGATCCAGTGATGGCTGAGGATTGGCTGAAGTGTCCTGGGAAGGAAGCATGAGAATGACATGGGAGAGATAGCCAAGAGTCTCCAGGCTTCATTATATTTTAGATAAATGAGTGCTTGAGATGGACATGTAAAGTAGAAGTAACTCACAATCTCAGGGGCGTAGGTACCATTTGTAAAGCAGGCGCTGTTGCACCAGGACCTGAAACATGATAGGCCCATTGATCCCTGATGATTGCTGTATTTTACAACCACAACTGCAGTCAAAGTGGCCATTTTCCTTGCTTGCACCAGGGTCCATGGCATCCTTGCTACACTACTGCTCAGATCACCCTCTTGCCGCTGGGAGGTGCTGGCCCTCTCCTTTTCTAATGTATGAAGCTCAGTTAGTACTTGACAGTGTCTGCCAATTTAAAACAACAATCAGATGAGACTGCAGAGTGGAGGTGAGAGAAGATTGGGTTTGGGTAAAGGAAAGGAAGAAATGGCGCTCTAGCAGGTACGATATAAGCTAGATATAAATGTCTTCAGATATCACGGTGCAAACAGGTCAGGGGTACAAACCCAGACAGAAAACAGCCCCTGTATAGGTGAGGGACAAGTCCCATACCAAACAATTAGGTACAAGTCCTGTGCACACATATCAAAGTACTTGGTTCTAGTGTCAGAGCCAAAAGAGCTGGACAAAGTACAAGTAAACGGATTTGAGATCCAATGATGCTTAAATCTTTAGTTTTATGGTTCAAAACCGGCTGCGTGGCTTGGAGAGGCGCTACGAGTCTTATGGCAGAGAAGACTCCCGCTGGGCACAGTATGCCGGTTAGCGGAAAGTCTAGAAGGGTAAATTCAGGTCGTTGTAAACGGAAGTCTTTGGAAAGCTGTAGGCAGCACGGGTGAGTGCAGCTGGTGGTAGCGGTAGCGTCTGGATCCAGGTAGCGGATCCGTTTTGAGCCCACCGGATTTGCGCGCCAAATCGTAACGTAGGAATCCAACAGCCCTGAAGAGTCATATCCTCCACACGATGTGACAAAACACGTGTCGGCTGATTATATTTTCGCATGTACTGATCAAGATTGAACCATAAAACTAAAGATTTAAGCATCATTGGATCTCGACTCCGTTTACTTGTACTTTGTCCAGCTCTTTTGGCTCTGACACTAGAACCAAGTACTTTGATAAGTGTGCACAGGACTTGTACCGGAGACTGCAGAGTGTAATGGAAGAAAGTGACCTGGGTGGATCTGCTGGCTCCGGCCCAGGAAGACCTGCTGAGGCACGGCTGCGGAGAGCAGAGGAGAGCATGGGAGTCGCAGCTGACATGGGCCGGGCTCACTGATGTATGGCTGAGAAGGGAAAGACTACTGAGAATAGCTCACAATGACCAGGGTGGGATCCACAGCTATTCTGGACCTGGACAGGAAAAGGATAAGGTCAGATATTGTCCGAGCTCTGTTATCGTCAGCTGGGTGTGAGCCTGGGCTCCTGGGACAATGACGGGAAGTGGGACGAGACGAGTGACGAAGGCCTTGGGCATTCTGGGTGGGGCCCTCTTGGGAGGGAAGCTGATATGGAGGGTCCAACTTGTCCAAGCCCAAACCTTCCTGTGAGGCAGTCTCACAAATATAAGTAGCTTACGTGGGCAGAAAAGACCCCAAGCCCATCCAATTCGCATATCACTTACCTGTATCGGAATCCTACATGGTAACCAGTGTGATCATTGTTTTCTCATCACTGATGCTCTTATGCATCTGCCTACATCTTTATGAATTAATCAACAATGCTGTTTTTCGTGTCTCTCCAACATTATAATCTCTGTAGGTTCTGCTCTAGTGAAGTGTCTTTAAAGGGACAATTCCATGAATGGCTTCGCTTTGGGTCTCAAAACCAAATCAACACACTAAACTTGATGGGAGGAATGCTTGCAACTAGCCTAAACCACTGTCAATTTCCTTGAGTAGTATTTCAGCACATAGTTTTTTGCCCATGGCGCCACTGTAGACAGAGGCTAGCTAACCAGTGGCAGACATTTTATTTGCCACCCGTTATTGAATGTGAGTACATTACATGAAACTAAATATTAGTAAAACTGAAGTAAGCTTAACTCTACAAAAAATTCAGATGAGGAATGTTCACTGGCCGATAACACTATGCCCCACCTTAAAGTGGCTAATAAGGTGCAGGTTTGGGGAGTCAAATCTATAGTATTGAATCTCATGCCTCCTACATAGGTAATCTCTGTTTCTTTCACCCTTTGGAAAATATTGCTGGTCATTGATTCTAAAGGAAGGATCTTAGTGGTCAACACCTTCATTCAATACAGGATAGACTTCTGGAATAATATTTACTATCGTCCCCCAAGCGACTGATTTCACAGGGTGCATCTGTGTAAAATTCAATTGTGCAGGACTTCACTGGATCTTCTCACCATACCATGTCCACCCTACCCCGCATATCATCTGAAGTCTTTTGTTTTTCCACTTCTCACACTGAAATAAACTACCATTCAATATCAGATCAGACTCCACATTGGCTGACCGTAGAAAATAGGGAAAGAAACATCTCTCGTCAACATCCAACCTGGTTTGAGACTTACCCTGTTTGTTCTATCCAAACCCCAACGTGCATGGTGTCACTTACACACAATATTAATCTTGTACATTTTACAAGTGCCTTATTCAGAGTAACGTGCAGGAGGAGCCATCTAGGTGTATTAGTAATGTACTCTTTCACGAACCAGCCACATCTAGGCACTACAGGTTCTCCTGGTCAGCACTTTTCAACGGATAGGTACTGTAGGGCACTGAGTACCTGCATCTCTCCACCTCAGACAGACATTTCCCATCTTCACAAGAAACCTCAAAACGTGGCTCTTCGACAGACCCCCTCCTTGATGGACTGGAACCTCCAAACCCCCCCTCCCCCAGCGCCTTGAGACCCTCACGGGTGAGTAGTAGCGCCTAACAAACGCATGATTGATTGATTGAGGACCTGTACTTCTCAGCAGGGGTTCAATACTTTTAATGAGAGAGTACCAGTTGCACAAATGTACTCTGTGACTGTGATATCCCCCCACTCTCATATTTCCATTTCAAGCACTGTACCAGATGGAACGGAACGCAAGTGAGAGGGGGCCTGTTTTTAGAAATGTCTTTATTGATTTTTAAGCTCATGTTTTTAGGCCAGGTTTAGATTCTGGACATGGAAAAAAAAGTCAAACTGGGCAGCTGCCCAGCGCTTTGACGTCTTTGCCGGGAAAGGTGAGTTTCATGTCGGAACATGTCCGGTCTGAGCCTGCGTGGGGCCGCGCGCGCCCGGATAGGGCGCGAGGACGCCCAGCGTCGGAATGTGGCCTTGGCTGCACACGGCGTTCTATTTCAGACGCGCGCTCGCGAGCGGAAGTGCCATTATGTAATAGGAGCGCGATGACGCACTGAGAGCGCCTGCCCTTATGTAAGCAAAAGCAGTGCAGTCCTGAACATAAAATCCGCCATTGTTTATTGTACTCAAAGTACTTTATTTGTTTTTGTGTATTATCAACTGATGATGACGAGGGTCAAAATTATTTAAGCCTATAATTTTAATTTAGGTGCAGAAATACTTCCATTTGTGATTGTAAGCATATGTTTGATAGCAGCGTGAATGTATCCTCATAAATTAATTTGCGTATATGCAATATTCCACACATGTGGTGTAATATATATTTGGAAACATTTTGTGAGTGAAAAACATGTTTTTTCCGGGTTTCAAAACTACCAGGGAGCTAAAAAGCTGAAATCACTGCCAATGACATCACGTGAGGCCAGATGGTGGAATCACAGCAAATCACATCACATGACAGTCAGTGGACTCATCTCAGAGTTGAGACAGATGCTCCTAGGTTTGTGCACCAGAGTGTGAAACCGACTGTTAATAAGTGAAACTGAGCCTCATAGTGTAAAGTGCCTACTCTCTAAGTAAGACTGAGTTCAGGTGTGAGACTCACAAGCAAGAAGAGTAGGAATCCCACCTAAGATGTGATAGTAGTGTTGCCATCTGTCCAGTTTCATACCAGCATGATCGATATTTCAATGTCCCTACCAATACAAAAATTAGAAAAATGACTTAAAGCCGATATTTTTTTCCGCTTATCAGTGCATACTTTAAACAATAAATGTTAGAAGAAAGCACTTTAAAATATGTTCTACAGGTGCCTAAGGACCACAATTGATAAATAAAGTAAACAAAGTCAGAAAGGTAATGTTAAAAATGAATACAAAACAAGTTCATATTAAGTTCTACATAAGATTCATGCCCAGGCCTTTGCAGAATCTTTAAAACTTGAAGAGATGGCTGGTATTTTTCTCTGGGAAAGGTGGTGCCAATCCTACGTGAGACACATTTAATGAGTGACACTGCACCCCACTGTCAGGCCCACAAGCAACATAAGATGAGTTTCACTGAAAAACTCTAGGACGCCCCAACTGATGCCCTCTAATGTGTCAGACTCCTGTTCAGAGACAAAGAAACTGCCCCAAAATGTGAGGCTCAGTATCGAGTGATAATTTGCACAGTGGTGAGGCGCTATTGTGACCCACGCATGAGTTTTTGTGTGAGTTTAGAGAAGCGGCCATCCGGATGCACCTAGATGGTTGCCCACCGGAGTGTGCTTGCCATCACTTGCTGCATTAATTTCATGTTTCCCTAGACTAATTCACCACTAATCCTTTTTGGGTTCCGGAGTAACGTGCTACTCGCCGAAAAGCGCTTCGACGCCTCATCAGAGATATCGCTATATAAATGCGAATACAATTACAATATTCAGTGGTATGCATGTTTATGTTTACGGATTTATAAAGAGCATGGCTGCCCGTGAGCGTCCCAGCGCTAGTCCCAGCTGCATCTGGTTATTAGTCCTCAGTCTAGGCAGGGGTGTAACACAGGCCCTGCTGCCCCCTGCGGTACGAGGGGCCCCAACACTCCAAGGGCCCGCGATTAATCGTGGACCCCATTCAGCCCAAGGCCAATGAATACCTGTGAGATGTGGGAGACTCGGGGAGGGCCCTTGTCGCGTTCTGCAGGGGAGTCCCATTATTTAGTGTTACCCCACTGAGTCTGGGGTAGTTATCAGCGCTCTCACTTCTGTGCACGGAGATCCCGGAGGCTCATGGGGCGTTTGGATGTGTAGGTGAATGAATGGATGGTGGAGAGATAAGGGTTTACGTTTAGGAATATAGCATTAATAAGGAAACAAGATATACTCGTCAATAAGCTAACCTTAGTCGGCTGTAAAGGCTGAGCTCTTGGATTTGCCAATGCTTTTTTATTGGCCTCATGGAAACGCATGAGTTATGTGAAGGGAATGAGTAAATCCATCGAAGGTGCGGATCATTAGGATTGCGGGGGGGGGCGGGAGGGGGGATTCAATGTTTCTAATAGGAAGACATATTTTCCTTGTGGAAAACAACACGAGTTATGAAGCATACATGAACTTTTGTGCAAATATACCAAACAAAAAACAAATTACATTTTGTTTTTCTGCCTACACAGTATTTGCAGCAGGTGCTCAAGTTATGATGTAATATTGTGCATATTTGAAACTTTCTGTATGCTTTCTGGGTGAAAGGTGCCTCTGTGGAGGTCAGGAGAGTGACTCGTGCATGAATGTACCAAGAATGTGTACGGAATGTACAGAAACAGAGGAAGGCCCCGCACTTATCTCCCTTTTTTCGACGTCAGCACCCGTCTGCCTGTCTTATCTGGCACTCCAACTCTCGAGGGCAATGTGCAGCGAATGCCAAGGATCACGCAACCGGCGGAAACCGACGCGCCCCCCCCCCCTCCGCGAACTAAGCAGCATTCTCAGGAGACTGGCTGCTTAGAGCTCGGGACAAGGTCACAGAGTTTAAAGTAATCATAGCACATAGATCTGTACTAACTCTCCTATTCTTGCCTTGCTTTGGTGAGCTCTAAGAACAGAGGTACCAAGGGTTTTGCCAAGGATACTGAAGGGCAAGCCAAAGAAGCCAGAAAATTAAAATACCCCCACTTTGCCCCATAGGAGGCCATTGGGTGAGAGTCGTACCCTCTCTACATGAGGTTACTTTAACCCGTCTTCCGTCCATCTCTCTCTCCACCCTTTAAGCCTTTCATGCATCCATGTATCTATACATCGTTTCATCCACCAATCTTTTCAATCACACCATACATCCTTTTACCCATCCGTCCATCCATACTTTTTCATCTATCCACTAATTTACTTTTTATTTATCAATCCACCAGTCCAGCCCGACATCCATTCATCCATCTACCCGTTCATCCACCCTTGATTGGCTCCTGCCACGTTCTTTCACCCACCCACGCAAATGTTGATTCACACCTCCACCCATCAGTTCTTTCCCCCTCGCATCCATTCTTTTACCCTTTGGACCCTTCCTTCCTGACACACTGTCTTCCTTATTTTTGTATGTCTCTCCTTTCAGTCCTCCTTCCAGCCCCCTCTCCCTTTTCTTGCCCTCTTTTTAGGTTTCGCCTGCCGAAGGCTGCGCTCTGCGCAGCTTTTCGGCGCAGGCGAAATCTAATGTTTACTATATGGGCTACAGGAACGTCCCCCGGCTCCCATTGGCTAGCTCCATAAATGGAGGCTAGCCATTGGGAGCCGGATCTGTCCGTCAAGGCCAGACCAGATTCGGGGGCGTTCCCGAGATTTTTTCGCTCTCCGCCTCTGCAATGTCGTCATCGCGGCGGTGGGCGTTTCCTTTTTTTTGGGGGGGATTGCCATGTTTTTCTCATTTGGAAGCCCTGCTTGAGTTTGTAGGCGCCTCCCGGAGACCTGGCTCGAGTCTCTCCTCACTTCTTGCTCACCTAGGCAGAGCTGTCAGCGCTTCCACTGTGCCCCGGATGCTGGTGTCGCAGCCCCACCCGTCCCCCTGTCTCCGGCTCCCCTCCCCCCCCCCCCCGCTGCCGTCTTCCAGTCGTGGGTTAGGAGCAGCGCGAGCCACTGCGGCAGGAGTCCTCGTCATAGGATCGAGAGCGGCGCGCAGAGTCCTAGCAGCCGGTCACCAGCCCGCCCCTATCGCCGACCGTAGCCCGGGGAGCGCAGCGCCCGACACACCGCGGCACCATGGTTAGAAGATGGGGAGGCCACGGGCCTTGGGACGGGGAGGGAGGCAGGTGTACGACGGTGCTGCTGCAGCGCGTGGTGGTTTGTTTCTCCTGCACTCATTTCAAGGAAACGCTTCCGCTGGCTGCCATCCTTCCTGGCAGTGTACACACAGATCCACTTATGCAGTATTTGCGCAGGGTGGGGAGGGGTGGTAAAAGGCAGTGGTTGCTGCATTAATGGAGGCGGATCAGTCTTCGCTGCGCCCCTCCCCATCAGTCTTCGCTGCGCCCCTCCCCCGGCGGGTTCGTGTACTCGGCGAAAAGGTGGGGGTGGTCTGTTGCTGTACTCAGGTGTGGAGGAGGGGTTAGATACAGGCTTAAAAGGGCCTCCTGTTCTCCACAGGGAAGCTGGCTATGTGCTTTTACTTCCATGACTAGTATTTTGAAGATTTATGCTCACACCCTTAATTTCCCCGTTGTTTGCACGATCTATTTTTAATGCGGCAATGGTGGTTCGTGTACATAAATTCAGTTATGTTCGGGATAATGGTGTGTCGACTCCCTCACATGACATGTCGATGGAGCGGGAGTGAATGTGATTCAGTCATGCTCAGGATGGGAGTGAATGTAAAAGAACTGCTTGCTACCTTGCTACTTTAAGGTGAGCTTATGCTCAACATCCATCCTCTGACATGTTCTGTGCTAGGACAGACATACTGAGGGTATTGGGGCTATACAATAGTTTTTTGCCCATGGCGCCACTGTAGACAGAGGCTAGCTAACCAGTGGCAGACATTTTATTTGCCACCCGTTATTGAATGTGAGTACATTACATGAAACTAAATCTTAGTAAAACTGAAGTAAGCTTAACTCTACAAAAAATTTAGATGAGGAATGTTCACTGGCCGATAACACTATGCCCCACCTTAAAGTGGCTACTAAGGTGCAGGTTTAGGGAGTCAAATCTATAGTATTGAATCTCATGCCTCCTACATAGGTAATCTCTGTTTCTTTCACCCTTTGGAAAATATTGCTGGTCATTGATTCTAAAGGAAGGATCTTAGTGGTCAACACCTTCATTCAATACAGGATAGACTTCTGGAATAATATTTACTATTGTCCCCCAAGCGACTGATTTCACAGGGTGCATCTGTGTAAAATTCAATTGTGCAGGACTTCACTGGATCTTCTCACCATACCATGTCCACCCTACCCCGCATATCATCTGAAGTCTTTTGTTTTTCCACTTCTCACACTGAAATAAACTACCATTCAATATCAGATCAGACTCCACATTGGCTGACCGTAGAAAATAGGGAAAGAAACATCTCTCGTCAACATCCAACCTGGCTTGAGACTTACCCTGTTTGTTCTATCCAAACCCCAACGTGCATGGTGTCACTTACACACAATATTAATCTTGTACATTTTACAAGTGCCTTATTCAGAGTAACGTGCAGGAGGAGCCATCTAGGTGTATTAGTAATGTACTCTTTCACGAACCAGCCACATCTAGGCACTACAGGTTCTCCTGGTCAGCACTTTTCAACGGATAGGTACTGTAGGGCACTGAGTACCTGCATCTCTCCACCTCAGACAGACATTTCCCATCTTCACAAGAAACCTCAAAACGTGGCTCTTCGACAGACCCCCTCCTTGATGGACTGGAACCTCCAAACCCCCCCTCCCCCAGCGCCTTGAGACCCTCACGGGTGAGTAGTAGCGCTTAACAAACGCATGATTGATTGATTGAGGACCTGTACTTCTCAGCAGGGGTTCAATACTTTTAATGAGAGAGTACCAGTTGCACAAATGTACTCTGTGACTGTGATATCCCCCCACTCTCATATTTCCATTTCAAGCACTGTACCAGATGGAACGCAAGTGAGAGGGGGCCTGTTTTTAGAAATGTCTTCATTGATTTTTAAGCTCATGTTTTTAGGCCAGGTTTAGATTCTGGACATGGAAAAAAAGTCAAACTGGGCAGCTGCCCAGCGCTTTGACGTCTTTGCCGGGAAAGGTGAGTTTCATGTCGGAACATGTCCGGTCTGAGCCTGCGTGGGGCCGCGCGCGCCCGGATAGGGCGCGAGGACGCCCAGCGTCGGAATGTGGCCTTGGCTGCACACGGCGTTCTATTTCAGACGCGCGCTCTCGAGCGGAAGTGCCATTATGTAATAGGAGCGCGATGACGCACTGAGAGCGGCTGCCCTTATGTAAGCAAAAGCAGTGCAGTCCTGAACATAAAATCCGCCATTGTTTATTGTACTCAAAGTACTTTATTTGTTTTTGTGTATTATCAACTGATGATGACGAGGGTCAAAATTATTTAAGCCTATAATTTTAATTTAGGTGCAGAAATACTTCCATTTGTGATTGTAAGCATATGTTTGATAGCAGCGTGAATGTATCCTCATAAATTAACTTGCGTATATGCAATATTCCACACATGTGGTGTAATATATATTTGGAAACATTTTGTGAGTGAAAAACATGTTTTTTCCGGGTTTCAAAACTACCAGGGAGCTAAAAAGCTGAAATCACTGCCAATGACATCACGTGAGGCCAGATGGTGGAATCACAGCAAATCACATCACATGACAGTCAGTGGACTCATCTCAGAGTTGAGACAGATGCTCCTAGGTTTGTGCACCAGAGTGTGAAACCGACTGTTAATAAGTGAAACTGAGCCTCATAGTGTAAAGTGCCTACTCTATAAGTAAGACTGAGTTCAGGTGTGAGACTCACAAGCAAGAAGAGTAGGAATCCCACCTAAGATGTGATAGTAGTGTTGCCATCTGTCCAGTTTCATACCAGCATGATCGATATTTCAATGTCCCTACCAATACAAAAATTAGAAAAATGACTTAAAGCCGATATTTTTTTCCGCTTATCAGTGCATACTTTAAACAATAAATGTTAGAAGAAAGCACTTTAAAATATGTTCTACAGGTGCCTAATGACCACAATTGATAAATAAAGTAAACAAAGACAGAAAGGTAATGTTAAAAATGAATACAAAACAAGTTCATATTAAGTTCTACATAAGATTCATGCCCAGGCCTTTGCAGAATCTTTAAAACTTGAAGAGATGGCTGGTATTTTTCTCTGGGAAAGGTGGTGCCAATCCTATGTGAGACACATTTAATGAGTGACACTGCACCCCACTGTCAGGCCCACAAGCAACATAAGATAAGTTTCACTGAAAAACTCTAGGACGCCCTGACTGATGCCTTCTAATGTGTCAGACTCCTGTTCAGAGACAAAGAAACTGCCCCAAAATGTGAGGCTCAGTATCAAGTGATAATTTGCACAGTGGTGAGGCGCTATTGTGACCCATGCATGAGTTTTTGTGTGAGTTTAGAGAAGCGGCCATCCGGATGCACCTAGATGGTTGCCCACCGGAGTGTGCTTGCCATCACTTGCTGCATTAATTTCATGTTTCCCTAGACTAATTCACCACTAATCCTTTTTGGGTTCCGGAGTAACGTGCTACTCGCCGAAAAGCGCTTCGACGCCTCATCAGAGATATCGCTATATAAATGCGAATACAATTACAATATTCAGTGGTATGCATGTTTATGTTTACGGATTTATAAAGAGCATGGCTGCCCGTGAGCGTCCCAGCGCTAGTCCCAGCTGCATCTGGTTATTAGTCCTCAGTCTAGGCAGGGGTGTAACACAGGCCCTGCTGCCCCCTGCGGTACGAGGGGCCCCAACACTCCAAGGGCCCGCGATTAATCGTGGACCCCATTCAGCCCAAGGCCAATGAATACCTGTGAGATGTGGGAGACTCGGGGAGGGCCCTTGTCGCGTTCTGCAGGGGAGTCCCATTATTTAGTGTTACCCCACTGAGTCTGGGGTAGTTATCAGCGCTCTCACTTCTGTGCACGGAGATCCCGGAGGCTCATGGGGCGTTTGGATGTGTAGGTGAATGAATGGATGGTGGAGAGATAAGGGTTTACGTTTAGGAATATAGCATTAATAAGGAAACAAGATATACTCGTCAATAAGCTAACCTTAGTCGGCTGTAAAGGCTGAGCTCTTGGATTTGCCAATGCTTTTTTATTGGCCTCATGGAAACGCATGAGTTATGTGAAGGGAATGAGTAAATCCATCGAAGGTGCGGATCATTAGGATTGCGGGGGGGGGCGGGAGGGGGGATTCAATGTTTCTAATAGGAAGACATATTTTCCTTGTGGAAAACAACACGAGTTATGAAGCATACATGAACTTTTGTGCAAATATACCAAACAAAAAACAAATTACATTTTGTTTTTCTGCCTACACAGTATTTGCAGCAGGTGCTCAAGTTATGATGTAATATTGTGCATATTTGAAACTTTCTGTATGCTTTCTGGGTGAAAGGTGCCTCTGTGGAGGTCAGGAGAGTGACTCGTGCATGAATGTACCAAGAATGTGTACGGAATGTACAGAAACAGAGGAAGGCCCCGCACTTATCTCCCTTTTTTCGACGTCAGCACCCGTCTGCCTGTCTTATCTGGCACTCCAACTCTCGAGGGCAATGTGCAGCGAATGCCAAGGATCACGCAACCGGCGGAAACCGACGCGCCCCCCCCCCCTCCGCGAACTAAGCAGCATTCTCAGGAGACTGGCTGCTTAGAGCTCGGGACAAGGTCACAGAGTTTAAAGTAATCATAGCACATAGATCTGTACTAACTCTCCTATTCTTGCCTTGCTTTGGTGAGCTCTAAGAACAGAGGTACCAAGGGTTTTGCCAAGGATACTGAAGGGCAAGCCAAAGAAGCCAGAAAATTAAAATACCCCCACTTTGCCCCATAGGAGGCCATTGGGTGAGAGTCGTACCCTCTCTACATGAGGTTACTTTAACCCGTCTTCCGTCCATCTCTCTCTCCACCCTTTAAGCCTTTCATGCATCCATGTATCTATACATCGTTTCATCCACCAATCTTTTCAATCACACCATACATCCTTTTACCCATCCGTCCATCCATACTTTTTCATCTATCCACTAATTTACTTTTTATTTATCAATCCACCAGTCCAGCCCGACATCCATTCATCCATCTACCCGTTCATCCACCCTTGATTGGCTCCTGCCACGTTCTTTCACCCACCCACGCAAATGTTGATTCACACCTCCACCCATCAGTTCTTTCCCCCTCGCATCCATTCTTTTACCCTTTGGACCCTTCCTTCCTGACACACTGTCTTCCTTATTTTTGTATGTCTCTCCTTTCAGTCCTCCTTCCAGCCCCCTCTCCCTTTTCTTGCCCTCTTTTTAGGTTTCGCCTGCCGAAGGCTGCGCTCTGCGCAGCTTTTCGGCGCAGGCGAAATCTAATGTTTACTATATGGGCTACAGGAACGTCCCCCGGCTCCCATTGGCTAGCTCCATAAATGGAGGCTAGCCATTGGGAGCCGGATCTGTCCGTCAAGGCCAGACCAGATTCGGGGGCGTTCCCGAGATTTTTTCGCTCTCCGCCTCTGCAATGTCGTCATCGCGGCGGTGGGCGTTTCCTTTTTTTTGGGGGGGATTGCCATGTTTTTCTCATTTGGAAGCCCTGCTTGAGTTTGTAGGCGCCTCCCGGAGACCTGGCTCGAGTCTCTCCTCACTTCTTGCTCACCTAGGCAGAGCTGTCAGCGCTTCCACTGTGCCCCGGATGCTGGTGTCGCAGCCCCACCCGTCCCCCTGTCTCCGGCTCCCCTCCCCCCCCCCCCCGCTGCCGTCTTCCAGTCGTGGGTTAGGAGCAGCGCGAGCCACTGCGGCAGGAGTCCTCGTCATAGGATCGAGAGCGGCGCGCAGAGTCCTAGCAGCCGGTCACCAGCCCGCCCCTATCGCCGACCGTAGCCCGGGGAGCGCAGCGCCCGACACACCGCGGCACCATGGTTAGAAGATGGGGAGGCCACGGGCCTTGGGACGGGGAGGGAGGCAGGTGTACGACGGTGCTGCTGCAGCGCGTGGTGGTTTGTTTCTCCTGCACTCATTTCAAGGAAACGCTTCCGCTGGCTGCCATCCTTCCTGGCAGTGTACACACAGATCCACTTATGCAGTATTTGCGCAGGGTGGGGAGGGGTGGTAAAAGGCAGTGGTTGCTGCATTAATGGAGGCGGATCAGTCTTCGCTGCGCCCCTCCCCATCAGTCTTCGCTGCGCCCCTCCCCCGGCGGGTTCGTGTACTCGGCGAAAAGGTGGGGGTGGTCTGTTGCTGTACTCAGGTGTGGAGGAGGGGTTAGATACAGGCTTAAAAGGGCCTCCTGTTCTCCACAGGGAAGCTGGCTATGTGCTTTTACTTCCATGACTAGTATTTTGAAGATTTATGCTCACACCCTTAATTTCCCCGTTGTTTGCACGATCTATTTTTAATGCGGCAATGGTGGTTCGTGTACATAAATTCAGTTATGTTCGGGATAATGGTGTGTCGACTCCCTCACATGACATGTCGATGGAGCGGGAGTGAATGTGATTCAGTCATGCTCAGGATGGGAGTGAATGTAAAAGAACTGCTTGCTACCTTGCTACTTTAAGGTGAGCTTATGCTCAACATCCATCCTCTGACATGTTCTGTGCTAGGACAGACATACTGAGGGTATTGGGGCTATACAATAGTTTTTTGCCCATGGCGCCACTGTAGACAGAGGCTAGCTAACCAGTGGCAGACATTTTATTTGCCACCCGTTATTGAATGTGAGTACATTACATGAAACTAAATCTTAGTAAAACTGAAGTAAGCTTAACTCTACAAAAAATTTAGATGAGGAATGTTCACTGGCCGATAACACTATGCCCCACCTTAAAGTGGCTACTAAGGTGCAGGTTTAGGGAGTCAAATCTATAGTATTGAATCTCATGCCTCCTACATAGGTAATCTCTGTTTCTTTCACCCTTTGGAAAATATTGCTGGTCATTGATTCTAAAGGAAGGATCTTAGTGGTCAACACCTTCATTCAATACAGGATAGACTTCTGGAATAATATTTACTATTGTCCCCCAAGCGACTGATTTCACAGGGTGCATCTGTGTAAAATTCAATTGTGCAGGACTTCACTGGATCTTCTCACCATACCATGTCCACCCTACCCCGCATATCATCTGAAGTCTTTTGTTTTTCCACTTCTCACACTGAAATAAACTACCATTCAATATCAGATCAGACTCCACATTGGCTGACCGTAGAAAATAGGGAAAGAAACATCTCTCGTCAACATCCAACCTGGCTTGAGACTTACCCTGTTTGTTCTATCCAAACCCCAACGTGCATGGTGTCACTTACACACAATATTAATCTTGTACATTTTACAAGTGCCTTATTCAGAGTAACGTGCAGGAGGAGCCATCTAGGTGTATTAGTAATGTACTCTTTCACGAACCAGCCACATCTAGGCACTACAGGTTCTCCTGGTCAGCACTTTTCAACGGATAGGTACTGTAGGGCACTGAGTACCTGCATCTCTCCACCTCAGACAGACATTTCCCATCTTCACAAGAAACCTCAAAACGTGGCTCTTCGACAGACCCCCTCCTTGATGGACTGGAACCTCCAAACCCCCCCTCCCCCAGCGCCTTGAGACCCTCACGGGTGAGTAGTAGCGCTTAACAAACGCATGATTGATTGATTGAGGACCTGTACTTCTCAGCAGGGGTTCAATACTTTTAATGAGAGAGTACCAGTTGCACAAATGTACTCTGTGACTGTGATATCCCCCCACTCTCATATTTCCATTTCAAGCACTGTACCAGATGGAACGCAAGTGAGAGGGGGCCTGTTTTTAGAAATGTCTTCATTGATTTTTAAGCTCATGTTTTTAGGCCAGGTTTAGATTCTGGACATGGAAAAAAAGTCAAACTGGGCAGCTGCCCAGCGCTTTGACGTCTTTGCCGGGAAAGGTGAGTTTCATGTCGGAACATGTCCGGTCTGAGCCTGCGTGGGGCCGCGCGCGCCCGGATAGGGCGCGAGGACGCCCAGCGTCGGAATGTGGCCTTGGCTGCACACGGCGTTCTATTTCAGACGCGCGCTCTCGAGCGGAAGTGCCATTATGTAATAGGAGCGCGATGACGCACTGAGAGCGGCTGCCCTTATGTAAGCAAAAGCAGTGCAGTCCTGAACATAAAATCCGCCATTGTTTATTGTACTCAAAGTACTTTATTTGTTTTTGTGTATTATCAACTGATGATGACGAGGGTCAAAATTATTTAAGCCTATAATTTTAATTTAGGTGCAGAAATACTTCCATTTGTGATTGTAAGCATATGTTTGATAGCAGCGTGAATGTATCCTCATAAATTAACTTGCGTATATGCAATATTCCACACATGTGGTGTAATATATATTTGGAAACATTTTGTGAGTGAAAAACATGTTTTTTCCGGGTTTCAAAACTACCAGGGAGCTAAAAAGCTGAAATCACTGCCAATGACATCACGTGAGGCCAGATGGTGGAATCACAGCAAATCACATCACATGACAGTCAGTGGACTCATCTCAGAGTTGAGACAGATGCTCCTAGGTTTGTGCACCAGAGTGTGAAACCGACTGTTAATAAGTGAAACTGAGCCTCATAGTGTAAAGTGCCTACTCTATAAGTAAGACTGAGTTCAGGTGTGAGACTCACAAGCAAGAAGAGTAGGAATCCCACCTAAGATGTGATAGTAGTGTTGCCATCTGTCCAGTTTCATACCAGCATGATCGATATTTCAATGTCCCTACCAATACAAAAATTAGAAAAATGACTTAAAGCCGATATTTTTTTCCGCTTATCAGTGCATACTTTAAACAATAAATGTTAGAAGAAAGCACTTTAAAATATGTTCTACAGGTGCCTAATGACCACAATTGATAAATAAAGTAAACAAAGACAGAAAGGTAATGTTAAAAATGAATACAAAACAAGTTCATATTAAGTTCTACATAAGATTCATGCCCAGGCCTTTGCAGAATCTTTAAAACTTGAAGAGATGGCTGGTATTTTTCTCTGGGAAAGGTGGTGCCAATCCTATGTGAGACACATTTAATGAGTGACACTGCACCCCACTGTCAGGCCCACAAGCAACATAAGATAAGTTTCACTGAAAAACTCTAGGACGCCCTGACTGATGCCTTCTAATGTGTCAGACTCCTGTTCAGAGACAAAGAAACTGCCCCAAAATGTGAGGCTCAGTATCAAGTGATAATTTGCACAGTGGTGAGGCGCTATTGTGACCCATGCATGAGTTTTTGTGTGAGTTTAGAGAAGCGGCCATCCGGATGCACCTAGATGGTTGCCCACCGGAGTGTGCTTGCCATCACTTGCTGCATTAATTTCATGTTTCCCTAGACTAATTCACCACTAATCCTTTTTGGGTTCCGGAGTAACGTGCTACTCGCCGAAAAGCGCTTCGACGCCTCATCAGAGATATCGCTATATAAATGCGAATACAATTACAATATTCAGTGGTATGCATGTTTATGTTTACGGATTTATAAAGAGCATGGCTGCCCGTGAGCGTCCCAGCGCTAGTCCCAGCTGCATCTGGTTATTAGTCCTCAGTCTAGGCAGGGGTGTAACACAGGCCCTGCTGCCCCCTGCGGTACGAGGGGCCCCAACACTCCAAGGGCCCGCGATTAATCGTGGACCCCATTCAGCCCAAGGCCAATGAATACCTGTGAGATGTGGGAGACTCGGGGAGGGCCCTTGTCGCGTTCTGCAGGGGAGTCCCATTATTTAGTGTTACCCCACTGAGTCTGGGGTAGTTATCAGCGCTCTCACTTCTGTGCACGGAGATCCCGGAGGCTCATGGGGCGTTTGGATGTGTAGGTGAATGAAGCATGGATGGTGGAGAGATAAGGGTTTACGTTTAGGAATATAGCATTAATAAGGAAACAAGATATACTCGTCAATAAGCTAACCTTAGTCGGCTGTAAAGGCTGAGCTCTTGGATTTGCCAATGCTTTTTTATTGGCCTCATGGAAACGCATGAGTTATGTGAAGGGAATGAGTAAAAACATCGAAGGTGCGGATCATTAGGAATGCGGGGGGGGGGCGGGAGGGGGGATTCAATGTTTCTAATAGGAAGACATATTTTCCTTGTGGAAAACAACACGAGTTATGAAGCATACATGAACTTTTGTGCAAATATACCAAACAAAAAACAAATTACATTTTGTTTTTCTGCCTACACAGTATTTGCAGCAGGTGCTCAAGTTATGATGTAATATTGTGCATATTTGAAACTTTCTGTATGCTTTCTGGGTGAAAGGTGCCTCTGTGGAGGTCAGGAGAGTGACTCGTGCATGAATGTACCAAGAATGTGTACGGAATGTACAGAAACAGAGGAAGGCCCCGCACCTATCTCCCTTTTTTCGACGTCAGCACCCGTCTGCCTGTCTTATCTGGCACTCCAACTCTCGAGGGCAATGTGCAGCGAATGCCAAGGATCACGCAACCGGCGGAAACCGACTCGCCCCCCCCCCCCCCCGCGAACTAAGCAGCATTCTCAGGAGACTGGCTGCTTAGAGCTCGGGACAAGGTCACAGAGTTTAAAGTAATCATAGCACATAGATCTGTACTAACTCTCCTATTCTTGCTTTGGTGAGCTCTAAGAACAGAGGTACCAAGGGTTTTGCCAAGGATACTGAAGGGCAAGCCAAAGAAGCCAGAAAATTAAAATACCCCCACTTTGCCCCATAGGAGGCCATTGGGTGAGAGTCGTACCCTCTCTAAATGAGGTTACTTTAACCCGTCTTCCGTCCATCTCTCTCTCCACCCTTTAAGCCTTTCATGCATCCATGTATCTATACATCGTTTCATCCACCAATCTTTTCAATCACACCATACATCCTTTTACCCATCCGTCCATCCATACTTTTTCATCTATCCACTAATTTACTTTTCATTTATCAATCCACCAATCCAGCCCGACATCCATTCATCCATCTACCCGTTCATCCACCCTTGATTGGCTCCTGCCACGTTCTTTCACCCACCCACACAAATGTTAATTCACACCTCCACCCATCAGTTCTTTCCCCCTCGCATCCATTCTTTTATCCTTTGGACCCTTCCTTCCTGACACACTGTCTTCCTTATTTTTGTATGTCTCTCCTTTCAGTCCTCCTTCCAGCCCCCTCTCCCTTTTCTTGCCCTCTTTTTAGGTTTCGCCTGCCGAAGGCTGCGCTCTGCGCAGCTTTTCGGCGCAGGCGAAATCTAATGTTTACTATATGGACTACAGGAACGTCCCCCGGCTCCCATTGGCTAGCTCCATAAATGGAGGCTAGCCATTGGGAGGCGGATCTGTCCGTCAAGGCCGGACCAGATTCGGGGGCGTTCCCGAGATTTTTTCGCTCTCCGCCTCTGCGATGTCGTCATCGCGGCGGTGGGCGTTTCCTTTTTTTTTTTTGGGGATTGCCATGTTTTTCTCATTTGGAAGCCCTGCTTGAGTTTGTAGACGCCTCCCGGAGACCTGGCTCGAGTCTCTCCTCACTTCCTGCTCACCTAGGCAGAGCTGTCAGCGCTTCCACTGTGCCCCGGATGCTGGTGTCGCAGCCCCACCCGTCCCCCTGTCTCCGGCTCCCCTCCCCCCCCCGCTGCCGTCTTCCAGTCGTGGGTCAGGAGCAGCGCGAGCCACTGCGGCAGGAGTCCTCGTCATAGGATCGAGAGCGGCGCGCGGAGTCCTAGCAGCCGGTCACCAGCCCCGCCCCTATCGCCGACCGTAGCCCGGGGAGCGCAGCGCCCGACACACCGCGGCACCATGGTTAGAAGATGGGGAGGCCACGGGCCTTGGGACGGGGAGGGAGGCAGGTGTACGACGGTGCTGCTGCAGCGCGTGGTGGTTTGTTTCTCCTGCACTCATTTCAAGCAAACGCCTCCGCTGGCTGCCATCCTTCCTGGCAGTGTACACACAGATCCACTTATGCAGTATTTGCGCAGGGTGGGGAGGGGTGGTAAAAGGCAGTGGTTGCTGCATTAATGGAGGCGGATCAGTCTTCGCTGCGCCGCTCTCCGGGCGGGTTCGTGTACTCGGCAAAAAGGTGGGGGTGGTCTGTTGCTGTACTCAGGTGTGGAGGAGGGGTTAGATAAAGGCTTAAAAGGGCCTCCTGTTCTCCACAGGGAAGCTGGCTATGTGCTTTTACTTCCATGACTAGTATTTTGAAGATTTATGCTCACACCCTTAATTTCCCCGTTGTTTGCACGATCTATTTATATGCGGCAATGGTGGTTCGTGTACATAAATTCAGTTATGTTCGGGATAATGGTGTGTCGACTCCCTCACATGACATGTCGATGGAGCGGGAGTGAATGTGATTCAGTCATGCTCAGGATGGGAGTGAATGTAAAAGAACTGCTTGCTACCTTGCTATTTTAAGGTGAGCTTATGCTCAACATCCATCCTCTGACATGTTCTGTGCTAGGACAGACATACTGAGGGTATTGGGGCTATACATCTCAGCCATCCGTGCTTGCGAAATGGCGTATTTACTTCGTGCTAGTGGAGAGTACATCGCGATTTAAGGTGGTGTTTAGAGATGAGCATAGTCCTGTGAACCGAGGGTTGCAGGAATGCGCAACCCCCCCACCGTACCCAATAGGCGACAACAGTGGAAATGTCCTTTCCTGACTTGCTAGGAGATGTGCGTTTCTCTTCTGCACATGCGTTACGAATGTGCACCATCATCCTCTCCCAACATGCTTGGGTGGGTGTGTTCACCCTTAACCCCTGGGGATGCTCATGTTGATAGATATGTGTGTCCCCTTGGCATCTGCTCAGGATCATCGGTTGTGTATCTATCTGTTATGCTGATTGGTTTGCGGGTGGTTCTTTCTGCACATGCGCAGGGTATTTGAGCTGTGCATTCCTCACCTTTCAGTGTTATGCGGTTGTTCATAATCTTGTGGGTATATGTATTGTGAGTCAGATGTGTGTTTCGCCTACGGACAAGCTCATGGCGATGAACATGTGTCTCGACATGCTCACAGGGGAGTGTTCACCGCGTAGTCTGCCGATTGTGATATTAAGTGTGTGTGTGTGTATATATATATATATATATATATATATATATATATATATATATATATATATATATATATACATATACACACACACACACATATACACACTTTCAGGTGAAGGATAGGCATGCGAGTCTGTGTAAATCCAATAGCTTCCCGTAAAGCTCGGGGGAATCTGGGTGTCAGTGTATTATCTTGATTCTGGGCAAAGGCGCTTGCTCCCACCGGTTTGTGATGAAATGTGGAGCCAAGAGGCTTCTTTGTGTATGTGTGGGAGTAAACCCAACCCCAGACCGCAGCTCTAACCCACGGACGGCATGGGTGCTCATTCATCAGCCGGTAGCCAGGGGGCTATCCTCGCCTTCCTCTTGTTTCATCTCATAAACCCCGGTAAATACTGCGTGTGTGTGTGTATGTTGCTAATTGGTGGTTGGAGGGTTCGTAAATGTCCTCCTGAGTTTCACAGAGCCAAAACAATCTCCATGCAGTAGAAAGCTGTGATTTAGCTCTAAAACTGTATCCGGGTATTTATTTTAAAACATAGGACACAAAAGCACCTCGCTGTTTGCATTTAGAGTTAATTTGCTAAAGTCATTTCTTGAGTGTTCATTTCTAAAGTAATTGCTTGAGTGTTCTCTTCAGTCGTTGCTGGATTCCAGCCTCACACTCAAGTTTATTGCTGACCTAGGCCACAGGAGTCTTCAATTATGTCATTTCTTTTATCCGGCTTTGTCCGGTCCCTAGGGTCGGGCCGGGGAAGCTTTTCATTGCCAACAACTAAGAGACTGTGATTGTGAACATTGAAACAAGACACGGGGGACCACAGCCAAATGTTTCTCGAAGGGCATTGAAATTAAGGACTTTATTCAAGAGCTGGGTCCTGAAATAGTGTCAGCAGTCTGGTGTAAGAGGGGAGCAGATTTGATTCTCGAACTCCATCTGTAACAATGTCTTTTGTGCATGTTTCACAACAGAGAGCTGTTGGCAATTTGAATAACAATGCCATTTATTTATAAGTAAACAAAAAAAATGAAATGTCATGAGCAATGCCAATAGCTCTAACTTTTTCAAAGGCGAAACCATTGCATTGTAAATGCTTGTTTTCTCTTTGTTTTTTTACTGTGACTAACTTTGGATCCCTGACTTGTGTTATCCTTTTCCCTTACTTTTGTTTCTTAAGAGATTCTGTCTGCAGGCAGGAAAGGGTCATACATAACTGGGTCAACACCATCTGCACTTATGTTGCGAACTCGGGATGGGGTTCAGGATCCCACTAAGCCAGGGATAGTAGTTTCCAACCCCAGCTACACCTATTTTACAAGCATGTGAGTGAGTATGATTTGCTCTGGGCATACAGGTGTCCCAGCTTCCGCTTTAAAGCTCTGTGCATAGGAGATACAATATTTTCTATTATGGATATCCTGCATAGCAGCTTTTCTGGAGTTCTATAGATCTTTCTAGGCAGGAGTGGTGTCAACAGCAGTGGCGGCTGCCATGTACAGAGAGTGGTGGGGTGGGGGGAGCAAAAAATAAATACCATAAAACACTTACCTTGAGGCGTGATATCTCCCTCCACAGCAATCTCTCTTCCAGGCAGGCTCCAATGCGGAACCCAGGAAACTGTGTTAACCAATCCTGGTGCTGCTCTCACCAGCATGAGAGCAGCGCCAGGATTGGAGGGTGTGGCCTCACTCAGCGCTCTCAAAAGCACTGGAGGCCTGCGCTTTCTCTAACCCTGCTGTCTAAGACAGGTTAGAGAAGTTTAAAATGTGCATGTCTTGCTGGCCGTGGCAAGACAGCCGGCCAAAGAGACATGCACATTTTAAACCACACAGCTCCCTGCTGCCACTCAGCAGCACCGGCCCGCCCCGTCCTGTCACTCAGTTCAAGATGGGTCGTTGCTGAAAAATAAAATGTTTATGAATAAACTTTATTACCATTTTATTTTTCAGCTCTGGCATACGGGGCGACGCTCCTCCGCTCAAACGGAGGAGCCGCCCCTGGTCAACGGTGCTTCATTTGAACCGACGGGTGCAGTTGGGGCCCTCCGACACTCATTTTTGAGGACCAGTACATACTTTACCTTATAAGACTTCTCTCTCGGCATGAGACAAAACAATGCAAAAGGAGGAAAAGAAAGATGATAAAACAGTGAAACTGTGACAAAGGGAGAAACCAAGAATGAAGAAGAACCTGCAAGAGTAAAATAAATGGCCATGAAGGGGAAAGAAGTACAAGGTCGAATCCCGACTATGGAGCCTTGGTATTCAGCAATCCTGAGCTTCATCAATGTCGGCTGCAGGCTTTTGAGGAAAACTTTGGGCACCAACACCTATTATTTTACCAATTATGTATTGGGTGTCAGCATCCTCTAAAGAGTGGGGGTTGGCCAGTAGTGCAACTCGTAAAATTTTAAGACAGGTGGGAAAAAATAAGTAAGAGCTAGACATCGTCAAAACTTAAATTTGTACACTAAAAATTAAGAAAAATGTTAAAATTAAGAGGATGACAGCTTCTAAAGAGTGGATTCTATAACTTCCTCGAGTTCATTGATGGTGTCTTTGAAATTGGAAAGTGAGACTGGGAAGTGTGAAGATTTCAGTAGGAAGTGAGCTCCAGTGAAGAGGGAAAAGATTCAGGAAGGACCTTAGAGACGGCTCTATGGGTATGATCTGGAGATGGTGGTACGGGGTGTGCACCCAACAGAAGAGGGTTTTGATGTGTTGATATTCTGGTCAAATGCCCCAAAAAAACCTTGAACAAAAAGATCAGGAAAGTTGTTGGGAATCTGTGAATAAGACCCCACAAAACAACAGACATATTGTTTTACTAAGAACACTGAATAGCGCACAAATAATATAATGTATGGAAATCGGGTTTCAGTGAATATTTATCATTAGAGCATCACCAAGTAAAGTGTCATGATTTGCTTTAATCCTAATAAAATATTTGTTTCCATCACACTTCAAAAGAACATCCTAGACCTAGACCTTGCCTTGTGCACTCAGCAAGATTGTCACTTAGGTCTCATTACAGAATTCTCTCACTTTGCAGTCAGAGAAAGAAAAGTAACCACTAGAGTGTCTGTGTTAAATGAATAAGCAGCAGTTGTGCCGGAAGATAGAACCTCGTGTTTGCCCTAAATGCCAAGATAAAATGTAAAGGCCTCTTCATTGCCCAATCACCTTCTGAACTAACTCCATAATGGTTATTTTGGGGGTGCTCGAGCATCCCCACACCCCTACATTCAATGCCTATGATTGCAATGGAACAATAGCTACAGAATCACCATTAGTGACTTTGTACTAAGTGTGTATATATATATATATATATATATTTTTTTTTTTTTTTTTTTTTTGCAGGTCCGACATTCGGTTGGTGAATGAAGAAGGCACTCACTCAGGTATAGTTGCTCAAACCAGCAGTTTTATTTTTGCCTGCTTCTCGTCACTAACCCAACGCGTTTCGCCTTGCCCTGAAGGCGTGATCAAGCCTTCACCGACTGAGTGTCAGACCTGCAAAAATAATTATCGACTGGTCCTGTCGACAGAAGGAGGCACCGCACTAAATTGTAGCGCCAGCGTCAAAGTGGACCCAAACTGTGAGAATATATATATATATATATATATATATATATATATATATATATATCCAACGAAGAGTTTTGGCATTAAGCTGAGGTGGCCTCTGTCAGCGGCGGGCCGTGGACGGGATCGCCACTCCCTACAAACCAGACACACACGTTCACGTTTTTCACGTTTTCCAAGAACGGAGTCCAGGCCAGCATTAGTGTTCAAAACCGGATTTATTCCAAAGCTTTCACTCGACGCGTTTCGGGAATAGCCTTCCCTTTCTCACGAGTCTCGTGAGAAAGGGAAGGCTATTCCCGAAACGCGTCGAGTGAAAGCTTTGGAATAAATCCGGTTTTGAACACTAATGCTGGCCTGGACTCCGTTCTTGGAAAACGTGAACGTGTGTGTCTGATATATATATATATATATATATATCCAACACAAGAGTTGCCTCAAGAGATGGAGCCCACACGGGTGAAATCATCTGCATCCATTTATTCAGGGGCTGTAACAAGGTAAATGCACCGCCAGCAGCACACAGATTTTTAAAAGTCAAACGCTGACGCGTTTTGGGCTCCTGCCCTTCGTCACAGGCTGACTTTTCAAATGTGCACACGCTCGCGCCGAGCACTCAATTAATAAAGTATCTGCCCAGGTGGGCGTGGCAGCCCCTGCTGCCTCCTGGTACTTGTAGTGCTTGCTGAAGTGTTCCTCAAGTGAGTGAGCGTGTGTTCATTAAAACCATATATATATATATATATATTATATATATTCATTGAAAAAAACACAGTTTTCAGGGATGTTATAGTTAGTTGGACATTTCACTGGTACAAAACCAGAGAAATTGTGACAAGACTATGTGAAATCAAGTAAAGAGGAATATCTACAGAGTGTGGACGTTTATCATGATCTGCTTAACAAGTGGCGTAATAGACTTATGTTGGATATGGACGAATTTTTATTCCTGAGAAACCCTGAACCAATAGCACCCACTTTTTACCAATTACCTAAGGTACATAAAGATCTAAAATCACCTCCCGGCAGACCTATAGTCTCCTCCAAGGGCAGACTGACGGAAAATCTTTCCATCTATATTGATTCATTCCTGGCACCCCATGTCATGAAGCTAAAATCGTATGTGAGAGATACGAAAGACTTTATTAGCCAAATAGAAACTATTGATTGGGACTCTAATTGTATACTCATTACTCTTGATATCACAAGCTTGTATACCTGTATTCAACACACTAAGGGGATTGAGGCAATCAAATTCTATTTAAACAAAAGACCAGCCAAATACACAGAACATGGGGTAATGCTTATAGAGCTATTAGAGTTCTGCTTAACACATAACATATTTATGTTTAAGGAAGACTATTATAAACAGGTGTCCGGGACTGTGATGGGAACCTGCTTCGCCCCCAGCTACGCAAACTTATTCGTCGGCTGGTGGGAGGAGCAGGTGGCCCTTGCGGGTGATAATGCCAAATGGGCGGCACATGTCCTGGTGTGGAGGCGCTACATTGATGACCTCTTTCTCGTATGGAGGGGCTCCTCCAGCGAGGCAGAGGACTTTGTGAGCGCTCTGAACAGGAATAATTTGAATTTAAAATTCACCTGCGAGATGAGCAGTAGGGAGGTCCATTACCTAGATCTTAGGGTTTTCAGTAATGACAAAAAATTGGATACAACTGTATACAGAAAACCCACGGCTGGGAATAGCATACTGCATGCAACAAGTAGCCACCCTCCCAGCTTAGTTCGTAGTATACCATATGGTGAACTATTGAGATTGCGACGGAACTGTTCACGAGAGTGTGATTTCTCTCAGGCAGCTAGAGAATCTATTGAAAGGTTTAAAATCAGAGGTTATGACAGCACCCTTTTAGAGAAAACATACAGAAAAGTGCTCAAAATTCCTAGAAGCACACTACTATCACCTAGAGAGAAAACCAGTGAACTAGCTCAATCAACCAATAAATTCCGAATGATAACAAATTTCTCTGATGATGCCAATTATCTAAGAAATATACTAACTTAGAATTGGCATATACTACAAACAGATCCTGTAATAGGCAAGGATGTCCCTGAACGTCCATTGATCACATTCTGCAAACTGAAATGCATCAAGGATAAAATAGTACAAAGCCATCTTATGCCACTAAAACCCAGAAGTAGCGGTACCCTGAAGGAAATGAGGGTTTTTTTCCCCTGCGGGAAATGTAAAGCGTGTGAAAACAGTAGGAGGGTCCTCACCTATATGGTGCCGGGCCTACCAAGAGGTAGAGAAATCAACAAGTTTATCACATGCTCGACCCCTTTTGTTGTATATTGCCTGTCATGCCCATGCGGCCTAAAATACATAGGCAGCACAATCAACAGCGTAAAACTGCGTATTTTGGAGCATCAACGCGCAATTACAAATAAAGATGTGATATACCCTGTGGCCCGCCACTTTGCTAAAGCACACCAAAGTAATAGGGATCTATTACAATATTGGGGGCTAGATCACGTTCCAGCACAACCTAGAGGCGGGGATAGACGCATGAAGCTGCGAAGACTAGAGTCACGCTACATCATTGATCTAGAAACTAAGACCCCACAGGGGATGAATAGTGGGGAGGAATTAACAGCACATTTGGGAAAATAATGGACAGCTGAGATTAAATGAATTGAGGACGTTGATCTGTGTACTGTGTCCATTGCTTTCTTCTCTTTTCTTTTCTTTCTCCTTTCTTTTGCTTACTATAAAATGATTAGTTCTAATTCAAATGTTTATCGCCAAAATGAATGAGATGAATTATTTATTAGAATCCTGCCATGAATTGTATTATTATTGTTTTTGTCCTGATTAATCACACAAAGGTGTTAGAATGTTATATCATGCAAAGTGACAGCTGGTGTTATGCCGATACACGGCATTATTGTACATATAAGAACCGGCTTAGGGTGGCCAATATGCCGATACACGGCTTTATTGTTGTTATTGGAGGCTTCTTACGCTGTATTTAAAGCGCGTCCCAATATTTTTGTCTATATGTTATAGTATCATTATGGCCGCCCGATTTGCATGTGAAAACAGGGTGTATGAGCCGCCATCGCTTTCCATGTGTAAGTCGCGATGACGTACTCAAATAGAGCCGCCTCACTACACGCGATGTTGAAACACTGACGAAGGACTAGGCGTCCGAAACGCGTCTGTGCACACTTTTGCTGCTGGAATAAACAACTTTGACCGCTTACCACGGAGTGCTTCTACTTTGTTTATAGAAAGAAAACGAAGTTGCGAGCTTGAATATTTACACGCGGTACCGGCGTGTTGAAGCACCCGCCCACGAGTGCCCAGGGATTTTCTTGGTACAGAGAGGAGCTTGGATATATATATATATATATGGTTGGTTGGTTGATATGCTTTATTTTGATACGTAAAAATATCTTAAAAGCAATACATACAATAGACATTAAAAAAGATATACAACAAATATACATAGGTATACATCCTTGAGCTAAAAAAGAGAATAAAACATTGAAGTATATACAACTAAAAAGAATTATTTTTAGTATATACAGTTAAAAGGGAATTAAATGGATACAGAAAGCCTATTTAATCGGATCAACCAAGACCATTTAACAAATTTAGAGACGCCACATACTACAAGGGGAGTGGTATCTGTAAGTAAGATACGAAGGGCCACTGAATATTGGTGGGTGCCAAAGGTTCTGCACACAGGTTTAAGCCAGCGCTTTCTTGGGTTACAGTAATCTGGACATTCAAAAAAGATATGGGCAACCGTCTCCACCCTCGTGGAACATAGGGCACAATAGGGGGAGTGCTGGGAGGTAGATTTCCATCTCGATGTCAAATAGCCTACTGGTAGAGAACCCACCCTAAGCCTAAAGTACAGAGCCCTATCAAATCCGATTGAAATCAAATCAAGATAGGGTTCGTAAGCCACCACGTCTTTAATTCGTAAAAAAGCTGCGGTGGTGTTGCAGTGGCGTGGGTTGCTAATGAGTTTAGAGGAGACCCAGTCCCAGTACAGTTTCTTTAAGGTGGCTTTAGGAGGGGCGGAGCGAGTAACCCATGCTTCTCCCAATCCCAACTCCCCCAAGAGACTTTTGATATCCCTCACAACAGGCGGGTTCTGTATCTTGCACCAATTTATTCGTCAAGAGCTGTTACAGCAGTCGGACATTGCAGCACCAAGTAAAATCCATCCCAACGCGTTTCGTGCTATTACAAGCACTTCTTCATAGGGTGCTGGATGATGCAAATGCTCTAACCGGCCGATACAGAACCCGCCTGTTGTGTGGTCCTCTCAATTCCAGGCAAACTGTTGTTGGATTTTTTGCGGCTTATTGCCTGAGCCGCGAGAGCGACCCCGCTGCTGATGCAGACTTGCTGAGGTGCCACATGGCATTTCAGTACGAAGACCGGGCGAGTGCGATTCATCAAGGTAATCAGCTGTACAGAGACTGGCATTTGTAAGCACACCCACTGGGGATTTACTGACATTTATCGAGATCGTGCGTGCTTGTAACTGGTGACTCACGGAAGGAATACAGCGCACTGCATTAACCTCAAGGCCAAAGGAAGGGCACTCCCTCCTGGGCGGGATTTCATTACATAAAGGTGGTGCGCAGAAACGGCCGGTTAGAGCATTTGCATCATCCAGCACCCTATGAAGAAGTGCTTTTAATAGCACGAAACGCGTTGGGATGGATTTTACTTGGTGCTGCAATGTCCGACTGCTGTAACAGCTCTTGATGAATAAATTGGTGCAAGATACAGAACCCGCCTGTTGTGTGGTCCTCTCAATTCCAGGCAAACTGTTGTTGGATATATATATATATATTAGCCATCAAAATTTTTTATAGAATTTTGTTTTTTTCACACGGTCTTTGCAGCTGGTGCTCAAACTATTATGTTATCTTATGTATATCTCATTACCTATGGCACTTCCTGCCTGGCTTCTGGGTGAAGGGTGAGTACACCTGCTATAAACCTGTGTGGAGGTCAGGGGCGGGAGTGACTCAGACAAGAATGTTCCAATAAGGTACTGAATGTACAGAAATCGAGGAAGGGCCAGCTCTATTCTCTCTTGTGTCCACGTCACCCTGCTTATACTGGGGAATCCGACACTCTAGCCCTCGAGGGCAAAGTGCACAGTATGCAAAAGAACAGGGTGCTGGCAGAAACTGCCTCCAGGCAAAGGAACTAAGCAGCATTCTTACACCACTCGGGAACCTGGAAGCTTCTAGAGAATCGGGGAATCTGACGGAACCTTCCAAGGAGTTCTACAGGCAGTCCTTTAAATGTTTAAACCAATTGTAAATGTGACAGAATCATCCCGTCTGGAATTAATCTAAAACATGTTCTTGAAAGTAAGACAAAAATTATCTATCATGAAGCAATCAAATTCAACAAGCTGGGGGTAGGGTAAATAGTTAGCATGCAGCAGTCTCTTTCGTTATCGGAATTGACCAGACAAATCGCTCCATCAACTAAAAACAGCCCTGCACCACCACCCACAGAATCAAGAAAGAGCTAGCAGTCTGTCAATCCTTTCTGTGGCCGGGCTGGGTGAGGCTTCCTGTGTTTCACGGAGAGGATTGACAGATTACTAGCTCTTTCTCGACTCCGGGTGGTGGTGCATAGCCGTTCTTAGTTGGTGGAGCGATTTGTCTCGTTAATTCCGATAACGAACCAGTCTCCTCCTTGCTAACTAGTTACAGGACCCCCAGCTTGTTACCATGAATGTACATTCAGCAAAATATCAGGAAGTGCACAAGTGGCACTCTTACATTGCATGACATCACAGTGTTGACCTTTTGTCCCACCCCTCACCCTGTACTACCTTCCTATTGGCTGCTAGTTGCCTAGGACAACATCAAAGAGTTTAAACTACAGAAAGTGAGCGTGGCTCATAGATCTGTGCCTACTACCTTATTCTGCTATGTTCATGATCTGTGAGCGTAGGGTAGCAAGGGTTGAATCGAGGATATTGAAAAGAAAACTAGGATTAGCAGCTGACTACCCTGATTAAACCTTTCAACAACCGTACTGTACTCTACTCTAGAACACATGAGTCCCTGCCTCCTCTTGAAAGCTATATGTGTGCGCGGGGGATCCAGAACTTCCATTCTACATTTCCTTGTAGTAGATATAATGATTCTTTGTTGTTGTAATATGGAAGGTGGATGCTTGTACTCTTAGGATGGAATGATCACAGTGATCTGCTCTAGACAGTTACTGAGATCAAGAGATCATGTCCGACGGCTTCTCTTCGTAGGTCCTTTCTGCTTGGAAATAAAGTATTCTTTGATGAACTACTTACCTGTCATGGAGTTAGTCATCACATTCCACTCTTTACAATCCTGCATAGCCGCATTTTTAGCATTCAATAGGACTTACTAGTGACTTACTAGTGAGGTGTGGTGCCAACATCCTCAAAAGCATGCGGTTTGGCCAGGACTGCGGCTCGCAGGGTTTACATTTGTAAAGAAAAATGTAGAAGTGCTGCAGATGTTCCGAAAAGTCCTAATTGAATAAAGTAAGTTGAGTTGATGTAGGCTTCTACCAAGCGGATTCTAGAACTTGGTCGTATGGCAGGCTATGATGGCGACCTTGAAATTGGGAAGTGAGAGTGAGGGGTGTAGAGATTTCAGGAGGAAGTTCTCCAGTCAAACCATTCACCACTGGAGAAAGAGCCTCTTGGCACTCAGCAGCGAAGGAAAGCAGGGGCCATATTATCAAGAAAGGGAGATACATTATTGTTGCTTTTATCGTCAGGAAACTGCAGCTAAAGCGGCGATCGATAATAGGCTTGATAATATGCCCTTGTGAATTACCATAGAAGCCCTGGTTAACACCAGAACCTGGGCTTCTATGGGAATTCACAAGGGCATATTATCAAGCCCATTATCGACGCTTTAGCGGCAGTTTCCTGACGATAAAAGCGGCGATAATGTATTGCCTTTTCTTGATAATATGGCCCCAGGTTCTCAAAGCTGATCCTGCCTCAAGAGGGTTCTTTGATAGAGCTTCTTGATAGCTTAGCAGCTTTAGCTGTCTCAACAAACGAACCTAAGAATAACTTCACTTCACTTCAAAATACTTTATTTCGATCATTTAGACCATAAAAGTAGCTGATAAAAACATTAAAAAATTAATTCGATTTCTAAAAGCAATAACATGGTCACAAACATGTGTAAGATCGATCCAAGGCATAATTAATATAATCAAATCATGTATACCAACTGATAAAACAAAATCAGTAGTAAATCATATAAAATCAGTATTAAGACCCACCTAACAATTTGACTCAAAACTAGATCTTCGATGGTTACTACATTATTGCTTACATCCGAAAAAGATAAAAGAGAATATACACATATAAAATGTTCATAACACAACAAATTCCATATACAGAGTATAAAGAAAAACATACTCATGCGCAGAGCTTGAAGACATAGCAACATGGTTAGCACTGGTAGTAAGAGGCCTAAGAGTAGTAGATCTAATGCATCGGTCAGCAGGGTCATGTGTCACCAGAAACTGTCAATGGTCTTCCAGATACAATTAAAGGATCACAGGGACAAGCTTCATGACTGGGTTTGTTAATCTAGGAGGTTTAAATGCCTCCAGAGAGTACTTGGAGCACAGACGGTCATAAGAAAGCGACAGTGGCGACCCCGAGAGGATCATAAGTGACCAGAATGGGACATGTGGGTAGTAAATTGTGCCGTAGAGCAACATGGCACATGAAGAAGGTGAAAGGCCATTGTTCAGGGACACCAGACTAGACCCTACAATACAGTTGCTGAAAACCTCAAGTCAGGCATGGGTGCAATAAAGAGACCCAAGAATTGCAAATCCATTGATTGGTCTCTTGAAGACAACAGCCATGTCTGGGAGTCACCAGGAAGCAACGCAGGATTGAGACATCGCTTGGCAGAGCCCTGAGAAGGCCTACTAGAGGGAGCAGCAGACCAAGTGATAAGATTCCGCATCCTCTCCAGTCAGGGAGATTGTTGTACTGTCCACAGGTTCCATAGATAAACACATGCACTGATCTGCTGACTACCAGTGTGCTCTTGTGCAGGCCTCAACTGTCACCTGTACAGATGGGCTCATCTATTCATAATGGTGTCATACATGATCCAGATGGATTCAAATTGCAGAGATGCCAACTGGTAAGAAAGACAAGAAATGTGACAACCCCGCCCACAGTATTCCTTTACCACACAGGCCTACGTCATCACCGCAGATAGAGTGGGAAATGTTATGTATATGAAACTTCGTACTTGGCGTGTTTCTTTAGGGTCAGGCCTTGGTGTATACACAACAGAAAGCGGCCAGACCGGCTCTGCTGCTTTTTGTGTAGTGATGTACCCTATCAGCGTCTGCATCTCTCTGGCTGTGCCAGGGCACAAGACATGCACACCACAGCCCTGCCCTGGCACTCGCGGCCCTTCCTCTGATAGACTCGAGTGAATGAATCCTCACAACTTCGCTTGTTGCGTCCCCAGGCGGTGTTCTGTGTGGAACATGAAGAGAACATCTTGTGCCGGTTCACACACTATACATGGGCCACTGCACGAGACACAACTCACCTGTCCATACGCCTATCCCAGCAGCCCTTGCACTTACTACTCCATGAAAACATCACAAACACAAGTAGCGTCTTGACATCATCCTCACGTGCGTCAGGGGCGCCATGAAGCACTATTGTTATCATCTTGGTCACCAGACAGCACAACCACAGTCTTTCAGCTCCTAACCAGCATGACCAGGGTGCTGTGTGCCCAGGAGACAGCGCTATTATTCAGCCTTTGGCCACCAGGCGGCACCACCACGATGCCATGTGATCCGCACACACTAATACAATTGAACCTAAGGGCCCCTATGTCACACTCATGGAGCCTTGCAGCTACTGTACAACACAAGAATGGAGCACCACACCTGCCAAGCCTCACAAGCACTGAATCCTGACGTCACCACGTTGAACAACTATTGACCTGTGTGACCTCTATACAACGCTGTCACTGACATTGAATCTTTGGGTCACTATGGATCTGAACCAGGGTGCTTTGCCGACAGCATGCAGCAATCGTTGAATAAGGATGCTACCACAAAGTTCAACTTTTGATCTTTGTAGCCAAGACAACACAACCATGATGACTGGTTTCCACCCTGCGCCACAACCTTGGAGACTTGCGGCTCTTTCACAACAGAGTGTCAACTTAGAGCCTTGTTGCAGACAGTCGGTACAACCATAGGAACTTTTGACCACAACCACACCTCCGGTAGTCCACAGACCCATGATCAATTGGCAATGCCAGCATGATGGTAAAGTACCACTGGGAAACAGGGGCATCGGGACACATGGCGGCAAAGTAGTGCCATGAAGTCCAGAGTGTGCTGCATGCACGCCTATCACTGTGAAACGTAGACACCAAAGGATTACTCAAGCCACACCACCATCAAGCCATGTGTCTGTCCTTCAGAACTTTATGATACTTTATCGTTTTGGGGGTTATATAGCGCTTTTTGTGCCCCGTACCAGTCTTAGAGCGCTTTCAGTGTGGCCTCGTTGCACTACTTAAATACCACTTTGTACCCCTGGTGGAGTTGTGATGCGCCCCCATTTGAGACAGTCGCGTCTACCACAATATGGCACTGTGTGGATCCATACGGCACTCTGTGGTGGCCCTATGTGTCATTGTAGAGTTCTTTAATTGTATGTTTTTTTATATATAGTACCACTGCGGATGAGAGCATGCAATGAACAGAAATTAAGCAGCACATCTGAACCAGAAGATGTTGTTGACTTGTGCAAGAGGCACAATCTCTGATGTTATGAGACCCTTGGGTAGAAGCTTGTAAACAAAATATTTTTGCAAAATTTACTATTTTTCTTTGTTTATGCAGCTGTATAAAATCTCCATTTATAACTCTGATGAGAGGTCTGTTTACTGGCCGCAGCTGACATGCAGATCTAGAGGTAAATGTGGTTCAGGGCCAGTGGTTGCAGTGGGCTGCTGCCATGTTACCACATTGTTTACAAGTTGTCCGGGCTGTTACATAACACAGAAACCTCATCTTCATCAGCAACACCCTGCCTGAAGTAGACAGTGATATTAATGATGGGTTATAATTGCAATGGTATGCATGTAAACAGCATCCTTGCAGTGAAAAACAGTGAGTGGGGGGACTGCTTTTGAATTGCTGTGAAAGGATGGGGCTACTTGTCAATATTTACATCGACTCAACATAAGGTCTTTGAGTAATGTGCAGGGATGCTTTGCAACTTCAGTTAGGATGTGGGGAGACTAGGACTTACTATTATGAAGATAGGAGGTCGATATTTTTGACAACGATATTTATGTTCCAATATTTCTGTAGGTCGATATTAGTGTTGTCGATATTCTGTCAGTGACCCTGTGGGGAGACTAGGACTTTCTCTGCCAAGTTTTACAGATCCTTGTGTGGAAAGTTGTTTTTGTCCAGGGTTTTTTTCTTTGAATTCTCAGACTTTTAGTCATTTTTATGTCATTATAAAAATAGACATAAAGTCCCAGTTTTCAAAGAAAAAAACCTGGACTGGAGCAAAACATTAGACATGGACCTGGGAAACCTGCCAACTATGAACAACTGCGGGCACCATTCCTAGATATTTCTTTTTTTCTATTTTTGCTGTCCTAAATAGTGAAAATTTCGCACACCAGGGTCCCAGAGTGCTCTACAGAGAAGAGGCGAGGGAACACTAACGCAATGATCGATGTGTTGACTTTTGACATAACAGACCTGATCATTACAACATGAAGATTGATCAGATTCCATAGTGTGAGAATACAAAAGTTATTACATAGGTAATGAGCAATATATACATGTGTTGCAGCAGATTAATAACAAAAATACACCTTGATGTACATAGAAAAGTGTAAAAGTATAGGCAGCGCCCTACGTCCTTTTCATTTTTGGATAATCACAACTCTTGTACTAGTATGCATGGAAAGAATTGTCAGCTGCAGGGTTGCAGGTGGGTAATGCTCCTGTTTATGGCTTTTTTAGGGTTTCCTACCCGCTTGTGTAGAGTTTTCGTAGTATATAATTGGGTACAGTGAGGAGGGAGGCCGAACATGCGAAAGCATAATTTTTGTCCCTGGGGAGAATATTGTTTCTTGTGGAGGGAGCTCTTTCCTTACACCCCTAGGTAATTTGGGTGTGATATGTTCATTTCCTCATCTGGATGGGATGTTAATCCAGCTCCTTTATAAATTAACCATCCAACCATGTCCAGGGTGGGAAAGGGTTGGATTTCAGTTTGTCAGAGCCGCAAGTGTGTGTTTGTGGGTGTTCACAAACTTACAAAGCAAACCATGCCTCATAACACCCACTTCCCATTCCTTCCATGGGATTTACTAATGCAGACGCCATCCACATCACAGTTGTCCCTCCAATTCCATTGCCTGGGCCTAGGGCTTGTAGTTTGAGCATCACTGTACACTGTTTGTGTAAAGGGGAACTGGGCAAGAACTAATCTGCAGGACCCTTTTTAGAAAACTTTAAATTTCATCACCGATTTTCTGCCAACTCGAGCCCCTTGATGCCAAGCAAAATGTAATTTTATGTTAAAGGTTGAGAGAGACAAACATGAGATAGAGAGTAAGTTCACTTTCCCAGCTGGCCTTTGAAAGATGAGGGCCCTGGGCAACTGCACACTTTGCCCATGCCTTAGAAGATCTCTTCGACAGTAAACTTCCAGCTCAGGAGAAGCAGGACCAGAGAGTTGTGAAAGTTGTTGAATCCCAGACATCAACTGGACTTTCTACGGAACCACATACAATGGATTGTGTAGGGCAGAGAAAGCCAACTGACATGGTTGAAGCACTATACACAGGGCCACTGGAAATATGCAGCATGGGGGTACCAAAATATGTTGCATTGTTGACTAAATTATGTGTCAAGAAAAGGCAAATTAAACAGAATAAGGCGGCATCTTTTTTTATAGTTTTACTTCATTATTTTGTCATTCTTACACCTGCTGATACTGTCTGGGCAAAGAGTTCATATCTTTAGAACCAGTTTAGCAACCAAATACAAAAATAAGCAACTGAAAGATGACCAGTTAACCTTTGCAAAAGGCCTTTCACTGCAAGGGAACACGTCACCAAGTTTTTAGTAACTTTTGATCTGTTTGAGCTAGAAACAATTTTGTTTTGTTAAAATCTGCAGACAAATGTGGCAAATCCCTAATTATGCAGGGGAGGAAAAGCCACGGCCGCAGAATCGCATAATTCCAGTGGTACTGACTATACAGCTCTTAGTGGGAGCCTGCACAAAAACCATCTTCAACGTTTCGGATCCTTTGATTTTCTATGGTCGAGTTCACTGTATCCGAAGAGTGAACGTTATTGCTGATAGGGCGATCAAATGAGAGACTCCTGAGTAGTCCAGTATAGAAGCCCACCTTGCTAGGTCAAGCGACTTTAGCGGCGGCTCCTCCTTTATGACGAAGGAGCGTCGCCCACCTGCTGCGAGTGCACACAATAATAAAATGGTAATAAATACAATTTTATTAACGGGTCCAAGGCTCGTGCTGTTACAGTGTGATGGCAGGGGGAGGGGCTAATCAGTGCGATTGCAATAGTATTGCAGCCAACTGTTAGTGCAGAGGTCAGATTGGCCGCCTGCGTACAACCGACCAGAACTGCGTACTTCAGAGTCTGCTACCCCAAGGCTGAGAAACAGCTGAGGGATTGCAGCCGCAGGCCCCAGCCTCAAAATGAGCATTGGGTTAGCCTGCTCCAGCCAATCGATTGGCTGGTTTCGCGTTGTCCTACAGCGGAAGTCCGGACACGGAAATGAGTGTCAGGTTGTACATTTTTTTCTAGTTTTTTTATGTGTATTGTCTGTTGTCGCACCGGAGGTGCTCTCACCAGTGACGCAACGTAAAATGATCCTCTCCACCCAGCAGAATGTGAAGAGGGCCCCTGAGTTTCCCACATCTCATAGATATTCATTGACTTTTGGCATAATGGGGCCACTTGAAGGGTGGATAGGGCCATGAAGGGTTGGGGCCACGGCGTGCACCTCAGTGCTGCGTAACACCCTTGACGCCCTGTGAACCAGGAACGCAGCCTTATGTAATCCACCGAATCATGGTAAGAACCACTAATCACCCCGGAACGCTCTGTTCCCAGGCAGAAGCCACAGCTATGTGTAGTATGTAATCTTTCTGGTGTTTGTTATAGTAACCACTAGAGGCGTTTCCTAGAATTCAACTGGTTTCTGTTCCATTTGCCAACAGAAAAGCCAAACCTAGTTTCATTAGCACTGAAGGTTTTCCCTGGGGCACCTGAAAGAATGTTGCTAAGCAGGGACATTTTAATGTTTGGGGCGGTCTTTGGTACTCAAGGAAGTGGACCAGTCTACAGGGAAAATTGAGTGAATTCTAAAAGCCCTGTCAAGTTTATGTTGTCCATGCTTGATGTACTGCTCCAGTTCCAGTTTTTTTAATGAATTCTGGAACGCATGGTATTATTTATTCCATTATGAAAAAAAGGAATGCAAGGCCCATAATTCAAAGATCAAAAAACCTGGACTGGATCAACACATCACGCATTGGACCTAGGAAACTTGGCAGCTATGACCCCCCACCCACTGGTCTTTCAAAGATTCTCTGAGCACCAACAGAGTAGAGAGAGATGGAGTGTTTATCCCAGTAGTCCCTGTTATATAAAGGCATAAACAAGACCACAAGTCCCAAAATTCAAGGAAAAAATGTTGGGCTGAAGCAGATAGTTGCGCGTGTACCTGGCAAAGCTTGGCAGTGCTGTTATCTCTTTCGGGCAGATTTTGTGGAAGCGCTTTCCATGCTAGAGTTTTGATTGTTTTGCTCGAGGTAAGACTTTAACAGCCAGAAATTTCTGTGAATAATACGAAAGTGGTGGGCATTTATTGGTTGTTAATGCTCAGAGTCCAATGGCAACCCTTACGCTCCTTTTTGAGGTAGGCTATGGTTTATTTTCCCTGTTACCAGGACAGATCACTGCAATGAAGTATCTGCCACTTTCTTGCCCGTTTTTTTGCAACTCACGGGATACATTGTCTACATTAGCAACTATTAGCTGGGTCTTTTGACAGTTTGGCTTCACTCTGTCTATACAGTAGGATCCATTTCTCTGGTTTCCTACAATTAAAATACTGCAATTTACCTGCCATCGGGCTAGTCATTTTCGAGTTTTTTTGCATACATGTAGTAATATCATTCACATATTTATTTTGTGCTTATTAACTCGGTTGGTTGCTTAGCTTACTTTTTTGTTTATATAGGGTGCTATGCGGATTCTTTCCCAGTTGGACCATCTAATGTCTAGTTTTTTCTATATATTATTTAGGTTACATAGTTTCTTGTAGTTAGGGCGCATTCGCCATCGGGTATTGTACCTGAGGACATAACTTGTAGAGTTTAGTCATCCCGTTTCAACATGGAGGTCGTAAATTCTCAATGTTGATATTGTCCTCTTTCGATGTTTACTTGCGGCATTAATACGGCTCAGTGTATGGCGTCTTTCAAAGTTGGAGGGACGGGAAGTTGAGCACGAAGAGACGAAGAGGTAATCATTAAATTCTTGATATGTAGAAAGACGTTGCACTTAAGGTAATCAGCCAGTGGCAATTACTGATTGTGGATTTTATGGTTGGCAGAATTAACCCCTTCGCTGCTAGGTCTTTTTCCCTCCTGTGCTAAGCCTTTTTTTGGCGATTTGGGGTAGTGCGCGCTTAGGCCCCTGTAACCTTTTGGCCACATAAGGTATCCACGCCAAATTTGCGTCCTTTTCTTCCAACATCATGTGGATTCTAAAGGTGCCCAGGGTTTGTGGATTCCCTTGGAGGGGTCCCAGAAATTAAGCAAAATACTGTGACATTTTAGTGTTTTTCAGAAAAATGGGAAAAACGGGCTGCAAATGAAAGCCTCTGGGTTTTTCCCTGCAAATGTTATCAAAAAAGGGTTTGTGGGGCTGAAATCTCCATTTTCTCAGCTTTCAGGGAATGACAGTCTTTTGTCAGAGAACCAACATTTTTTACACAGTTTTGGCATTTTTCAGGGACATAGCCTAGTTTTGCTATTTTTAGAGCTTTCAACGTCCTTTCAGTGAATGGTAGAAATGAGTTTGAAAGAAATAATGGATCCTGGACAGCTATACATTTTCGAAAAGTAGACAAAATTCTGAATTCAGAAAGGGGTCATTTGTCTAAATCCACGAAGGTTTCTTTATAGAAACTAACATTTAAATATTGGAATAATTGAAAATTAGTTGAAAAAAACAGCCTTTTGTCTCAACGTTTTCACCTATAACTTCTTCCAATTTTGACAGTTCTTTGAAAGCAATATTATTATTATTATTATTATTATTAAAGGCTTTTATATCGTGCTCTATTACTAAAAAAATAGTATCCTGGCGCGTTGAAGGCAGAGCAGACTGGGGGAGCGTAAATAACTAGGAATACAGAAAGTAGGGAGGTTTAGACTATAATATTGAAAAGATGGGTTTTAAGACCCTTCTTAAAAGAACCAAGAGTCGGTGCAGTTTTTAAATGAAGAGGTAAAGTATTCCAGGATTTCGCTGCTCTCACTGAGATTGATTGGCCACCAAGTCTGCAATATTTAAATTTGGGGACAGTCATTTGGCACAGATTGGCCGAGCGCAAAGGGCGATTGGGAATATACAAGCAGAACCTTTTTCTCAGGTAGACAGGACCAGTGTGGTGGATGGCCCGATACGCCAGCACTAGGATTTTAAACAAAATCCTGTGGGCAACAGGGAGCCAGTGCAAAGCACGGAGAAGAGGTCGAGCACTGGAACGCCTTGGGACATTAAACAGAAGTCTGGCGGCGGCGTTCTGAATAACCTGAAGGCGGTGAATCAGGTAAGCCGGCAAGCCAGAAAACAGTCCATTAGGGTAGTCTAACCGAGATAGTACTAATGCCCGAATGACAGTCTCTTTAGCTTCTTTCGGTAACAGAGGGAAAAACCTGCGCAAAGTTTTTAAAGTGAAAAAACAGACTCCAGTGACTTTATTTATATGGTCCTCGAACTTAAGGTTCTTACCAAACCAAACCCCCAAATTTTTCACTGGGCCCGAAGCAGCTTTTGGAGGGGGTAGGTCGGTAGGCCAAAGACAATCACTAAAATCCTCAGGAAAAGAACCATATAGCAGGATCTCGGATTTGCTTTCATTACATTTTAGCTGGGCGTTAGCTAACCATTGGAAGACAGAGGATAGGCAAAATTGGGCCGCCGACGTATCTAAATTATCTTTGGGCCAAGTAAACAGAAGTTGCGTATCGTCGGCGTACGCCATAATTTTTGCCCCTAACTGTTCAGCCAGGTAAATCAGAGGGGTAAGATAAATATTGAAAAGCAATGGGCTTAACATGGACCCCTGAGGAACACCAGTAGAAAGCAGTTTAGGAGTGGAAGCAAAGGGGGGCAACCAAACTTGTTGCGTGCGGTTTTTTAAAAATGAGGTCAGCCAGTCAAATGCGGAGCCAGTAATACCTATATCGGCTAGTCTGGAGAGTAGAAGGGAGTGAGGCACCGTATCGAAGGCAGCAGAGAGGTCCAATAAAATCAGAGCCGCTCTGCCACCCCCGTCAAGACACTCCCGAATAGCCTCCGATATTTCGACTAAAGCCGTCTCAGTACTATAGGCGGCCCTAAAGCCAGACTGGGCTGGGTGTAGGGCCTCCGTGGATTCCACGAATTTCTCCAGTTGACCAAAAACAATCTTTTCGCATACTTTTGCAAGCGCTGGCAGCAAAGATATTGGTCGAAAATTGGACGGGGTGGCCGGATCAAGACCATTTTTTTTTAATAGTGGGAGCAGTTTTGCTTGTTTCCAACAGTCAGGGACGGTAGCTGAGTGGAGCGAGAGGTTAATGATCTTGGTTACCTCCTTTCCCACCGATTCCGCTACACCCGCAAGTACTCTGGCCGGGCATGGGTCAGAGGGAGATCCAGATTTTAAGGCAGCAACAATGGCAGTGATGTCCGAATCTAGTTGAGGGGTAAAGTTGGCCAGTTGGGCGATGCGTCTGGGCATTAAAGGAAGCGGAGTTGTTAGGAGAGAAGAAGGGCCATTACAAACATTTTGCAGGTCCACCTGAATTTTGGCAATTTTTTCAACGAAGAACTCAGATAGTTCTTCGCACCATTCTTCTGATGCGGACAGCAAAGGTTTTGATGCACAGGGGGATACAAAGCTATTGACAATCGCAAATATTTCCTTGCTGTTGTTGTTAGCTTTGCTGATGCGCCCTGCATAGTAGCTACTTTTGGCAGATCTGATGGCTGCATAATACTTTTTTTGTGCAGTCCGCAGATCCTTTTTCGCCTCAGGCAGGTAAGCTAGTCTCCATAACCTCTCCAGCTTTTTACAGCCTGATTTGAGGTCTCGGAGAGCAGGACAAAACCAAGGTTTAGAAGGGGTAGAACGGAGTCTACAATATACCGTTACATCCGTGTGCCCTTCCTGGTTGTGGGGATATATAGGACTTCTAGTTTCACCAAGAACCCGACGAACCCAGAGCCAAAAACTGAGCAGCAACTTTCAATGCTATTTTATTATTTACTGGGTATAGAGCATTTATTCTTGGAAAATGTATACATGGAAAATCGGTATGAAAGACACCTATGTATTTCTGAATTGGGTACAAATTATAAAGTTTAGAAACAGTATATATTTGTACATTTTCAAAATTGAGAATACTCATACTACCTTTGAATTATTGGTCATTTCCCCCCCCAAATTTTTTTTTACACAATGTCTTTCATTGGGAAGGAAGAAATGCATGAAAACTCAATAGGTAATAACAGCTGATTTACAAATCTGAATTACCCTAAGTCTACCGATAAAAATGGTACATCACTTGTGTGGGTCGGCCTTGTGCCTGCGACAGGAAACGCCGCAAATTGCAACGTGGTCACACCTCAATTTTGCACTTAAAAATTGACCCTTTTTTGGCAAAGTGCCAAGCTGTAGTTATTGCACCCTAGCTCTGCCGGCACCTAGGAAAACCTAGCAAACCTATACATTTTTAAAAAGTAGACACCCAGGGGAAATCAGGATGGGGTGACTCGACTACCTCCCACCAGGTTCTGTTACCCAGAATCCTTTGTAAAGCTAAAAAATTGACAAACAAAACGCATTTTCCTCACATTTCTGTGGTGGAAAGTTCTGGAATCTGCGTGGATCAACAAATTTCTACCCACCCCGCTTTCCCCCAGGTCTCCCGAAAAAAATGGTACCTCACTTGCCTGGGTCTGCCTAGTGCCTGCGACAGGAAACTGCGCAAAACGCAACGTGTTCGCACCACAATTTCGCAGTCAATACTGGTCCTTTTTTGGCTAAGTGCCTACCTGTACTTTTTGAACCCTAGCTCTGCCGGCACCTAAGAAAACCTAGCAAACCTATACATTTTTGAAAAGTAGACACCCAGGGGAATTCAGGATGGGGTGACTCGACTGCCTCCCACCAGGTTCTGTTACCCAGAATCCCTTGCAAAGCTAAATAATTGACAAAGAAAACGCATTTTCCTCACATTTCTGTGGTGGAAAGTTGTGGAATCTGCATGGATCAACGAATCTTCACCCACCCATCGTTCCCCCAGGTCTCCCGAGAAAAATGGTACCTCACTTGCCTGGGTCTGCCTAGTGCCTGCGACAGGAAACTGCGCAAAACGCAACGTGTTCGCACCGCAATTTCGCAGTGAAAACGGGCCCTTTTTTGGCAAAGTGTCTACCTTTCGTTTTTGAACCCTAGCTCGGCCGGCCCCTAGGGAAACCTAGCAAACCTATACATTTTTGGAAACTAGACACCCAGGGGAATTCAGGATAGGGTGACTCAACTGCCTCCCACCAGGTTCTGTTACCCAGAATCCCTTGCAAACCTAAGAAATTGACAAACAAAATGCATTTTCCTCACATTTCTGTGGTGGAAAATTCTGGAATCTGTGTGGATCAACAAATGTCCACCCACCCCGTGTTCCCCAAGGTCTCCTGAAAAAAATGGTACCTCACTTGCCTGGGTCTGCCTAGTGCCTGCGACAGGAAACAGCGCAAAACGCAATGTGTTCAACATCGCAATTTCGCAGTGAAAACGGGCCCTTTTTGGCAAAGTGTCTACCTTTTGTTTTTGAACCGTAGCTCGGCCGGCCCCTAGGGAAACCTAGCAAACCTATACATTTTTGAAAACTAGACACCCAGGGGAATTCAGGATGGGGTCACTCAACTGCCTCCCACCAGGTTCTCTTACCCAGAATCCCTTGCAAACCTAAAAAATGGACAAACAAAACGCATTTTCCTCACATTTCTGTGGTGGAAAGTTCTGGAATCTGCGTGGATCAACAAATTTCCACCCACCCCGTGTTCCCCCAGGTCTCCCTAAAAAATTGGTACCTCACTTGCCTGGGTCTGCCTAGTGCCTGCGACAGGAAACAGCGCAAAACGCAACGTGTTCGCACCGCAATTTCGCAGTGAAAACGGGCCCTTTTTTGGCAAAGTGTCTACCTTTTGTTTTTGAACCGTAGCTCTGCCGGCCCCTAGGGAAACCTAGCAAACCTATACATTTTTTTAAACTAGACACCCAGGGGAATTCAGGATGGGGTGACTCAACTGCCTCCCACCAGGTTCTGTAACCCAGAATCCCTTGCAAACCTAAAATATTCACAAAAAAACCCATTTTCCTCACATTTCTGTGGTGGAAAGTTCTGGAATCTGCGTGGATCAACAAATTTCCACCCACCCCGCGTTCCCCCAGGTCTCCCAAAAACAATGGTACCTCACTTGCCTGGGTAGGCATAGTGCCTGCGACAGGAAACAGCGCAAAACGCAATGTGTTCGCACCGCAATTTCTCAATGAAAACGGGCCCTTTTTTGGCAAAGTGTCTACCTTTTGTTTTTGAACCGTAGCTCGGCCGGCCCCTAGGGAAACCTAGCAAACCTATACATTTTTGAAACCTAGACACCCAGGGGAATTCAGGATAGGGTGACTCAACTGCCTCCCACCAGGTTCTGTTACCCAGAATCCCTTGCAGACCTAAAAAATGGACAAACAAAACACATTTTCCTCACATTTCTGTGGTGGAAAGTTCTGGAATCTGCGTGGATCAACAAATTTCCACCCACCCCGCGTTCCCCCAGGTCTCCCGAAAAAATTGGTACCTCACTTGCCTGGGTCTGCCTAGTGCCTGCGACAGGAAACAGCGCAAAACGCAACGTGTTCGCACCGCAATTTCGCAGTGAAAACGGGCCCTTTTTTGGCAAAGTGTCTACCTTTTGTTTTTGAACCGTAGCTCGGCCGGCCCCTAGGGAAACCTAGCAAACCTATACATTTTTGAAAACTAGACACCCAGGGAAATTCAGGATGGGGTGACTCAACTGACTCCCACCAGGTTCTGTAACCCCGAATCCCTTGCAAACCTAAAAAATTGACCAAAAAACGCATTTTCCTCACATTTCTGTGGTGGAAAGTTCTGGAATCTGCGTGGATCAACAAATTTCCACCCACCCCGCGTTCCCCCAGGTCTCCTGAAAAAAATGGTACCTCACTTGCGTGGGTAGGCATAGTGCCTGTGACAGGAAACAGTGCAAAACGCAATGTGTTCGCACCGCAATTTTGCAATGAAAACGGGCCCTTTTTTGGCAAAGTGTCTACCTTTTGTTTTTGAACCGTAGCTCGGCCGGCCCCTAGGGAAACCTAGCAAACCTATACATTTTTGAAAACTAGACACCCAGGGGTATTCAGGATGGGGTGACTCAACTGCCTCCCACCAGGTTCTCTTACCCAGAATCCCTTGCAAACCTAAAAAATGGACAAACAAAACGCATTTTCCTCACATTTCTGTGGTGGAAAGTTCTGGAATCTGCGTGGATCAACAAATTTCCACCCACCCCGTGTTCCCCCAGGTCTCCCTAAAAAATTGGTACCTCACTTGCCTGGGTCTGCCTAGTGCCTGCGACAGGAAACAGCGCAAAACGCAACGTGTTCGCACCGCAATTTCGCAGTGAAAACGGGCCCTTTTTGGCAAAGTGTCTACCTTTTGTTTTTGAACCGTAGCTCTGCCGGCCCCTAGGGAAACCTAGCAAACCTATACATTTTTTTAAACTAGACACCCAGGGGAATTCAGGATGGGGTGACTCAACTGCCTCCCACCAGGTTCTGTAACCCAGAATCCCTTGCAAACCTAAAAAATTCACAAAAAAACCCATTTTCCTCACATTTCTGTGGTGGAAAGTTCTGGAATCTGCGTGGATCAACAAATTTCCACCCACCCCGCGTTCCCCCAGGTCTCCCGAAAACAATGGTACCTCACTTGCCTGGGTAGGCATAGTGCCTGCGACAGGAAACAGCGCAAAACGCAATGTGTTCGCACCGCAATTTCTCAATGAAAACGGGCCCTTTTTTGGCAAAGTGTCTACCTTTTGTTTTTTAACCGTAGCTCGGCCGGCCCCTAGGGAAACCTAGCAAACCTATACATTTTTGAAACCTAGACACCCAGGGGAATTCAGGATAGGGTGACTCAACTGCCTCCCACCAGGTTCTGTTACCCAGAATCCCTTGCAGACCTAAAAAATGGACAAACAAAACACATTTTCCTCACATTTCTGTGGTGGAAAGTTCTGGAATCTGCGTGGATCAACAAATTTCCACCCACCCCGCGTTCCCCCAGGTCTCCCGAAAAAATTGGTACCTCACTTGCCTGGGTCTGCCTAGTGCCTGCGACAGGAAACAGCGCAAAACGCAACGTGTTCGCACCGCAATTTCGCAGTGAAAACGGGCCCTTTTTTGGCAAAGTGTCTACCTTTTGTTTTTGAACCGTAGCTCGGCCGGCCCCTAGGGAAACCTAGCAAACCTATACATTTTTGAAAACTAGACACCCAGGGAAATTCAGGATGGGGTGACTCAACTGACTCCCACCAGGTTCTGTAACCCCGAATCCCTTGCAAACCTAAAAAATTGACCAAAAAACGCATTTTCCTCACATTTCTGTGGTGGAAAGTTCTGGAATCTGCGTGGATCAACAAATTTCCACCCACCCCGCGTTCCCCCAGGTCTCCCGAAAAAAATGGTACCTCACTTGCGTGGGTAGGCATAGTGCCTGTGACAGGAAACAGTGCAAAACGCAATGTGTTCGCACCGCAATTTTGCAATGAAAACGGGCCCTTTTTTGGCAAAGTGTCTACCTTTTGTTTTTGAACCGTAGCTCGGCCGGCCCCTAGGGAAACCTAGCAAACCTATACATTTTTGAAAACTAGACACCCAGGGGTATTCAGGATGGGGTGACTCAACGGCCTCCCACCAGGTTCTGTAACCCAGAATCCCTTGCAAACCTAAAAAATTCACAAAAAAACCCATTTTCCTCACATTTCTGTGGTGGAAAGTTCTGGAATCTGCGTGGATCAACAAATTTCCACCCACCCCGCGTTCCCCCAGGTCTCCCGAAAACAATGGTACCTCACTTGCCTGGGTAGGCATAGTGCCTGCGACAGGAAACAGCGCAAAACGCAATGTGTTCGCACCGCAATTTCTCAATGAAAACGGGCCCTTTTTTGGCAAAGTGTCTACCTTTTGTTTTTGAACCGTAGCTCGGCCGGCCCCTAGGGAAACCTAGCAAACCTATACATTTTTGAAACCTAGACACCCAGGGGAATTCAGGATAGGGTGACTCAACTGCCTCCCACCAGGTTCTGTTACCCAGAATCCCTTGCAGACCTAAAAAATGGACAAACAAAACACATTTTCCTCACATTTCTGTGGTGGAAAGTTCTGGAATCTGCGTGGATCAACAAATTTCCACCCACCCCGCGTTCCCCCAGGTCTCCCGAAAAAATTGGTACCTCACTTGCCTGGGTCTGCCTAGTGCCTGCGACAGGAAACAGCGCAAAACGCAACGTGTTCGCACCGCAATTTCGCAGTGAAAACGGGCCCTTTTTTGGCAAAGTGTCTACCTTTTGTTTTTGAACCGTAGCTCGGCCGGCCCCTAGGGAAACCTAGCAAACCTATACATTTTTGAAAACTAGACACCCAGGGAAATTCAGGATGGGGTGACTCAACTGACTCCCACCAGGTTCTGTAACCCCGAATCCCTTGCAAACCTAAAAAATTGACCAAAAAACGCATTTTCCTCACATTTCTGTGGTGGAAAGTTCTGGAATCTGCGTGGATCAACAAATTTCCACCCACCCCGCGTTCCCCCAGGTCTCCCGAAAAAAATGGTACCTCACTTGCGTGGGTAGGCATAGTGCCTGTGACAGGAAACAGTGCAAAACGCAATGTGTTCGCACCGCAATTTTGCAATGAAAACGGGCCCTTTTTTGGCAAAGTGTCTACCTTTTGTTTTTGAACCGTAGCTCGGCCGGCCCCTAGGGAAACCTAGCAAACCTATACATTTTTGAAAACTAGACACCCAGGGGTATTCAGGATGGGGTGACTCAACTGCCTCCCACCAGGTTCTGTAACCCAGAATCCCTTGCCGACCTAAAAAATGGACATACAAAACGCATTTTCCTCACATTTCTCTGGTGGAAAGTTCTGGAATCTGCATGGATCAACAAATTTCCACCCACCCCGCGTTCCCCCAGGTCTCCCGAAAAAAATGGTACCTCACTTGCCTGGGTAGGCATAGTGCCTGTGACAGGAAACAGCGCAAAACGCAATGTGTTCGCACAGCAATTTTGCAATGAAAACGGGCCCTTTTTTGGCAAAGTGTCTACCTTTTGTTTTTGAACCGTAGCTCGGCCGGCCCCTAGGGAAACCTAGCAAACCTATACATTTTTGAAAACTAGACACCCAGGGGAATTCAGGATGGGGTGACTCAACTGCCTCCCACCAGGTTCTGTTACCCAGAATCCCTTGCAAACCTAAACAATTGACAAAACAAACGCATTTTCCTCACATTTCTGTGGTGGAAAGTTCTGGAATCTGCGTGGATCAACAAATTTCCAGCCACCCCGCGTTTCCCCAGGTCTCCCGAAAATAATGGTACCTCACTTGCCTGGGTAGGCATAGTGCCTGCGACAGGAAACAGCGCAAAACGCAATGTGTTCGTACCGCAATTTCGCAATGAAAACGGGCCCTTTTTTGGCAAAGTGTCTACCTTTTGTTTTTGAACCGTAGCTCTGCCGGCCCCTAGGGAAACCTAGCAAACCTATACATTTTTGAAAACTAGACACCCAGGGCAATTCAGGATGGGGTGACTCAACTGCCTCCCACCAGGTTCTGTTACCCAGAATCCCTTGCAAACCTACAAAATTGACAAAAGAAACGCATTTTCCTCACATTTCTGTGGTGGAAAGTTCTGGAATCTGTGTGGATCAACAAATTTCCACCCACCCCGCGTTCCCCCAGGTCTCCCAAAAAAAATGGTACCTCACTTTCCTGGGTAGGCATAGTGCCTGCGACAGGAAACAGCGCAAAACACAATGTGTTCGCACCGCAATTTTGCAATGAAAACTGGCCCTTTTTTGGCAACGTGTCTACCTTTTGTTTTTGAACCGTAGCTCGGCCGGCCCCTAGGGAAACCTAGCAAACCTATACATTTTTGAAAACTAGACTCCCAGGGGAATTCAGGATGGGGTGACTCAACTGCCTCCCACCAGATTCTGTTGCCCAGAATCCCTTGCAAACCTAAAAAATTGACAAAACAAACGCATTTTCCTCACATTTCTGTGGTGGAAAGTTCTGGAATCTGCGTGGATCAACAAATTTCCACCCACCCCGTGTTCCCCCAGGTCTTCCTAAAAGAATGGTACCTTACTTGCCTGGGTCTGCCTAGTGCCTGCGACAGGAAACAGCGCAAAACGCAACATGTTCGCACCGCAATTTTGCAGTGAAAACGGGCCCTTTTTTGGCAAAGTGTCTACCTTTCGTTTTTTAACCGTAGCTCGGCCGGCCCCTAGGGAAACCTAGCAAACCTATACATTTTTTAAAACTAGACACCAAGGGGAATTCAGGATGGGGTGACTCAACTGCCTCCCACCAGGTTCTGTTACCCAGAATCCCTTGCAAACCTAAAAAATTGACCAAAAAAACGCATTTTCCTCATATTTCTGTGGTGGAAAGTTCTGGAATCTGCGTGGATCAACATATCCACCCACCCCGCGTTCCCCCAGGTCTCCTGAAAAAAATGGTACCTCACTTGCGTGAATAGGCATAGTGGCTGCAACAGGAAAAGGCCCAAATCGTACGGTGGAGACTTTAAAATAACCTATTGTAAAACTAACTTCTTTTTTGGGGGGGCACCTGAGTTTTTTGCCCGGGGCTTGGCGGCAAACTTGTGAAACTACGAAACCCAAACAGTTCTGAATATTAGACACCCCGGGGAGTCCAGGGAGGTATGGCATGCATGGGTCCCCCAATGTTTTCCTACCCAGAATTCCTTGCAAACCTTAAAAATTGGTAAAAAAATCACTTTTCCAAACTTTTTTGCGTGGGATCTTCGTGCCGGCACAAATGTCCTACCACCCAGCGTTCCCCTTGTTCTCCCGAGTAAAATGATACCTCACTTGTGTGGGTGGGCCAAAGCAGAACAGGCCAAACATGTATTTTTAAGAAATTGTAGCATTCAGGATTGACAAATTAAGCACAGAGAATTCAACTGTTTTGGGGTCATCCTAGTCACAGGCCTTTGGCCCACCCACACAAGTGAGGTATCATTTTACTTGGGAGATCAAGGGGAACGCTGGGTGGTAGGACATTTGCACCGGCACGGAGATCCCACGCAAAAATGTATGGAAAAGCTTTTTTTTTAACCTAAATTTAAGGTTTGCATAGATTTCTGGGTAGGAAAACATTGGGGGACCCTCGCATGCCATACCTCCCTGGACACCCCCGGGTGTCTAGTTTTCAGAACTGTTTGGGTTTGGTAGTTTCCAGAGGGGGCAGAACATACTTTTGAAAAAAGATGGGCCCAAGGAAGAGACCCTATAAAAAAAAAACAATCCCTGGAGTCTATTGGGCTTTTTAATCCCCCCCTGGGTCCAGAAACGGTAAAAAAAAAACAGTCGATCTGCCCAGGGGGGGCAGAACAGTCTAAAATATTCATATTGCCCCCTGGAAGCGACCCTCGCCCAAGGGGTGACTTCCTTTATTAAAAAAAAACAATCTCTGGTGTCTAGTGGGCTTTTCTGCCCCCCCTGGGTCCAGATTCGGCCCAAACCCCGACTGATCTGCCCCCAGGGGGCAGAAAAGTCTAAAAAAAATTGTTGACCCCTAGGAAGCGATCCTTACCCAAGGGGTCGCTTCCTTTTCAACTAAAATACAATCCCTGGTGTCTAGTGGGCTTTTCTGCCCCCCCTGGGTCCAGATTTGTCCCAAAAACCGGCCGATCTGCCCCCAGATTTGCCCATAAGGAAGCGACCCTTGCCCAAGGGGTCGCTTCCTGCACACATTGTTTACATAAAGAAAGAATCCCTGGTGTCTTGTGGGGGCATTTCTGGTGCAGGATCGCGACGCTGTGCACGATCCTGAACCAGAATTGCCCTGCATTGGGACATCAGGGGAGAGGAAACACTGTTTCCTCCCCCCCGATGCCTCAAGGCACCGAGAAACGGGCCCCCGCCCCACCGGAGCACCAAACACTTACCCTTCCTCTGGACGCGCTGGTAACAAATGGCGTCCAGCGCTTCCTGATGACGTCGGCGCGCGCTGTGCGCGCTGATGTCACCAGGAAGCGTGGGGGGGCCAGGGGGTGGCAGCGGAAAGTCTTCCGCTGCCACCCCAGCTGAAAACAACAGGATCGATGCCCCAGGGGGGAGCGCCAGTGCTCCCCACGAGGGCTGTGCTGATGACGGAGCGGTTCCGTCATCAGCACAGCCCAACCGACGCTGATGACGGAACCACTCCGTCATCAGCGTCGAAGGGGTTAAACGCGTTTTCATTGAGAAGTCGAACTGAAGGAACACACGAGTTGATTGGAGTCCACCACAGCTATTCTGTTTGAAAGCCTAGGTAAGGGGTGCTTTACTTTGTTTGCAACGATATTGGAGGCCTTTTAAAATTGGGCTTTTTAACGTGAATATCATTATATCATTTTTTCAGGAAGGGGAGTAGATCGCCATTTAAAAGAACACGGCGAATATTTCATTGAATCAAGGTAGGCTGTTTAGTCACACTCCAGATTATTTATAGACACGATATGTATGTTACAGCAATGAGTGACATAGAGTACTTGTTTTCATTCTCATAGTACCCTAGGTGTTCGAGAGTTTGCGAATCTGCGAGACAGAGTTTGAAATTAAGGTAGTGATTTGTTTGTTTACCTGTTATCGGGCACTTCATTAATTCCCCCACACTCTTCTGGGCCATTGAATGAGGGTGGCAGATATACATTCCATTCTTTTTATCTTCTCATTTTTATACATTAAGGGGAGGGGTTGTCCCGTGGGTGGGCATTCCTATCCAAAGCATGTTTCCCATTGATGGTTGGACATAATTTAACATAGTGTTGAGTTATTATGCAGCTTATGCGTCTAAGATGAGACACTGATAAATGTTTTAAATGATTTTTTCAGAATTGCCCCTGACGAAGGGACAGGAGTCCCGAAATGCATTGGGCGGATGTTAAATTTTGAAATTTCAGGACTTTATTATTTGTTGTCTACACATTGACTTATTTGTATTGGGGTTCGTTTTGAAACCAATGAATTTTCACAGTATATGTACATCACATAATTCATGAAAACTAAGTTGAAAGCAATGATTAAAATTGCCTAAGATGAAATTGAAAAAGTTGAAAAATTGTTTTGTATTTTGAACTGAAATCCAAAGGTAGAGGATTATTGTTAAAATGTTAGTATTAACCACATATGCTGTGCTAATGTGAGACTAAGTCGCTTGTTGGGGCCTGGACACTTTCATTGTTTTGATACATGTTTGGCTAACATGATTCACACGAAGCACGCAAAATTTCATTAGCTGTTAGAATTTTGATTAACACTGAGTATTAAATAGGAGTGCACGTTCCACATCTTTTTGTGACTTTCTTAAGGAAAGCATTAACTACCATTAGTTGCCTCAGACTTGCTGTGACTGATTTTCCTTGTTACTGTGAGAGTCTTACACTGACGTATTGCCGTTTCCATCAGAAGGACATTAACTTCCATTAACCGCCCCCTCGTCCCTCATCCTAGTCATTACTAGTGAAGTGCCTGCCACCTCACATGAAACAAAGCAGGAGGAACCAAAAGAAAGGTAGCCTCACCCACCCTCTCTAGGTGCCCGTAAGGGGCACTTCCGTCTCCTCCTATTTTGTTTTTTCTGTTGCCGAAATGAGGAACGTGGGCGGTTTTTGCTGGGCTGTAGCCCTTGGATGGGGCCTTGTTACTTCCTTTGCTCGGTCTGGGAGTGACTAGGACTCCTTGATTGGACAGTGTGGTACAGTAACAAGGCGTGGTGTTGTTCTGATACTTTGGGCTTCTGATCTTTTTCTTCCCCGGTTATAAATGGGGATGTTGACTGGCGTGTTTTCTCCCTCTGCCGCGCCACATGTGATGGCATTAGAGGAGAGAATAGCTCATTTAGTCCTCATCTGTCTTCTTCTACTCACAGTCCTTACGTATGAGTTTATCTCCATTCATGCAGAACCTAATTACCAAACTTGATTTTTTTCCTTCCAAATCCAAGATTGCCCCCATACCAAAGAGTATAAATACATCACTTCCTGGGAAGTGCTTCCTGTTTCTTGTTTCTGCAGCAGATTACCATCTTGGCTACAGGTATATTTTTCTGTTTTTCTTTTGTTGTTTCTGACCTTCTGTACGGTTTATTTTTGGTGGTCCTGCTCGTATGTGGGGCGAGCGAGGCCACTAGGGGCATCTGTGCCATGCTGGGCGTTGTGTGACGACCTTGGGGATATTTTATAGGTGTTTTGTGATTTATTTATATATTTTAATTTTATTTGTGCAAATGATTATGCAGGTTGTTTTGCAGCATTTAGGGCTTCGAAGGGGTGCACAGCAATTGGTTGTCTGCCCAGTGCGATATTGGATATGATAGGCAGAATCATGGTGTCTGCCTGATCTCAAAATGGCGCCTCCTCTTTGTGATGCAGCTTGTCTGGTTGCCTTCGCCTGTCTATGGCGAGCGGGGGGACGGGGGTTGGGGGGAGCATGCTTGTGACCTTCTCAACCAGCCAGCTTTCCAGGAAGAGGTTTCCTGTGCCGGTCTGCTTCAATGCTATTGGGGATTTCTTGTCTGCCATGACTGATTCTATGGCCCTCCTGGTGGTGGCTGAGCTTCCTACGAGGCATGCTTTCGTCCCGGTCTCCAGGACTTTCTTGCGGCTGCGGTGAAGGCTGCATTTTGGAGGCAGGGGGGTGTCTCCTCGTCCTGTTACCAGGCCTAGATTGGCTCATTCCATGGCAGGGAGGCAAGATTGCCCTAACAAGCCGTTTTTCTCTTTTTTGTTGCATCGTTTGCTGCCCCGTCCGCGGGGTGATTGTGTGGCCCTGTCTTGTTTGACGGTGGCTTGCTCTGGTTGGCATTCCTGGGCCATGAGTGGTGTTTTCTTGGCAACCTGCAGGCTTTGGCAGGAATTACTTTCCGGTGTTGTGCTGGTTGCAATTTGTGTTGCCTTGCTAGTCCTCAAGTTGGGAGTATTTATTTATTTTTATTTATTTATTTGAGTTTTATATAGGGCTGGGTAAACCCAGAGGTATCAGAGCGCTTTACATAGGGTTCCACAAAGTTACAAATTTACATCAGTTACCAGTTACATCAGTTACTAGAAAAACATTTCAAGAGCGTAAAGATGAGATAAATGGAGCTTATAAGGGGGAGAGGGGGTAGGGTAAAGGGGTAGGAGGAAATAAGGTGGAGAGACGAGGGAGAGTCAGCCCAAAGTCCGGCTGGGTAGGTGACGGTATTTTTGCTTCTAGGATACTGAGGTCCTAGTAATTCTGGTCTTGGACTCCTCCTTGGTAGGTTATGGGTTTGACTCCTGGTGTTTTCCATCCTTCGTCTACATCATGGGTGTTACGTTGGTTCTTCCCTCGTTGGCTGGTTTGCTACGGCCCTTATGGGTCATATGTGCAGATAGCACAAGTTAGTCCATGTTTACATTTCTTTGTATTTTCTTTATGTTTTCACTGCCAGTTTGCTGCCCTCCACTGGGCGATTTGGGGCTGGTTCAGTGGAAAGGCTGTTCTTTGAGTACTCCTGGTACTTGTATTCCCACTCCTCTGCTGGGGGGTGGATTATCGGTCCGCTCTGTACTCCGGCTAATGGAGATCACATTGGGTCTCTCAAGTGCACGGTCTAGTGGCGACTTCATTCTTGTCCTTCTTGCTTGACTGTGCAGCACGTGGTAGGTGTAGCCCCCCTCTCTGTTAATCGGTACCATGGTGTTGTGGGCTCGCCCAGTTATTTGGCTATGTGTTGTCCTTTCTATTCTGTTATTTTAGGGCAGTGGAGAGGTCCCATGCTTCTATTTGTTGCCATGCTGTGGTCTTCAGGAGGCTGAGGGGGTCCTTGCCCCACGATGCCTTTTCCCGGAGGGTTTTGCTTCTGGGAAAGGGGGCTCCTCACTTGTTCTGGAACTGCTGCAGTGTGTTGACCGCAGCTGGTGGATTCTGCTTTTGCGGCTGGCGAAGGTGCTCCAGCCCCAGGGTTTCGGATATGTGGGTTCCGTTGGCCTTCATTTTACAGTGTTTGATTCCCAGCCAGTCTCCGGTGCCTTTTTTTCTGTGGTGCAGGTAGAGGGTGCCTGATTCTCTGCTCCCTTGCTTGGCTTTTGTGGATTGTGTTGGGAGTGGACGGAATTAGTGGAGGCTGGTTTCGTAGGTTTCTTTCTATGTGGTATCCGCTGGGGACTTTTGCAGTGGACTTTCCTTCTTTGATGTGGTTTGACTTCCTGCCGGCAAGTCTTTCTTCACGCTGGTCCATTAGGCTGCCTTCCTGCCTCCTAGGTGGATTTTCCTTGAGGTTAGCCCTTGGTTATTTTTCCAGGCCCAGTTGGCATCCGGTGGCTCCACCCTGCTCTGATCTTCAGGGAAGTCTTTCAGATTCTCCTTTCTGTGTCTTTCTGGTTGTAGTCTCTCTGGCAGCTTCTGCCTCTCTTCCAGTAGGCGGCTTCCTGCCCTCTTTTGTTTTCATGATTGCTTCTCTCCCTGTCCCAGTTCTTCCATTTTCCCCACAGGTCCTATGTTTCACGGTCCAGGGTTTCCTCTCCCTGTTTTGGCTTCTGCATGCGCGCTGGCATCTGCAATCGGGGTGTTGGCAAGGTTGCCTCAGTTGGTGGGTGTTTCGCATTTGTGGGTATCCGCCTCTTTCCTTCTCTGAATATCTGGCAGCTTGCCTCATGTGCTTTTTTCAAGACATTTTGAGGTTCCCAGTGCCAACATTATTGCAGGGGTACAGCTTCTTGGGCTGCTGGAGGGTTGTCCCTGGTCCAGCCACCCCGAGATCTCCCCTCCCTGGGGGTCTGCTTCAGGAGGGGCTGTGGGGGAAACTCTTTGTGTCCGTGGTGCGTTGTTTGCATCTCCGCTCCCTTTTAGCCTCTCGCCTTCTTAGCACCTAGGCATCCGCAAGACCATGGCTCCGCCTACATGGGATGCTGGCCTCAGAATGGGCCCTTTTTTCCCCTTTAAGGAGGGATACCTGTCTTTCCTGGTGCGCCATCTCCTACAACTTCGGGACCCTTTGTCTTGTGTGAACGAGTTTCTAGTTCCAGTGCCTCCTCTGTCTCGCAGGGTCCTCCAGGGGTGGTTGGCCCTGCTCTTTTGTCTGGTGGTTTTTCGTTGGTTCCTCTTACCGGCCGGGTTCTCGTGGCCGATGATTGTGGGATCGATGGGGTGCTCCTCTGAGGGTTTCTGCTGTTCTGGGGTGGGGGCTTTGGTTGAGGTCACCTCTGTCTTTCACTGATTGATTGATTTGATTTAAAAATGTATAGAGCGCACAAATGCCCTGAGGTGTCTTGGCACTGGGGATGGGCTTGTGGCTGTTCTGTAGGCCTTTTTGTTTTTTGACCCCTGTTGTTGCCCATGGTGGTCGGTGTTCTGGGGACCTCCAATTTGTCTGGCCCTCTGTGCATCAATGGGGTGCTGTGTACCCCCTCTGTGTTCTCCTTTTCCCGGAGATTTTAGCCCTGGGCTGTTTCACCTCTCCTGGCTCACTGCTGTCTCTCTTCCTGGGAGGTGTTTCGGACTGATGATGCCCTGCGTCTGTCTGTTCTCTGGGTCGTTTAGTTTGGATCTGGACTGTTTCGATCCTTTCTTCTTCGGTTCAATCTCCCTTGGCTGGTCACGTCCTGGGGTGCTTGGGCTGTGGTTTCCATGGCTGTTCCTTGGCCCAGGGTCTTCTTTCTTCTTTTCTGCCTGTTCCTTGCCTCCCTCGGGTGGTTTCAATGGTGGTGCTCTTGGTTCCCTTGGCTTCTCCTGCTAGTGTTGCGGCCACCTGGAGTGTTGCCGCTTTCTCCTTCCCCGCGGTGTCTGCCACTTCATCCTCTGGCCGTTCTTCTCAGGTTGAGGTTTGCGGTCTGGCTCTTGTGTGGCAGACGGGTGTTTTTGGGCTATTGTCGCCCTGTTCCTGCAGTCTCGTTGGCTGTCTGCCCATGCGGCTTCTGGATGTCGTTTGGTGAAGGTATTCCGCCTGATGTCTGTGTCTTCTGGTGCTTCTGCTGCCATGTGGGAATCCCATTGGGTGGTTTTCTGCTGGATTTGGCTGTGTCTGTCCCCGTAGCCATCTGTTCTGTGTGGGCTTCTTTGGCAGCTCGCTGACTGCGGCCTTGCTTTTTGCAGCGTCCTGGTGTTCCCAGACAAGTGCCTAGTTGGGTTTGCCTCTGGTTCAGCTCAGTTGGCGCATGCTTCCTTTGAGCCTTTGGGGTCTGGTTACCTTCTGCCTCTATTGTGTCCCTGATGGCCGTCTGCAGAGTGATGGGGCTTGGGGCTTTGTTGCCCTCCTGTCTGCTCCTTTGGTTGGTTTCCGGACGTGGTGGTTTCCTCTTTTGTTTCTGAGGCTGTCTTGCCTGCCTTTGGCCCTCCTCCTGTGTCTGGCGCTGTGGGGCGTTTCCATATTCTGGATGTCCCTCTCGCACTCTCTGTTTATTTTCTGCGCCCTGCTTTGTTTCCCAGGTGTGTGGTTTTTGTTGGTCTACTTGTCGGGCGGAGTGGGGCTCCATCTCTCCTTTGTCCTGTTGGTTTGGCCTTTTCCCTTTCTTTCTCTGTCACTGCCCTACCTGTTCTGGCCTGTTTTCCTGGGTGGTTTGCAGGGAATGTTTCTGCCTACTGGACAGTTTTTTGGGGTGCTTCCTTTCGGGGCATTTGCTTTGCTGCTGTTGGGCTTTGCTTCGCTCTTTCATGACCCATGACCCATTGCCCTTGAGGGGCAAGGTTCCTGCTTTAAAACAAATAAAATGCATGTGAGAGTGGGGCCATGGAGAGACGAAGCGTGGGAGTGAGGGAATTAGCGGAGAAGGTCAGCGGGCAGGATCAAATATGATTGTCGCACCGAACTTTACCAGCCCTTAAAGTGGGCCTTTGCGTGTTGTATTGGTTCACGCATGCGTAAGAGGGTCTATGTTAACTGCGCATGCGCTTCCTTTCATTTTGTACACACTTGGATATGGCGCGCATCGAAGGCATATATAAACAGCCAGGTAAGCGTGTTGCTGCCAGAACGTCCTTGTGGTGCGGTTGAGTTCCAATTTAGTGCATTAGAATGGGCTCACATTCCACTCTGTGCAGATGAAATTCTCCTTCCTCTGCCTCTTCTCCCTCTCCGAAGCGCTGCATGTATGCTAGGATGGAAGAGCAGAGAATTCGGGAATTGTTTTACAGACTCTTTCTGCTCTTAAGGGGAGGGGGGGAGGGGGGGTCCCTAGTAACAAAAAGCTGGCGGTTCCCTCGGACTCTGGGGACTCTGTGGCGCAGAAAGGAAAACATATTTCAAAGGATGCTTTACCGGATTTGTTGACCCACATCCGCGGTAACATGGGCTTCTCCCCTGTTGAAAGACCAAGAACATCGGATGTCTGTCTTTGCACGTAGTTCCAGAAGCCACCTAATATGGGGTTGCCAATTCTCCAATATGTGTTGGACGTGGTCAGACAGAAGTGGAAGGATTCGAATATGACTGCCCTCCCTAGATTAATGGCCAAACTTTATCTTTCTGAGGATATGGACAGTGTGTTGCCAGGTCATTTTCTTTGGAACTTTGTTGTGGCCAGTTTGGTTGGGAGCTCTTCATTGGCGGAAGAGAATATTTTGAAGGATCTTTCATATAAGAAGGTACATTCTGCTCTTAAAAAGGTTTTTTGAGGATCCCATGTAGCATTGAGAGCTGGAATCAAGGGGGGCTTATATTACTGAATCCTTGATTTCAGATATTAAGAATTCATTTTTAGCCATTCAGGAGGAATCAGATTGTTTGCCTTTATTGGAAGACATTGAACGTCAGATTACATTTCTGAAAGACATTTCTTTTGATGTGGTTAGGTCAGCCACGTTAGCAGGAGGTGCTTTTATTGCGGCTAGAAGAAGACTATATCTTAAGGATAGGAATACTGACACTGTGCAGAGGGTAACAACGATAAAAATGTTTTTCGAGGATTCAAGGATGTTGTGTGCTGAGATTGAAGACAAGCTTGAAGACAAGCTCCATTGCATCTTCAGCACTGCTGGCAGCGTCAGAAGAATGTAAAATGACCTTGGACCAAGGCAGCTCAGCCGCTATATTGCTCCTTGAACTTAGTGCGGCATTTGATACCGTAGACCATTCTATCCTACGGAAGAGGTTGTTACAAAGTGGTATCCAAGACAATGCCCTGGAGTGGCTGTCTTCCTTTTTGGAGGGTAGAACTTTTCATGTCATGGAAGCGTATCTTTTCTCTAACACTATGCCACCGACTTGCGGGTGCCTCAGGGCTCCTCGCTTAGCCCCCACACTGTTTAATGTCTATTTGGGGCCACTGGCACTGCTAGTCCAGGCGTTCGGTATCTCTATGATATCATTTTCAGATGTCACACAGCTAGTGGTCTCCCTTGACCCCAGAACCAAGGGTGAAGCAAATCGCTTAGCACCATGCCTAGAAAGAGATGTGGAAAGGAGGACAAGCAGCTGCCTGAAGCTGAACAGGGACAAAACCGAGCTGATGGTGCTTGGCAATAATGCGGTTCCCAGGCCTATGATCAGCTGGCCTAACTGTCTAGGTAGCCCACCAGTTCCTAAGACAACCATAAAAAATCTTGGCTTTTGACTCGACAGGGAACTAGCGATGGAAACCCAAGCGAAAAAACTTGCAGGTACTTGCTTTGAGCTACTTAGAATGCTCCGGAAAATTCTTGAGCATATCCCTTCGCAGCTCAGAAAGACAGTAATTCATGTCTTGGTTACATTATGCCTTGACTATGGAAATTCCCTCTATTTTGGGTCACCAAAATATGTCAGAGAACCTAACCAAAGGGAAGGGCTTCCGCTAAATGTGCGAAACAACGCCGCAAATCTAAGAAGAGAAAATTCTCTTCTTGAGACCCTTCACTCACCAAGGGTTGCCCCTAGGTGACATGCTTCATCATTGGGGCCATCCCAGGCAGCTACTGTCTGGGGCGTGCTGCAACTTGCGGAACTACGTAGGATCACTTCTTGTGAAAAAATGTGTAGTGCAGTGTATGGGGAAGTGGTGATGCTAAAAATACCTAGCAAGAGAGCGTTTAATTTATTCCTGATCCTAGTTGGTATGGATAAAAAGGGGTTAATAGTAGGGAGGAAGTGTAACTGCTATGTGTATACTATCCCCTTTTTTGTTTATTTTACACCAAAGTATGTCTTCAAAAAACTTCAGGTTGTTCAGTACGCCGCAGTTAGACTGCTGTGTAAGGCCCTTATACAGGAAGCCGTGGGAAAGCATCTAAAAGCTCTACACTGGCTCCCGATAGAGGCTAGAGTCAAATGTAAGGCACTCAGCCTGACACACAAAGCCATACATAACAAGTGCCCCAGCAAAATCAGAGATCTGGTAAGCTTATATGTCCCTAACTGAAGCCTCTGTTCTGGCACCGAACGGTTACTAAAAACAACCATAATCAAAAGAGCCAGATGGGGTGGCAGATCCTTTACACATCTGGCACCCAAGCTAAGGAATTTTCTACCACGTGAGTTCAGATTTCTGGAAGCAGACTTAATTTTCCCAAAAAGAAGCTTAATTTCTGGCTCTTCAATCAATACCATTAAACCTCTTTTTAGCTTCTGCATTGAAGCTGACCGCCAGCGCTGGGAAGCCCCTGGGCAGCTATGTTCTTTATAAATCCCTTAAACATAAATATAAACATCTTTAAAGAGAGGAAGTATTCTTCTACCTTTCAGCGTCAATCGTCGAGGAGATCAAGTTCTTGTAAGTCAAAATCAATCCGCCAAGTGTCTGGGGAAGCTCGCTTTTTTCAGATCTTACAAGAAGCAGAAGCAGGACTCTGGTGCCAAGAGCCAGGGCATCATGACTATGTCAGGATTAAAATGTCTCGGTTAGAGGTCGAATTCAGCAGTTAATTTCCAATTAGAGAAACATCAAATAGATTGTTGGGTTCTCTAGGTAAGTCAGCAAAGGCTACTCATTAGAATTTCTGTCCCATCCAGTACCAACTGAGACCATTCCTACTCCGCTCCCGCTACACCAGATCAAGAGGGAAGTTCTCCGTAGGGGAGGGTCTACTCTTCAGGAGAAGGAAGCGATTGCCCCGGTGCCAGAGAATGAGAGGTGCCTGGGGGTGTACTCTGTTGTCCTTCTGGTTCCAAAGGCCTGAGGAGAGTTTTGTCTTTTAAGCGATTTGAAAATCATCAACTCTTTTATACGCAACTTCAGGCTCAAAATGGAAACCTTGCACGGATTACTCAGTTGATTCCATGCAACTATTTTCCTATAACTTTGGATTGTTTGGATGCGTATCTCCACATTTCAATTGCGAATTACCATCACAGGTTTTTGAGGTTTGCAGTAAATGAGCAGCATTGGCGGTTCCTTCCTTTCCGGCTGAAATCGGTGCCAATGATTTTTACAAAAATTATGCCTCCATTGGTTCTCATCTTCATCTGCAATGGATTTCAGTCATCCCGTCCCTGGACGACTGGTTACTTCATGCCCCATCAGTGGATCAGACCAGGTTCATGTGGGGTCAAACTCAGGCAATCATATCTTGTCTTGGTATTCTCTTCAACTTGAAAAAATGTCAGCTGTCTCCGTCCAAGGATCTACTATTTATTGGCGCTCGATTCAGGATGGATCTGGGAAGAGTTTCTTTCAGAAAAGAAAAATCTTTCACCTCCATTCTGCCATTCATAGACTCGTATCTGCCCTGGAGGCTAGAGTTGGTTTATGACTAGAAGTCCAGGGACACAGCACAGGGGCGGTGCACACAGTTCAGTGGGCAAGATTACACTTGCGTCTCTCTTGTGGCATCTCAACAGCCATTGGTCTTCAGCTCTTCATCCTTTGGACAAGTTACTGCCAGTGTCCTCAGAATTGAGGGAATCCCTTCTGTGGTGGTGGGACATACAGAATATGATGAAACGGGTGAGCATGCATCAGGATCCTCAGCTGGTTTTCACAACAGATGTCAGTCAGTTGGGATAGGGAGTACCAGTTTTGAGGAAGTCTGGCCCGTTCAAATAAGCGTTCCTGGAGAGTCAAAGATTGTCGAATTGGAGAGAGTTGATGGCTGTATTTTGAGTCTGAAATTCTGTCAAGCTCTCCTGTGTCAAAATGATGTCTTGGGGGCGTGTCCTAGATGGCGGCGTGATCGGACGCAGGTTCCGAGTCTCCCTGCCCGATCTCGCCGCTCTGCCGAATTTCCAGCCCATATCTCTCCCCAGCGAGCCCAAACTCGGGGGAGCACCCAACGCTACTGAGGGGCCGAGGAAACCGCCGAAAGCCCGCTCGGCTGGCACAGCGGGAGCTGCTGCACCCTGAGGCGCCGCTGCCAGTAATGGCGCCCGGGTCGACGCGCTAGTGCCCGCCTGCAGAAGAAGCGGTGATTGCCCGGCTGACGCCTGCCCCGGACGTGGGGAGTGAAGTATCGTCCCGGGCGGCGATCCTTTGGCCGGCGGAGCGCGGCGGTGCAGCGCCGCATGGTCACTTCCACCGGGACCTACGGAGCTCAACAGGTGCGCCCAAAATCAAGCCCCCGGCTTGGGGCCTGGAGCCCGGGTTCCAACAACAAAAGCCCGGGCCGCTCGCAAGATACAGAGGGGCCCAGGCGCGCCTAGAGAACAGCGCAACACCGCCGCAGTCGAAGAGAGCACAGTGAAGAGCTGGGGCTCTGGGTGTGCCCCGGTGGACGACGGAGCCTTGCCATACCTGGGGAGCACCTGGAGGGACACAGCCGGGGCCGCCGAGTCCAGACGCGGCGCAGCGGCCTGATCCCGCCGGACCCCATCTGACGCGGCGGATTCTACAGTGCCTGCTCAGACCTGCTCCAAGGGGCTGATTCGAGCTCCCAGCTGCTGAACGGAGGTGAGAGGGACCCGGGCGGAGATAGAGGCTCTGCTAGGCTCGGGGGGCATAGTCGAGCCCCCGGCGGGGGACGCTGCGAGGGACTGCGGGGGACCGCCTGCTGGGCCTGTAGGCTCCCGCGTGAGAGGTACCGGCGCACTTCGTGGGGCGCTGCGGACTGAGGCCTACACCTCGCTTGGTCGGGCCCCGAAAACACCCGCGAGGGCGCTGGTCAAGCCGCGCCCACTGTAGACTAGCACAACACGGAGGACAGTGGTGGGGCCTTATCACGGTCAACAGTACAGGAGGGAGAGAGGCGCTCTGCATTGGGACCTCGCCGCAACGCTTGCTTAGACCCGTGCTGCTGGGGGCGCCCTGAGCTGCCTGGCCGCCTACAACACGACCCTTTGGGGGCAGCCCACGAGATGGCGCAAAGAGGGAAGAAGGGATCCCAAACACTGCCGGAACTGCTGGCCAAATCGCAACCCAAGGGGAGCAGAGACCCCCCCTCCCCGATACCAGCCAAACAATCACCGACCGCCGCTGATGACCAAGTACCCATCACCAGGTCCTTTCTGGAGGGTCTCTTTAATTCACTTAGGGACGACTTCCGGTCCCTGAAGCAGGAGGTAGCCGGAGAGGTCCGGGAGCTTCGCCGCGATGTGAAGGGCCTTGGGGAGAGGGTGGTCTCCATCGAAGAGGCGGATCAAGCTAGAAGCGGGGAAATCGAGCAGCTCCAACAGGAGATTCTGCGCCTCACTGACCAGCAGGTGGACCTACAGGCCCACACAGAAGACCTGGAAAACCGCTCCCGCCGAAATAACATACGGGTCCGGGGGGTCCCTTCGAAGGAGGAGGGGACTGACGTCGTGGGCTACCTGCAGTCCCTCTTCAGGAGCATATTGGGGGAATCAGAAGACTTTGCCATTTGAATAGACAGGGCCCATAGAGTTGGACTGCCACGGAGAACACAGGCCCCACCGCCGGACATTTTGGCGTACCTCCCAGATTTCCCCCTTGAAGAGAGGATCCTCCGGGAGGCCCGGAGATCCCAGCCCCTTCGGTATCGAGATCATCCCATCGCCTTGTACCAGGATCTTGCTGCCACCACTCTCCAAAAGAGGAAGGAATTCAAGCAGGTGACGGACTTCCTGAGGCAGAAGGAAATCCCTTATTCCTGGGGTCACCCCTTTCGGATCATATTCAAATGGGAGGGCAGGGTACATCAGCTGCGTTCTCTCAAGGACACGTGTGCGCTTTTGGGACTCGACCTGCTTGACACCGACCCGGTGGTTGGATGCTCTCAGGGAACGCCCAGGGGGGGCTGGCAAACTGTACGTCGCAGACGTTCACCAACGCACAGCCTTAAGCCGGACGCCTCGGCCATCTCCCAAGAAAGAGAAAATGCATTAGCGGAAGTGGCCAAGGAGACTTCTTCCCCAGAATGATAACTAATATGCCGGGAGAGATTCCTTATTGCACTTACTCTGCCTGGGCGGTGGGTGGGTCGGGCGGGGAGACCGGAGGAGCCGCCGTCGGAGATGACCCCTTCATTATTTTTTGCCACGGCCCTGTGTGGACAAACAGGACTGGGACTATGTGTTCTGAGGGATGTTGGGAGGGGTGGGGGGAGTTGGGGGGGTGAAGAGGGGGGGGGAGCTTTTGACTGCCTTGCTCTTAGCTCTCACACACAGGATTGTTATCACTGGGGGTTTTGGGTTGTTTTTGGGGGGTTTGTTGGGCTGGGGGGGGCTTTGGGGTGGGGACCAGTGTGCCAATCCGATTCTGTTGTTGGTTCACAGATCTTGTCAATGCTGCGCCGATTTGGGGATCTCTCACCCGTTTGCGTGGCGAGTCTGGTGTTGGGCCACTGTGGTTACCGAGAAGACCCAACATTGTTTTCTCTGCTTGTTTGCGCGATGTCTTGCTGTTCCTCTACCCAGAGAGATGCTGTATACAGATGCACCATGCCTAGTGTTGTCCCCTGGATGCTGACCCTCATTGTGCTGGGGCTGCTTGCTCCCCTTCAGCGGCGGCCCACTCTTACCCGCTTAGCACATCTAGGGGCGGATGATTTCCTACTGCGGGAGGCACACCTACCTAGAATCTCCATTGGGCGGGGAAGGAACCACGACCCTGCGCCGCGGCGTACACTCATTCCGCGCTGCGCCACATACCTGCTGCACCATGACTGACACGACTCTTAAAATAGTGACGCTTAACGTGAAAGGGCTGAACAACCCGATCAAAAGAAGGGCTGTTATCTCTTATCTTGAAAACTCTGGGGCGGATGTCTGCCTATTGCAGGAAACTCACCTCCTGCAGAAAGACTGGCATAGAATGCGCTCCCGAGTCTTTCCACAACAATTCTTCTCTTCCCTCCCTACGAAGACGGCGGGGGTTGCCATTTTAGTATCTAGGAGCTTCCGGGGGACTGTGGGGACCAGGGTAGGGGAGATCAAGGGTCGACTCTTGGCACATACATTCCAATTGGGTGACACAACCCTCACAATCGGCTCCCTCTATGCACCGAACACCGGACAGGAGCCCTTTCTGAAGGGTGCTATTTCGGAGGCACTTCAAACCCCGCGGACGCCCCTACTCATAGGCGGGGACTTCAACATTGTCATGGACACGAATGCGGACCGATCGGGACACCGCTATGGGGAGACTGGTGCCCTTTCAGCAGATGGCCAAGAATGGCTTAAAGATAGGGACTTAATAGACCTCTGGAGGGCCCACCACCCGCGCACCTCGCAATTTACATTCTATTCCCATGCACATCACACCTATGCCCGAATCGACCACTTCATAGGCTCGTCGGTTTTTCTCAGAACCCTAAAAGAGGTCGAAATAGTGCCGGCAGCCATCTCAGACCACGACGCAGTAGAAATCTCCCTCACGCTCCGCGCGGACCACCGTCCCCGTGGCCCGTGGCGCCTCCGCGAAACCCTGTTGCAGAGACCTGCTGTCACTAAAAGAATCAGTGAATGCATCGCTGACTACCTATCCATCAACGACACGCCTGAAATCTCCGTTACGGCCCTTTGGGGGGCCCTGAAATCGGTCGTCCGCGGGGAGCTCATAGCCATCGCGGCGGCGGAGGCCAAAGACCGCAAAAACAAGCGGGATGACCTCACGGCGAAAGTCGCGGAATTGGAGCGGGTTCACAGCCGCACTTGCGCCCCACGCGTCTGGAGACAGTTGAAAGCGGCCCGGGCCCAATTGGCCAGCCTGGACACGGATAGGGCGGAATTTGCGGCTCTTCGTCTACGGCACACATATTACGTCGGGGGTAATAAGACGGGCCGATTATTGGCCAGCGCTCTGAAAGCTAAAACCCAGAGAGCTAAAATCAACACCCTTATGGGAGACGACGGCGCGGTGCTAACCACTGATACCCAAGTAGCCGAGGCATTTCGCTCCTATTATGCCTCACTGTATGGGGAGGAAGCGGCATCCTCCGAGGATATTGAGGCCTATTTGGCCACGACGACTCTAACCAAGATCTCCGACGCCGATGCGGAGGCTCTAGACGCCCCTATTCGCCAAGAGGAGGTCCTCTCGGCCATATCCCGACTACGCCCGCTCAAATCCCCGGGACCAGATGGATTCTCGGCAGGCTTTTACGGACTCTTTAGCCTGCAGCTGGCCCCAGTGCTCACGCGCCTGTTTAATTCTTTTGAGGGGGTGGGTGCCATACCCCCGGACATGCTGGCCGCGGAGGTGGTGGTACTACCTAAACCCGGCAAGAAACCCACACATTGCTCGGCTTTTCGTCCTATCTCACTATTAAACCTTGACCTAAAACTCTTTACGTGCATTCTTGCTGCGCGTCTTGGCCCGTGCCTGCCGGGACTTTTGGAACCAGATCAGTCAGGCTTTGTCCCCACCAGACAGTGCGGGGATAATACCAAACGGGTGCTACACCTCATTGATAAATCGCATTTTCAGGCCTCAGACTCGGCGCTGCTCGCTCTTGACGCTGAAAAAGCGTTTGACCGTGTCAATTGGTCTTTCCTACAGCATGTCCTCCGTCGCTTCGGCCTCGGCGATCGCTTCTGCTCCCGCATAGCGGGCTGTTACCATCACCCACAGGCCAAGATCCGCCTGGGAGGGTTGCTTTCACATCCCTTTGAAATCCAGCGAGGTACCCGTCAGGGGTGCCCTCTCTCTCCCCTCCTTTTTGCGATGTATATAGAGCCGTTGGCACAGAAAGTCCGGGATAATCCTCGGATTAAAGGCATTGAGTTTGGACGCGAGCCCCATACTATTAGTCTCTATGCAGACGACGTAATTGCTGCACTAGACCAGCCCACCTCCTCCATACCCGCCTTCATGGAGGAAATTGCCTCATTCGGACCTGTTTCTGGATTCCGTATTAACATTGATAAATCCTTAATTTTGCCCTTAGGCAGAAATGTGGGCTTGCTGACCCCCACCATGGGCCTGGGTACTGGTCTTCAGATAGCCACTCAAGTACCGTACTTGGGGATTACTCTTACTCACTCCACAGACCTTACGGTCTCCACTAATTATAATTCCCTCGTCGCACGGATCCGAACGGACTTGGCGAGATGGTCCAAGCAGCCTCTCTCCCTGCTCGGGAGGGTGGCGGCAGTGAAGATGTCGGTCCTGCCACGGATCTTATACTTGTTCCAAACAATTCCAGTAATGCCTCCGGTGGGCATCCTGGCGACCCTACAGGACGCCATGCTTGCCTTCGTCTGGGAGGGGAAGCGTGCACGTATCCACAAGTTACAGGCGTATAGGAGCATGGATGAAGGCGGTCTCGGTATCCCAAACCTCACAAGATACTTCTATGCATCTCAACTTCGGTACCTGGTAGAGTGGTACAGACCTGAGTCAGAGAAGAGATGGCTCTTCCAAGACAGGGCCATGGCACAGATGCCACTCTGGAGGGTTCCGTTCCTCGCTAGACGGCATAGACCGAGGTACATGCTACGGTCACCTATCACGCGCATGACTCTGCGGGTGTGGGATATGGTAGCGAGCAAACACGAGCTGACCTCTTTTCCCTCCCCATTCACTCCCATATTCGATAATCCCGACTTCCCTCCGGGCGTCGGGGCGAGCACGTTCCCCCAGTGGCGTGACACGGCGTGCCGGGCAGCAGGCCACCTCTTTGACCTGCAGGGATTTCTTCCCTTCGCGGATATCAGACTGGGGTATGACATAAAGAAGCCTCATCTCTTCCAATATTTCCAACTTCGTCACTGGCTCACCAACCCCGAAATCGCTGCACTGGTGAGCCGCCCCATGTCGACTTTCGAAAAATGGCTGCTAACTAAAGATACAGATAAGCACCTCATCTCTGAACTCTACCAAATGCTCACACCACCACACACCGCGGCCAAAACTCCAAGCCAGAGACGTTGGGAGGCTGAATTGGGAAGAGCCCTGACGCCCACGGAGTGGCGACACATCTATCATAGAGCCTCACACACCACTCGTAACACCGCAGCAAGGGAGTCAGCAGTGAAATTAGCTATGTACTGGCATCTCACCCCAGTTCGGTTGCACAAGGGTAACCCAGCGCGTAGCGAGCTTTGCTGGAGGGGATGCGGAGAGAGGGGCACTCTGACCCACATACTTTGGGACTGTGCGGGTCTTGGAGACTTCTGGAAAGTAGTCTTAGATGAGATTGACTCCACATTCGAAACTGAAGTCCCGAGATTTCCTGCATACGCTCTGTTGGGTCTGCCGAATGCACTGACTTTCCCACTAAGGTCGTTGCGAGGCAGGCAAATGGGCATTGCCATGCAGGCGGCCACGCAACACATTTTATCACTGTGGGGATCCACAACCACACCTACGCACACGGGGTGGCTGCATAAGCTTTGGTTCACTCTTGGGATGGAGCGCATTCATGCTACACTCACTAATTCTGCAGAAACCTTTCGGAAGACGTGGCTTCCTTTATTGAATCTCCTATCCAAAGAGTTCAATGAAATTAGATGCCCTAAATACCTCCGAATCCTGCGTCTCACCAATACCACTGACGCCCCTCGGTGAAACGCCAGACGGCCACACTGATCTTTCCTGGCGCATTGCTGATTCCACTGGCATTTCAGGGCACACTGGTCGGGGTGGGGGGAGGGGGTCTGGGGGGAGGGACGGGGAGTTTATGGTTGTTGTTGTTCTCTTCATGTCATTTGACCGCTTAGCAACCTTGCCGCACTTACGATGTCAAAATGCTCTCCTGACATACTCATACTGCTTATTCCTTCATGATAGGGAAGACATGCTTGTCTGTCCCGCCCGCTCTGTATGCCACATGCCTGCACCTAAGATAGAGATGTCTCATTCTCTGCTCGTTGACTTATTCAATAAAAATACATTTGAAACTAAAATGATGTCTTAGTGAAGACAGACAACACTGTCACAGTCTCTTATATAAACCATCAAAGAAGCTCTTGGTCGAAGAGTCTCAACGCAGTGGCACTTCAATTGAGTTTCTGCGCAGAACAGGACTTTCATTAGTGCACATCAGGGATCGACAATGTGCTTGTGGACTCCCAAAGCAGGAAGTTTCTTTCATTACAGGGTCCCACTCTTTCCAGAATGACTTCAGGGAAATTTTTCAGGAGGTTTGGGGTTCTGTTTCTGGATCTCTGTGCAACAAAGGACTGCTCTTATTCCCCAAGATTTTGCTTCAGGTTTCCGGGGGAGAATGTCTGGGGAGTGGATGCTCTGGTGATGTGGGGAGCAAAAGAACAAGGGATTAAACCCAGAATTCTTTTTGACTGGGGTGAATGTTTGCATTGTTCAGCATTCCGTCCATTTGTTCGTTTTGCTTGTGTGCCCCTAAGTGGGAAGAGTATGTCCAGACGTGGGTACCGTGCTCACTGCGCCACTGGATTATAGCTAGCCTGGCTGGGTCTAGGGAAGACCTGGCTTGGCAGTTCGGGCTGGACTGTTCCCATGAGGAGCAGGGTCAAGACTGATTAGCATATGGCTGGGTCTAAACTGGGGTGGCGAAGTGAGCTAAAGAATGATGATGGATTCAACCCAGATCTGTGACTGGGCACAAATGTTTGCTTTGTTCAGAATTCCGTCCATCATTTGTTCCTTTTTGCTGGTGATGTCATGGCCACAAACGCTGCTGTATACCTTTCCTCCTTTCCCTTTGATCCAGAAAGTTATCTTGAAGTTTCTGGAGAAGGGATCTCATCCTGGTGGCCCCATATTGGATGAGAAGGTCCTGGTTTCCTTTACTGAAAACCCTGGCACTTCTTTCGTCTTGGGTACTTCTGCAATTTCTGTCTCCTCTATAAGGCTCTACTCTGTTTCTTCCTCTCAGTCTCACTCTGTCTAGAGATGGAAAAGTCTAATCTTTTAATGAGGGGTCTTTCTCTTTGGAGGAGGTTATTCGTAACTCAAGGAGACCGTCCACCCTTAAAACTTACTGTAAGCACTGGAAATCTTTTGACATGTGGTGTTCTTCTCATAACTTTTCTGCTCCTTGTGAATTTTCAGCAGTCTTGCATTTTCTTCTGTGTGGTTTTCCTCTTAATCTATCTCTTTCTACCCTTGAAGCTCAATGGTTTGCCACTAAATCCTTCAGGGACTCTTCTGAACCATGCAGGGAAATGGAATCTCTGATTTCCAGACTGTGTAAGAGTTTTGTGGTGTCTAGGCTTCCTTCCTCCTCTCTGCCTCCTGATTGAGATCTTCCTACTGTGTTGAAGGCTCTCCAGTGTCACCCTTTTGAACCTTTAGAAACGGTGGATTTTACGTTCGTCTTTCGAGGTCTTTTCCTTGTCTGCTATTACTTCGGCTCGTAGATTGGGTGATCAAGGGATTTTAAGATGCAATCCACCTGTTGTTACATTTAGGGTTGATGGAGTGGATCTCAGACTTGATCCTACCTTTATTCCAAAAGTGAATTTTGTTTTTCAAAGATCACAAGAGTATTTCATTATTTCTAAGGAAATCAAAAGGGGGAGTGAAGAGGTGGTGCCGATGGGCACCGAGGTGGGCACGTCCTCCTCTTATCAGGGATATAGGTTAATCAAACAGGGCCACCTCGCATTGGGTGGATGTGTATCCAGATGTCAATTGGAATACACCATCTTTGTTAAAATACCCCTCACACACCAAAAGGGCCCTTGGTGTCATGCTTCATCATCGGGGTCTTCCCGTCCCGCTGCGGGGCGGGGCAGTGCTGCGACAAGCGGATACGCTGGAGCACCTTTAGATGGAGGTGCTATGTGTTGGGAGTGAGTGTCAGTGGGGTCAGGAGTGATATAAGTGTGGGTTGTTAAAAAATACCTGGCCTAGTGGAATTTTTTTTTTATTAAACACTGGCTGGTATTATTAAAAGAAAAGTGAAGCGGAGAGATGGAGCAGGTTAATGGGCTCTCTCTCCTAAGTGGGTCAACATGTTTCGAGGCACAGGGCCTCTTCGTCAGGACCTAGGGGAGATCCCCCTGTCACTCACTAGTGTTTCTCCACAGAGGTAGAAAAAGTGTATATACAAAAAGTGAAAAAAAGCGTGCACGTAATAACAACAGAGAAGCCCTTTTGGACGACACCGAAGCGAAAGAACCTGATCTACGCCCCATCTGCGTAACCACTTACAACACCAACTCCAACCAGATCACTAAGATCGTGAACAAACATTGGAGGGTGTTATCATGTGGCAAACTGGATTTTCCCAAACCTATGTTTGCACATAGAAGAGGAATGAACCTAAAGGATCTTCTGGTCCATACTAGACCAAAAGCAACAGGTGACCTTTGTCAAAGTTTATTTTTACGGAGTTTTATATAGCGCGAACTTGACCTGAAGGTATAGGGTATCAGAGTGCTTTACATAGCACCAGTTGCATTACAGGAGGACACATTCATTTTTGTTTGGCACAGAGAGATTGAGTGATTTGCCCAGAATCACAGGATGTTCAGCGTCATTGCCGAGACTCGAACCCCGTTCTCCAGATTCAAGGTCGACCGCCCTAGCCGTTAGGCCAACACCTCTTCCTATTATTGCCTTAACTCTGTTTCAGACTGTCATTTGAATCTGGGAACAAGGGTCTTCAATTCTGCAAAATAGTGGGAAACTTGCACTTTTTTTTCCATGATTGTGCACAATATTGTGTTGCTTATTTTGTGTGTTCTAATTAGTTTTTTGTCCTTTGGTATTTGTTGTGGGCTGGTCAAAGAACTTCGGCTTTGGTATACCCCAGTAGTAAAGAAAGGGATGAGGGGCCGTTTGGAAAGCAGCCCCACCCCACCACCACCACCACCAACAAGTCTCAAGAAGCACATGGGAAAGTGTCAAAATGGCTGCTCTGGCCCTGGCCACGTGACTCAAAGATGCCCATGAGGAAAATGGCGGCTCCTCAGATCTAGTCCTGCAGCCTGCTGATGCGGAGAGTTGCTTTCATTCTCATCTCTTTTCACTCCCTGCTGCTCTGTGCGGCTCTTGCTGGGAAACTACAGCGCTTTGAAATGGATACAGCAAAGAAACGTGAGAATGTGGATTCAAAGCACCTGCTGCGTGTCTGCGGCCGACACACGAGCAGCTGCTGGCACGAGACGAGACGTGTGAAGGGGCATGGGGGGTGGTATGTGAAGGGATGACGCCAGGGTGCAAGTCAGGCCCCTGGAGGGGTGAACTCTGCTGAGAGGCTTGGCAAGGGGTGGTGTGTGGATAACAGGCTTGTGCGGTGGCTGTCAGGGGCCCCCCATCAATAGTGCAGCAGGACCTTCAAAATTGATCTTAAAACTCCCCTCCTCCAAAGGCACTTCCTGGAATAATTCAACCCATTTCTTGACCATGATGGTCATCTAGCACTCGCATGAGGTCAACTTGTAAATTTGTATTTTACTCCTGCTTTTAACCTAACCATGGCACTTTTTTTATTTTTATTATATAAATATGCAAATAGTTAGTGTTGGGACTGTATATATTTAACTTGTTAGCGTGTTTAGTGTATCTTGTGTACTTTATGTAACGAACCTGGTTCTTTTGTAAAGCGCTCTGACACCTTTGGGTAAAGTTTGCGCTATATAAAACTGTATTAAATAAATAAATGGCGCGAAGTGGAGGGAAGCCCCTTGAGAGGGTGCAGGCTGGATCAAAGGCATATGAGGGGCACAGGATGGATATGAGTTGTGTGAGAGGGTGCAAGATGGGTGCAAACCCGTGGGAGGCGCAGGGTGGATGTGGTCTGTGAGATGCCGCATGCTGGATGGGGGTCTGTGAGAGAGCGCAAGCTGGATGGGGGCTGGTGAGGGGCACAGGGTGGATACGAGACATGAGAGAGGGTGCAGGGTGGAAGCTGGATGGGAGGCCTGTGAGAGAGCGCAGGTTGGAGGGAAGACCCTGAGAGTGTGCAGGCTGGATCATAGGCATATGAGGGACGCAGGGTGGATACAAGACTTGTGAGAGGTCCCAGGGTGGAGGGGGTCTGTGAGAGAGAGCAAGTTGAAGGAGGGCCCGTGAGGGGGTGCAGACTGGAGGAGGGCCCGTGCGGGGGTGCAGGCTTAAGGAGGGCCCGTGAGGGGGTGCAGACTGGAGGAGGGCCCGTGAGGGGGCGCAGGCTGGATGAGGGCCCGTGAGGGGCCGCGGGCTGGAGGAGGGCCTGTGAGGGGGCGCGGGCTGGAGGAGGGCCTGTGAGGGGGCGCGGGCTGGAGGAGGGCCCGTGAGGGGGCGCAGGCTGTAGGAGGGCCCGTGAGGGGCCGCGGGCTGGAGGAGGGCCTGTGAGGGGGCGCGGGCTGGAGGAGGGCCTGTGAGGGGGCGCGGGCTGGAGGAGGGCCTGTGAGGGGGCGCGGGCTGGAGGACGGCCCGTGAGGGGGCGCAGGCTGTAGGAGGGCCCGTGAGGGGCCGCGGGCTGGAGGAGGGCCTGTGAGGGGGTGCAGTCTGGAGGAGGGCCTGTGAGGGGAGCAGGCTGGAGGAGGGTCCGTGAGGGGTGCGGGCTGGAGGAGGGCCTGTGAGGGGTGCGGGCTGGAGGAGGGCCTGTGAGGGGTGCGGGCTGGAGGAGGGCCTGTGAGGGGGTGCAGGTTGGAGGAGGGTCCGTGAGGGGTGCGGGCTGGAGGAGGGCCTGTGAGGGGTGCGGGCTGGAGGAGGGCCTGTGAGGGGGTGCAGGCTGGAGGAGGGCCCGTTGAGGGGGTGCGGGCTGGAGGAGGGCCTGTGAGGGGGTGCAGGCTGGAGGAGGGTCTTTGAGGGGGTGCAGGCTGGAGGAGGGCCTGTGAGGGGGTGCAGGCTGGAGGAGGGCCCGTGAGGGGCCGCGGGCTGGAGGAGGGCCTGTGAGGGGGCGCGGGCTGGAGGAGGGCCTGTGAGGGGGCGCGGGCTGGAGGAGGGCCCGTGAGGGGGCGCAGGCTGTAGGAGGGCCCGTGAGGGGCCGCGGGCTGGAGGAGGGCCTGTGAGGGGGTGCAGTCTGGAGGAGGGCCTGTGAGGGGAGCAGGCTGGAGGAGGGTCCGTGAGGGGTGCGGGCTGGAGGAGGGCCTGTGAGGGGTGCGGGCTGGAGGAGGGCCTGTGAGGGGTGCGGGCTGGAGGAGGGCCTGTGAGGGGGTGCAGGTTGGAGGAGGGTCCGTGAGGGGTGCGGGCTGGAGGAGGGCCTGTGAGGGGTGCGGGCTGGAGGAGGGCCTGTGTGGGGGTGCAGGCTGGAGGAGGGCCTGTGAGGGGGTGCAGGCTGGAGGAGGGTCTGTGAGGGGGTGCAGGCTGTAGGAGGGCCCGTGAGGGGCCGCGGGCTGGAGGAGGGCCTGTGAGGGGGCGCGGGCTGGAGGAGGGCCTGTGAGGGGATGCAGTCTGGAGGAGGGCCTGTGAGGGGAGCAGGCTGGAGGAGGGCCTGTGAGGAGGTGCAGGCTGTAGGAGGGCCCGTGAGGGGCCGCGGGCTGGAGGAGTGTCTGTGAGGGGGTGTGGGCTGGAGGAGGGTCTGTGAGGGGTGCAGGCTGGAGGAGGGCCTGTGAGAGGGTGCAGGCTGCAGGAGGGCCTGTGAGGGGTACGGGCTGGAGGAGGGTCTGTGAGGGGTGCAGGCTGGAGGAGGGCCTGTGAGAGGGTGCAGTCTGTAGGAGGGCCTGTGAGGGGCACAGGCTGGAGGAGGGCCCGTGAGGGGGCGCAGGCTGTAGGAGGGCCCGTGAGGGGGCGCAGGGTGTAGGAGGGCTCGTCAGGAGTTGCAGGCTGGAGGAGGGCCAGTTTGGGGTGCGGCCTGGAGGACGGCCTGTGAGAGGGTGCAGGAGGACTCGTGAGGGGGTGCAGGCTGGAGGAGGGCCCGTGCTACTAGCTAATCCACTTTTGGACAGAGATCTGAGGCCCAAGCCCCTGAGGCCCGGTGATCCTTGCGGCCTGTTCCAACAGTTGAAGGCCCTGTCCCATGTGAGGGGGCTGGGGCCCACTGGCGGCTCTCCATCAGTGAGTGAGCCCTGTGGGTGTCCCTTTCTCCCCACCTTCTGCGGCCCGGGGTGTTGAGCTGGAGTCCCCAAAACTGCAATCGTTCACCGCCCCTGAGAGGAGTGGGCTCGGGCCTCCCTTGGTATGTCCTGGGCAGGAGCTGTGTAGATAGCCTCGGGGCCCCTCCGCACACTGCAGCGGCCTGGACTCCTTAGGGCCACACCGACTCTCTATGTGGGGCCCTCTGGGCTGTTTGTGAGACTATCTTAATCGGCTGCCTGTGCCCAATACCCTGCTCTGCCTGTGGTTGCCCCTCCGGTCTCTGTGGGGTGGACTGCACCGGTCAACAGATACTCCTGCTCTGCCTGGTGGGGGGGTGTTGGTGTGGTCGGTGAGTTTCTCTGGCACCTTGGGGTTCGGCAAAGTGCTCCATGGGACCTAAAATGGAACTATCCGACACTCCAGACAAATGCTGCCCTCTCACAACGGTAGTCATCTACCTGCACCTGCCTACTGGCTCTGCTACATTACATCTATTGAAATGTGTCTGATAACCCCGCTTTTCTTGATCTGGGCCTAGTGAAAAACGGGCTGATGTGCCATGCTCCAAAGCTGTGAAAGACAACCCAGTAATTTGTCTCTGGACCAAGGCTGTGCCTGGTGAATAAGAAGCAATGCACCCCCCCTGACCCCAGCGACAGGGCCCCCGTCCTCGGCCCCGTCACTCAAAGTTACATGGATCGCTTCCTGCAAGAGATTAGCTCGGACATTAGCTCCCTGAAGGACATCCAGAAAATTTCACCGACATAGGTGAGCGAGTGGACGATCTTGAAAGTACCATGGACGCACAGTCAGAAGAACAGGAGATGCTATGGCGGAGGGTAGCAGCTCTGGAAGAGCAAAACATCGAAATACAATCCAAGCAGGAGGACTTGGAAAATAGAGGCCGCCGTAACAACATTCGCATCCGGGGGAGTGCCTAAGGGCGCGAAGGTCAATGGCATCATGTCCTTTACGGCGGACCTCCTCCATGAGATCCGAGGAGACGATGACGCTCCCCACCGATTCTTGACACAGCGCACCGGGTGGCCACAGGCACCGGATGCAAAGAAGCAGTGCCGGATATTTTGAATAGAGTACATTTCTTTACAGAGAAAGAAGCAATATTGCAGGCCGCCATGAGCAAAGCTGAATTGGTCTTTCGGGGCCATATGATACAGCTGTATCAAGATCTGTCTCCTATCACACTACTGAAGTCTGGGGGTTCGCTACCAGTGGGGCCATCCCTTCACTGTCTTGTTCATGTGGAAGGGCTGATGATGCTCATTAAGGTCACTCACAGAGGTGAAGCACCAGCTGGACCTTGCTGATGACACTCTCAACCGGATCAGGCCAACAAACTTTTTTGGGATGGTTCCGACATAGAGGGGGCTGTACATATGAGACCAGTCCCCCTGGGATTTTTTTACCCATCCCCCACCACACATTTTTGCATTGACTATCCGGGGCCAGTTAGCAGAAGCCGGAATTCAGTTGGAGCTGGGGCTAGACCAGTTAGACACACAGAGTACAACACTAGGGGGAATCTAGGAACACAGACTGCCTCAAATTTGCAGCCGACCCACACTCGTAAGGAAGGTGGAGGGGTAGTAGTGAGTAACCGTTTCTCGCCCCTTTCCAACATCGAAGAAATCGACTGACAATCACCCCCACCCCAGTCAGCTACTCAGGAGATTCACAACCCAGGTGAAGCAATGGTCTGTAAATTGATAACATGGAATGTAGCTGGGATTAGATCTAAGAGGACTGATCCGTCGTGGATCGAGTTTGTAAGTAGCCACGATATTATAGCATGTCAAGAAACGTGGGATACATCACCCAACTTCTGGCTAGATGGCTACTCATCTTATTCTATTCCGGCCACTCCTAGTCCCGCTGGTAGGGCAAAGGGTGGTCTTGCCTTTTTGTTTTCTCTTAATCTTAAGGGCACCTTCAAGAAGGTTTTCAGTAGCTCACCGAACATTCTAATTGTCGAATGGACCGCCCTACCCAGCAGTAAAACTCTTTTAATTAATTTTTATAATTCTTGGGATAGGGACAGGGGAAATTATCATTTAGCTGATTTGCAACAATGTATTACTATGTACAGTAAAATGAATTACACTAATTTCGAGTTAATTGTATTAGGAGATTTTAACATACACCCTTGCAGTGAATTGTGTCCTCTGGGTGAACAGGAGGGCCAAATGGGCATAGGGACACCCCACTTCGAGCACACTAAGGCGGGGGAGGCGCTTGAGGAACTGCTTGCTAGTTGGAATCTATATGAACCCTGCATCAGTGAGGGAGGGTCCAGAACCATTACATATAAAGGCACTAGTCTTGGCTCCATCTTAGACTATATCCTCATGACTTCAGGTTTACTACATAGAGTGTTGTCCTATAAAGCCTTAGACTCAATCCATAGCGACCACAACCCGGTCCAGTTATTTATGCACTGGGGAGTCCACAGGGAAGATAAGCCCTGCCCCTCGGCCACTGGCCACACCTTACGCCCTGTGGATCAAAAGAGAAGGGTTAAATGGGCAAAAGTGGTTCCTGAAGACTTCATGGACAATTTATTGCCCACAATTGAGGGACATATGGCTATCTGCCAGGACCAACAGGCTACCGCCCATGAGGTCATGGAGGCCTTTGAAACTATATGCTCCCATGTTGCTGGAGCTTTAACGGCTAAACCTCTACAGGGGGAGGACTAAACTGCATCGCTGGTTCGATGCTAAGTGTTCCAAAGCCCATAAGGCACTAATGACAGCTTTAAAATCAACCTCGAGAAATAGGGCAGTGGTGGCCAGTTTAAGAAAGGAGTATAAGGCCACTGTAAAGGGGAGGAAACATTATATTAAAAAGGAGGCCTGGGAAGATCTACTTTCCTGTGAGGTTCTGCACGATAGCTCACAGTTTTGGGCCATAGTTAACCACCCATTTTTTGCAGAGGGGGATAACACAGTTACAGAATGTGTCATCCCAGATGATAAATGGGTGAGGCATTTTGGGGAGGTATATGGTAATGGAGAAACTGTAGCCCCTGAGAATTCGTGGGTGAATGGTGAGTGTGCTCCCTTGTTCTTTCCCTTGAGGATGTGGAGAGAGCAATTGTGGAGACTTCCAAGAAGAAGGCCCCAGGGCCGGATGGCGTCCCTGCTGACTTTTACAGACATTCCCCAAAACTTTGGGCGGGGGTTCTAACAAATGTCTTTGTAAATGGTAAAGTCTTTCCCAGTACTTGGTCCACCTCTATCATCGTGCCAATCTTTAAAAAAGGCCAGCGGGATGACCCAGGGTGTTACAGGCCAATTTCCCTTTTAGACTCTGCAATTAAGATCTTAGGCAGAGTCCTATTATACAAACTTAGAGATAACATCGAAAGGTGTGGGGGCCTAACAAACACTCAATACGGCTTTAGAGAAAAGAGGGGCACAGTGGACCAGTGTTCCAATCTGCACTTGATAATATCTAAGTACACAGTGGCCAAGGAGGGGTCCTTGTTTCTAGCTTTCATGGACCTCTCCTCGGCTTTTGACTTAGTGAACAGGTCAAAACTGTGGGAAGTTCTAGTGCAGATGGGGGTGGACAAACCACTTGTGTATTTTTTGGCTTCTTTACATCAGGAACTATTTGCCCAAGTGAGGGTCACGAAGGAAGGGATATGTACAAGCCACTTCAAATCGCTAAGAGGTGTGCGTCAGGGTTGCATCCTAGCCCCCCTCCTTTTTACCATCTACACAAATGGCCTAGGTAAACATCTAGAGGCTGTGGAGGGGGACGTTCCGCGTGTAGGAGAAGCAAAGATCCCGGCTCTCCTATACGCAGACGATGCTGTCCTAATAGCACGCACAGGGGTGGGTCTCCAGCGTTTGCTTGATTCTTTTGGTACCTTTATGGATCAGCTGGACCTAAAGATCAACGCGAACAAGTCACATACCATGGTGGTGGGCCGACACCGATATAAGAGGAAAATCATATCCTTTTTCTGTAAAGGAGAGGCTGTGTCTAGGGTGGAAGTTTTTCCCTATCTGGGAGTTATTTTCGACGAGAAGGGCATGTGCGGTCCACAAATAAAGGCTAAAAGTCTATCAATGGTGAGAGCGACCTCTGCCTTGCTGAGCTTTTCAAAAAGACTGGGGGCCAGGCCCATGGATGCTCTTTTAAAAATCTATGATTCCAAATGTATTTCCATAGTCATGTATGGTTCCCCATTATGGGGGTATGTGTCACAAGAACTGATACAAAAAGCGGAAAATAATGTTCTTGAGATGCCTGCTATCCACCCCTCAGTCTACACCAACATTTTCAATTCATGGGGAGGTGGGACTAGACTATGTAACTGATAGAATCAGAATGGCCCCCTTATTATTCTGGCTAAAGACATGGCTTAATGATGAGTTAACACTTAATCACTCCATCCTGACAGATGTCATGTCATTGGACCATGCCATGAATATACCTTGGCTAGAATATGTAAGACATACTTTTGCACGGTTAGGACGTCCGGATCTATATAATGTTCCATCCAGCATTAGGCGAGAGGATGTGATCTGGACTAAAAAGAATTTTATGGCTGTGGCAAGAGTAGCTCGGGAAGAGCAGGAACTGATGAAACCAACGGTCAGACAACATTATTTGTTATTAAGTTCGCGTTCCCTCGAGCCTTACCTCAGAATTGTAACTAAGCCCTTTCATAGATTTTTGTTAATTAAATTTAGATTCAATTTAATTCACTACTCCCTTGGCACTTACCATTCATGGTGCAAGCCGGAAAGCGGCCCTCCATGTAGCTGCGATGAATTCTCTTTGCAGGACTCTATGCATTTTATCATGCTTTTCAGTCTGTACACGGCCCCCAGGAAGAAATATTTGGCACCCTTACTAAGAGAGGCAGGCTTTATCCAGGTTAGGCCTGCCCTAGTTTATTTACAGTCTTTATGTAGTATCCGTGTCATTTTTTGTGTGGCCAGTTTCTTAGTGGCAGCTTATAGAATCAAATCAAAAAAGGCCCACTGAGGGATTCTGTACAGTTTAAGTGTGCAATAACATTAAAATATCTATAAAGTGTTTAGGTTTGTATTTGTCTAAAATATGCACCAATAATGAATTTGCAATGATTGTGTATATGTATATATATATATATATATATATATATATATATATATATATATATATATATATATATGTGTGTATGAAATAGGTGTCCTTTTAATTGTACATAAATGTTTTATTGCTTTTATGATTTTTACGAATCGAATAAAGTGCATTTGACTGACTGACACTCTCAACCGTGATGACCCTACAGCTCGAGACCCACCTGCAAAAGATCTCCGACCTGTTTGGACCATGGTCAAGCCGCAACGTCCCGACAAACGACAGACAGAGGCATCCATGCAGGAAATCAAACGGGATATCATCCATCACCTCCGTAGCCTGGGGGATCCTCTCCCACACACTCTACTACAGGCTCTCTCTGAACATAAGCACTCCACTCCACTTTTGTTGGTCACCATGCCTATACTGACACCATCCTGTAAGCTCACTTGCATAATACTGGTGGCTCTGGACTGCGGGGCCTAGGAGAGACTTTCTCCTCACTCTCTGCAAGGGACTCTGCCCCTCCTCCGATGTCGATTCCCCAACGACTTTTCCCCCAGGAGTGTGATACCTCCAGCGGGTCCAAAGCACTTGGTGCCGGCCTCCTCGATGTATGGGCCCTGTTGGTCTGTTGTTTCTATTGGTTGTATTTTGTCTTTCTTTTCAGGTGGACTCATATTGCTGGTGGACTCTGCCATGATTGGAGAGGGTTTTGCCCAAAATCAGCATTGGCAGGAGGTGCAGGTTCACACGATATTGCTTCCCCCTGTGCTGCCATTTCTAAGGATTCCCAATGCTGGGGGCTTAGTATGGGTTCTCTTTGAAGTGATTTCTTCTGGGGGTGGCAACGGCTTACCCTTACTTATGGGTGCAACTCGCCCTTTAAAGCTACTCTTTTTCCTGCTTTAGTGCGCCCTACATGCACCACTTGCAACCATGTCGATGACGGGAGGCAATAAATTGATATCTCTGAATGTGGTGGTCTTAAACTCCCCAAACAAACGCAAGCCCATCTGTCGATACATACTGCAACACGACCCTAATGTAATACTCCTGCAGGAGACCCACCTGCTGAGGGCAGACTGCCACTGCATGGCGCACCCAAGGTACTCGGTATGAGCTTCCTTTGTAAGGCAGGTTTTTACACCTTAGTCACCAGGGCCATCTGGGACGGGGAGCGATGCTACCTCACTTTTCATCTCTTTAGGGGTCAGCGGAAGCTCACATTGCTAAGTATTTATGCACCAAATACCTCACAGGACACTTAACTCAGGCGGATTTTGCAAGAACAACTAGAGGGGGACGAAGGTGACATTGTAGTATGTGGGGATTTCAATCTGGTGTGGGACCCCATCCTTGACCGCAACGGAGCCACGTTCCAGCATACAGGGCTATGTCATCACAACTCAAGCGTGAGATTGAAAATCTGGGCTTATTCGATACGTGTTGCTACACACACCCCTACACGCGGGACTACTCCTTTTGCTCACACATACAAACCTCCTACTCCCGCATCGACTATGCCCTTGGATCCCACTCTCTACTTCGCCACCCAGACACCATAGAGCTGTTGGACATCTCTATCTCTGACCATGCACAGTTAGAGCTGACATGGGAGGGTAGTTGCAACTCCACAAGGACCCTGCCGCCCTGGTGCTTGCCCCCACACCTCTTATGGGACCCAGTAGATGTGGCGGAAATTTGAAAAGGCATCACTGATTGCTTCTCCCTTAATGCCCTCCCTCCCTGAAACCTCCCTGCATACTCTCTGGGATGGCTTTAAAGCCACCATCTGGGGCACGACCACATCCATCACAATTGCTCAATGGCGGGAGTCCAGGCTAGTGGAATCCAACCTCATGGCAGAAATTAAACAATTGGAACAACTGGACAAAGCTAAACCCTCACGCTGCAGTGACAGCTTGCTGTTCTTCGGTGCCAACTTCACACACATCGGACAGGACGGGATGAGCGTGCCCGCTTGGCATTGAAACAGCAATATAAGAGGGGGTTGACAAGGTGGGCAGACTCTTGGCTTGCAGGCTCCATCAATTGTGTGTTAAGACCCATATTGCCAAACTGCGGTCAGGCAACGGGGGTTGGGCGACATAAGAACGAGATAAACTCCAGACTTTCCACGATTACTACTTTATAAAATTTTTTTTTTTTTTAAATGTTATATTCTCTAGAAGAGCTGCCCCTGGGGATGATCAAAGCTTACCTTGATGCCTGCACCTAAGAGCCTTTGCAACCATGTCATGCAGATCTCCACGATGAGCCGATTACTCTTGAGGAGCTCCAGGCGGCAGTCAGGACCCTTCCCCTGGGTAGAACCTCTGGGCCCGATGGCCTCCCAGCTTGCTTTTATGAGCTCTTTCTACCTGATCTGCAAGATCACTTAGTGCGGCTATTTAACTCCTTCTCATATGGAACAGGGCTTACGCCTACGGTGGCTTCAGCCAAAATCTCTCTCATACACAAGGCAGGCAAAGACTTTTGCTCCTCTTACTGCCCTATAGCCCTAGAGCCCTGCTCAACACAGACCCAAAGCTGTTTACTAAAATACTGGCTCTGAGGCGTGAACCCTACCTTCTGGGCCTCATTCACCTAGGTTAAGTTGGCTTTATACTTCACAGACAGAGTTCCGACAATTTTCACTGCAAAGCTCACCTAGTTGAAAAGTTGCATCGTCATAACATACCCGTATGCCATCTCTCATTGGACGAGAAGAAGATTGGTCCTTCCTCCGTACCGTACCGGTAAAGATTGGATTGGGGCTGGGTTTGCTTTCCAAGATAATTGGCTCATATGTAGCACCGGTGGCCAAGGTGCAAGTCAATGGACAGCTTACGAGACCAGTTACCATCCTGCATGGTGCGCGGCAGGGGTGCCCGTTATCACCCTTATTGTTTTATCTGGCAGTCGAGCCTCTCGCCATTACAATTCGCAACACAGACGCGGTGAGAGGTATCTCCTTTGGGGTCCAACCCCACAAGATCAGCCTCTTTGAAGACGATCTACTCCTCTCACTCTCTCAGCCCGAGATCTCCCTTCCAGGAGTTGTGACTTGCATTCAGGCCTATGAGGTAGTATTGGGCTTTCGGATCAATATGACCAAGTCCTCAGGGCTCAACTTGGCCCTGCAACGTCTAGCTCCATTTCAGTGATCCCAAACTGCCATTAAATATTTGTGTCTCAATTTCACCCTAGACTCTCCACATGGTCTCAGGCTAACTGGCCTCACCTATGCTGCTCCATCCTCGTCGACTTTCAGACCCCTTCACATCTCCTGGATGGGGCGCGTGAATTTTGTTGAAAATGAATGAACTTTCGCGGGTCCTCTATCTTTTACAGACTCTGGCAAGCCGATCCTGCCGGTAAACATCCTGCACCTACAATGCAAAATCGGAACCTTTATCTGGAACGGAAAACGCCCCCGGATAGCCAATGCGCTTTTGATGCTCCCGCGGGATAGGGGAGGCCCGGCGTGCCCCAGTCTTCTTGAGTATTACTGGGCTGCCCACCTGCATTATATCTCCAAGTGGGTGGTCCGAGAGAGTGAGAAGCACTGGTTCCACATGGACTAAGTTGTAGCGTGTCAGCCACTGTGGGATCTGGCATGGCTGCCCAAACATGCTTGTCTGCGCAGCGCGTACAGTGCCACTCTGACCCAGATGGCACTCGATATTTGGGACAAAGTGGCCCTTAAAAAAGGTCTAACTACCTTCCCCTCCCCAAACACACTGATCGCATGCAACTCGGACTTCCCCCAGTGCAATCTCCTCTCTCATTCCGTCTCGGGAGTGATGGAGAATGTCGAACTCTCCATGACTTATTCACGGGGGACGTCATGAAGTCCTTCGATCAGTGCAGAGTGGACTATCCCCTCATGGATGCCTCACGGCTTCAGTATTGCCAAATGCGGCATTGGGCCTTACACCCATCAGTATATCCTGCGCAATTCTGCTCTACACCCTCTTTGAAAAGCGTGTCCGCACTTATACTGGTTCGAGAGGCCTCATGTCCAACACTTACAAGGTGCTTCAACACTCTTTACCAATGCGTACCCAGACCTACCAGTCAACATGGCAGGCCACTACCCAGGTAGATATATCACCCACGCAATGGGAGACTCTGTGGCGAGATATACCCAAAACTGGTACCACACACTGACCTGACTCTCCGTACTTTACCGGGGCACATCTTTGCTTTGCTGGCATTGTGGAAAGGGGAGGGGGACTTTCAACATATTTGGTGGTCACGTAAAGTCATAATGACGTACAGGAAAGAGATACTGGGTCACATTAGGATGATATGGGCCACCCGCTCCCATCCTTATGCCTCACAGTAATTTTGGGCATTAGGCCCCTTGCCCATACAGACTGGAAGCTTATCAGCTACTTGCTCCTAGCGGCACAACAGCTTATAGCACTTATGTGGAAATAGACAGCCCCTCCCTCAATAGCGCAATGGTTCGCCCGCGTCTGGCATATTTTTGTGGAACGAATATCCCACAACTTGGGAAAAACGGGGAAAACGTTCCAACGATTGTGGAGGATGCTAATTCAACACCTTGTGTGCATTGAGTTCACCTACTTTAGTCCTGTGAAGCTCCAGATGCTACAGCTTTTTGTTGGCCATCTTTGTCGCGATGGCCAAGACCTGGGAGAGGAGGATGCTTTACCCCCCTCCCCCCCGCTTCGCGCGTGACTCCATCGCCCCTCTCCTTGCCGCAAACTTCGACCTGTTCTTCTTATGTTTACTATGGTTTCTTCAAAGTTTTAAGAGAATGCGCAATCTTGTCTTTCTCGTTTTTAGGTCGGGCCTGGGCAGCACATGCGCTCTGCGAGGCATGCTGTATTCAGGTCGGGACTTGAAGCTCCACCCACTCGCCGCCTATATTTCTCATTGGAATGTGTCATTGTCCACTGTAAACTGTGGCTTTTCATTGGTCAATAGACTTAGTAGTCCCTCCTTAGTACCACCTTGTCTCATTTTGTAACGTTGTTACTCAGTAAGCTTTAATTGTCATTTACAATGCCAATAGCTCAAACTCTCATCAATGCGAGACCTATTGCATTACAAATGCTTGTTTTATTTGTGTACATAGCCATGTGATGCTGCTCACAAATTATTGTGCATTTGTCAGACACTATCTCATTGCAGCCTGCTAGATGTCATGCATGTCTGATGTAATATTACACCAATGCAAATGGTAGTGCAGACATTTCCCATGTTATTCTGAAATTCAGTCAGGATTGCATATTGCGCATTTGCACTACAGTTGGCACTGTGCTATGTATGTGCTGATGTTTGGATTTACAATAAACAGAATTTGAGTACGACACAGTACATTTAGACACAGAGGGATATTTACGAATACTTCATGCAATGCAATGAAGCAGGACAACTTGCTTTGTTGTGTTGTGTGAAAGGGAGACAGCAGAAATGTACCTTATCTAGTAAGATATGCCACTACGTCTAGTAAGATATGGCACATTGCTTCCGTCTCCTAGCCCTTGCTCGTGGCATTCTAGCACCAAAGCAGGCCCCCTTGCCTCATGCACCAAGGTGTCAGCGTTATGAGCAGGATTGTTTTTGTGCAGCTAGGAGCTTCTCCCTGCCCAAGAATAATCCTTTGAGGCCTTCTCCTCTTTCCATGTGTGCTGCAGCATGCATAGAAAAAGGAAGCAATGAGGAGAAATAAAAATATTGGTAGGCTTTTCAGGGGGCTCCTCTAAAGGTGCCCTCTGGGCGCATGTCCTAATGAATCTAGTACAAATTCATTAAGACAAGGCGTTTGATACCAACCACCACCAGTTTCAGTAAAGCCATCATGTAGCAGGGGAACTCATAATGACCAGTGCCCAGTACATATACTCAAGGTGGCTTCCCTGTTCACTTCTACCATCTGGTAATTGTCCTAGACAGCAAAGGGGCTATTGCTCAGACAGATATGCCCTAACATGTAATATAAATTATATAATTAGGGCTCCCGGTTTATCTGTTCGACATTTCCGTCTGTATTTATCCATATTTATTTTTTGCTAATTTTTTCTGTATTTATTCATTTGTATTTTATGTTATCTATATAAATGAAGCTGCAATGGGTAAATGTCCACATTTATTTGACTGATAAATGTATACTCGCCTTTGAATGTCCAATAGATTTCAGCAGTGTACAGTGCAATTGCGTTATATGAAAACACTTGCATTGTAGAATAGCATCAATAACTGTAGATCTGCACTTAATTAGGAAATGTATTGTCTTTTTTCATCTCCTCTACCTCTGTCTGTACTCCTACTGGCCTGTCACTCATGATTGACTGGAGAAAAAATCATCCAAAGAAGACCTATTTTCTGTATTTTTCTGTATTTAAAAATAAATACAGACAGGAAAATAAGTAGTTTTTGGTCTGTATTTATCTGTATAAATCAGTAAAAACAGAAAACAGGGAGCCCTAAATATAATGCACCCTGTCTTAGGGCTACAAGACCTGCTGTAGGGGTGAATTACATATATTACATGCAGGGACTTTGGCATGACACACAGTGAGTGTGCCATGTCAGGTTTTCCGTCATGGTTTGCATCATGACACACAGTCTGCAATGGCAGCACACATACAATTTGTAACAGGGTCCCTGTGAGAAGCTGACCTGGTATATGATGTAAACTTATGTAAGTGGGCACCTTGCACCAGTCCAGACAACCCTTATGGTGATTTAAGAGGTCTTAGACAACTGTAGAAAGCCCTCTAAGTAGTAGCTGTGGAGAGCAGCCCTCAGTCTTAGTCCAGAAGGAGTGTAAAGCAGCTTCCTTTATCAGAATGAAATCTTATAGTATAGATTAAGTGAAATAGAACCACAAAAAGTATTTATAAAAATATGTATTAATTATATAACACTCTCTAACACATAGACATATCTCCTACCCGGAGATATGCACAATGCACACAACGCTTTAGCAAAGAAACACCGTAAATAGTGCGAAATACACAGGGGGCCCCGGGGGGGACCAAACCATATACTAAGAAAGTGGTATAAGAACCATGACTCGGGTCAAGACAAGGTCGAGAGGACGTAGAAGTGCTGGGGACCCAAGGAACCTCCCAAGGTGAGTAGATAGTACCCCCATGGAGTGTGTGTGCAGTGTGTGAACACGACTGTGTGTCCGTACAACTTTATGCGTAAGTCACGGTTGGTTTTTTAAAGATTCAGGACCCTTCCCAGTGGTCCCTGAAGAAACCCAGTGGAAGACAGAAGGTTGGTGAGGCACCCCAACTGTGGATACCCTAGTATCCACTTTACTTACACCAGGAAAGCCGGGTGCATACGTGTGAAGTGGTGTTGGAAACCTTAGTTGAACCCAGTGGAGGACTTCAGTAAAGTACCGCTGCTGAAGAAGGAGAAAGTGTCCGGTGGAATCCGAAGGTGGATTCTAAATGATAGGTACCTGCAAGCAGAGGGGACAGAGTCTATGTCACTCAGGAGTGACCAGGAGACTTGGAAGACGAATGCCTGTTGCAGGAGAGTTGACTATGACCTTTACTCTGCAGCTGTGAAGACCAGGCGACGCTGAGGAAGACCAGGAGCCATGCATGAGCTGTCCCACAAAGGATGTCGAGTGCTGCGGGGTCAGTGTCAGGTGGGAGCACCAACAAGCCTTGACAAATGCAAACAACGCAGGAGCTGAAGAAGGAGCAACGTCGGGACCAGCAAGGTCCAAGGGACTCACCACAAGCAAGGGAGTCAGGGCAGGCCCCAAGCAATCAGGGGAGTCCAAGAGAAGTAAAGGTGGTCCGAGAGGACCTCAAGCAGCTCACCAAAAGATGCAGGCCACGATGCACACAATGTACTGTGGCTGAAGATTCTGGTCACAAGAGTTGTTCGAGGTTGTGGCTACCTGAAGCCCGAAGATCTTCTTGGATGGAAGTCAATAATCTTTTGCAACTGCAAGTTGACGCGGTGCACAGGGGTTCGGTTATTGCAACCCCACGGGGGATACTGGTCTCAAACTTGGTGAGAGGGCAGGGCAGGCCTCAAGAGCTGTGGAAAACCACCAACTGTGTTGAAGAACCTTTCGGAGTCCGGAGGAGCTCAGGAACAGCAGACCGGTTAACTTATTTGCGGTGCCTTCGAATGCAGGGGAGTGACTCCTTCACTCCAAAGGAGATTCCTTCAAATGTCTTTGATGTTTCACAGGCCTTGGAAGGTTTCTGTATGATGCACTGGCAGAGACGATGCAGCAGACTGGAACAGAGATGAAGTCATGCCCAAACGAAGTCCAGCAAGCCCAGACGGTAGAAGAAGTGGTGTCTGATCTGAATCTTATCCCACGAAGAATCTAGGGACCTACACCCAGGTAAGCCCTTAGGTACCCTAGGGAAAGGGTTGGGAAGATTCAGGGGGCCCTCCCAGCGGAGGGTCTGGACAGGGGGGAGGTAACTCCCATGTCCTTTGTCCAGTTTTGCTCCAGAGTGGGAGCCAATGGCTCCCAGGACTGGTTTGAACTGAACTATGCATAGGGACACCAAATGTGCCCCTCATGCAAACTGAGTGGCGCTGGCAAGCGCACCCACCCCATCCCAATGCACTAAATCCCGTCTGGGAGGTGGTCACACCTCCTTGTGACAGGATGCCTATTGTTCTGCCTTCCCCTGCTCAAGTATAGCTCAACAGCAGGAAGGCAGATCTTGTCACTGGTCAGCAGCAACCATTTTGTGCTGTCTGTGTTTAGAAGGCTAGTATCGGGAACACTGAGAGCCTACCGGAGGGCTCTTTCACTGCTTGGAATCATACCTCCCACACAGGGGTATGATTCCAACATGTTTGATACCATACATGATAGGATTCGTTGCAGCCGGTTTTGAGATGGTCATTGTGTAATTACGCGGTGCCGCTCTATGTAGTAGTATATGGCTGCTTCACTGACAGCCCAGGAGAATGTACTTCGTAGGCTGCAGGGGTGTCCTGCTAATGCAGGGGCACCCTATCACTTAGAACCAGGCACCCTGCCTTCAGGACTGCAAAGACCTGCTATAGGGGTGACTTATAGGTTTTAAGTGTAGTGACCGTAGATATAGGAAACCTATATCTTTAGTAAGTGGTGCCTACACAGGCTGCAATGGCTGGCCTGTTGTTCCATTTTGAATGGTCTCTCATGGGTGTCATAATACATGGTTCAGCCCACGGGAGACCTCTGGGGTTCCTATGCCCTGGGTACATGGATACCATATACTAGGGACTTATAGGAGTACTCCAGTATCCAATCTGGGGTGTACCTAGGCACTGAACATAACAATTTAGGGAGAAAGCAGATAGACTGGGGTTCTGATTAGCAGGATCCCAGTCAGACTAGTCAAATACAGCTTAGCATCATGCAAAAAGTGGGGGTAACTATGCAGATGGATCCTACCTTCCTATAGTCCCTTAGGGTGACATAATACATGCAGCAGCCCTGAAGGACCCTCTTTAGTACCCAGGCGCTAGGTACCGGGGTATCATTTACTAGGGGCTTGCAGGGGTGCTAAAGTGTTTGCCAATTATGTTAGAAGGAGACCATTTTAACTTGTTTTTAGGGAAAGAGCACTGACGCTGGGGCCTTGTTAGCAGGAAAACAGTACACATCAGTCGGAAGACATCAGTACCAGTGGCAAAAAGTGGGGGTGACCATTACAACAAGCATTGGAAATGCAATAGGTCTTGCATTAGAAAAGTTGGAGCTATTGGTCTTGTAAATTACAAATATTTTATTTATGTGTTGGTTTTTAAAATAGTTAAATGGATAGCTTTGTCATTTACAATGCCAATAGTTATAACTTTCGCGAATGTGACACCTATAGCATTTGGAATGCAACATGTTTTGTATTTACGTGACTTAGATGGCAGCTCTGGTCGTTAGGCCACATCTCTAGAGAGCACGAGAGTGCAGCAGGGGAGAGAAGCACAGAGAGGTAGCAGAGAGTGCAGCAAGGAAGAGAAGCAGGGAGAGGGAGCCCAAGAGTGAAGCAAGGGTGAGATGCACGGACAGGGAGCCTGAGAGTGCAGCAGGGGACAGAAGCATGGAGAGGGAGACAGAGTGTATCAGGGGCGAGAAGTACGGACAGGGAGCCCAAGAGCGAAGCAAGAGAGAGAAGCAGGAGAGGGAGTCTGAGATTATAGAAAGGGAGAGAGTTGAGTATAGAAAGGGAGAAGATGAGTTTGGGAGAGAGGCATGAGAGAAAAAAATGCCTTTGCACTTACTGCTACACCCAACCCACATGCATGCACCCTTGGCACAGGGCGTTAGTACCTTCAAAAAGCAAGCCATGCCGCAATCGTACGGAACTGTCTCATTTACAGATTCAGAAAGTAAGCAAACAAGTTTTCATGCGCGCTTTTTAAAAAGAGCGAAATTGAACGGCTATCTAAGCAGCTAATTAAATTTGAGGGTCTTGAAACGGACTATGAAAACATTGTGAAAATAATTATTTTACATGATACTTTCAAAAGGCAAAAGATAAGACGTTTGCACACAAGACGGAAAAATATAGACGGCTCGCAAACTCTCAAAAACAAGCAAAAGGCTGTGGGAGTGACCATTTGGTAAACAAGACGGAGGGCATTGCTGTGGGGAGGAGAAATGCGACACTGCCGCAGCAGGGGGCGGAGCGGGGAGAGCAGCAGGGGCCTTTGAAGTGAAGCTAAGCTTCACTTCAAAGGTGTGGGAGGAGTGCTGCTGGGGAACACATGGCGATTTGATGATGTGCACGCGCATTTTAGGTCAATGCGCTTGCGCATTGACCTAAAATCGCACGGGCACAGCATCAAATCGCCAGTCAATCGCCAGTCTAGGTAAACCTTATTTAAGCCCCTATAGTCTCGCTCAATGCGCATGCGCATTGAGAGGCGAGACCTAAAAAGGGGCACTTTCTTACAGTCAAAGGTCAACATCTTCTTACACAACTCCAAAAAATTCAGAGTGAAATTGATATAAACACGATCTAATGAAACACTTTGCATTATCATCTGTAGAGGCTCATTGGTCACTTGAAAGGTGTTTAATAATAATTTCGTCCAAATAATGATAAATAATTTTCAGACCTGATTGAGAATTAGGATTTATATAACAAATATTTTTGAGCTATAAAAAACAGTCCGTTACTGACTTTTGCTTTCTTAACTGAATTCTTCAAAAACTCTTTGTAAGGAACAATTTATTATTTTTACCTACTTATTTTATGAGAAGGGGAAACGTACATTTGGGCGGTGACGCAAAGTGGTTTCGTTGCTTTTCTAGCTGAGTCACTTGAAGCCGATGAACATTGCATGAAACATCTACATTTATTGTAATATTTCTCCTGTCTTTATAATTTTAAATAAAAGCAACCAAAATGGCATTACTCAAGTATGCACACTTTCATTTCCACCAAGGTTACCAAATAGCATTGTGCTGTTTCCAAGAGCGAGAGCTGTAATTGAAGTTTGTTTATCATCAAATAGAGTGTGCGAAAGTGATTATAGCTAGGAGCCCAGTCACCATTTGTGTTGTTGGGGTATAAGGAATGGAGTCATTTAGCGATAAATCATTTTGCTGTGATAGCAGATATGTTTTTACAGTAATTAATATTTAAGTGTATATCAGGCAAGTTGTGAGCATTTTATTATTTAAGAACAATACATGTTATACCGGCTTTAAAAGGAGGAAAGGTTAGCTGAACCTCTCTCAGATGTGAACTTTTGACGTGTTTCAGCAAGTATTCTGAACCATTGTACATTGTTTTTATTAATCACAAAAGGAGGAAGCACACTGCCTGACATACCAGCACACAATTAGCATTGTGGTAAATGCGGTGCATGATAACATTCACTTTAGTTGAAAGTCTCAAGTATTTACCATTGTTGGTTCAGCCAGTGCTGTGTATCTCTAGACACGTGTTTCAGGAGTGTTGTCCTTCTGCAGTAGAGCGTAGCAAGTGAAATTTGGGGGTGCCGGCAATGCTGCTCAGTCTTCTCAGGTTTAGTACCACTCCAAGAGCAGAGGTGCATGCTAGAGGTTGTCAGCTCAATAACTCAGCAAGAAGCCAATCACAAAAGGAGGGGGTACACTGCTGGTTATACCAGCACACAATTTGGCCAGATGCATTGTGGTAAATTCAGTGCATAATGACACTTAAGTTGAAAGTTTTTAGTATTCACCATTGTTGGTTTAGCCGGTGCTGTGTATCTTTTCTAGAAGAAAATTCAATTTTTACAGACTTTCAAACAGGATTCCATCCAGGAAGAGGCACAGAATCTGCCCCCATTGCCATCTGGGATGACCTTAAGAACACAGTTGACCAGCACAGGTTTACTGCATGCACTACTTCTCTTGGACCTCTCAGCTGCCTTTGGCGCGGTTAGCCATGACACTCTAATATGAAGACTCTACGAAGCTGACATAGAGGGGACTACTCTCAATTGGATAACATCCTACTTTCACAACAGAGCACATGATATCCATACACCCCCTTTCTCATCCAAACAGTACTTCACAAAAGCAGAGGCCCCTCAAAGCTCTGTCATCTCACCCATGCTTTTCAACATGTACATGAAGTCCTTCCCAGACCTGATCAATCAATTTCACCTCACATGCTATAACCACGCAGATGACACACAAATACTCCATAAACTGGAAAGCCCCAATACATTGGAAACTCACACATTTTCAGTTGCCTCAGAGCCGATGATCAGTGGATGACCTGGTGCCATCTCAAATTGAATGCTTCGCAAAACTGAAATACTCATGTGACAAATTGAAAAATGATGACCTGCTAGCCGCCTGGCCTGATGATCAGGACCATCTCCTAAAGTATCTAAGGAAGTAAGGAACCTCGGAATGACCGATGGACTCCCAAGTTAACAATAAATGCTCAAGTGGATAAATTAGCAAGATCCATGACCATAAAAACTCTGCAAAGCTTTTTCCCTAACCTAGGATTTCCACACAAGGTCTAGGCTACTAGCTCTCTTGTTCTGACAAAACTCTATGCCAATAGCCTCTACCACTGATCATCTATAACAACTATGAAAAGAGTACAACAGATTCAGAACTCTGCCGACAGACTACTCTTACATATAAAGCCGTAAGCCCACATTTCCCCTGCCTTGAAGGCCCTACATTGATTACTAGTTGCCAGAAGATCCACATTCAGGCTGCTTTGTATCACCCACAAAGTGATACATGGAACAGGGTCACTCTTCATCAGGAATAAAATCCCCAAATACATTCAACAAAGGAACCTCCGCTCTAGAGTGGCACCTCGCCTAAAATCCCACCATACAAGAAAAAAAAACATCCTTTTTCACCTTCTCTGTTTAAGCAGCCAAACTATGGAACTCTTAACCCCCAAACATAAGATCTACCGATAACTACCTTATCTTCAGAAAACGACTCAAGAATTGTCTCTTCCCCACTAACCACCATACTCAAACATAAATATACAGCATATCCCTGCGTATGTAACCAGTAATGTAGATTATATATGTGTACCTAGATATGTGTATTCCTTTGTATAAATGTGTATAATAATCTTGTTTATAAATGTATAGATTTTCATTAGTTCTGCTAAACAAATGTACATATTACTCATTATTATATTTTTCTGTGTTTAACATCTATATAGGTCACTGCATAAATAAGTACATTTTAGAATAACAATTTATCTACTGTTGCTTCACTATTGGGGGCAAATATATGTGTAGGTAAATAAAACAAATACATTAGCTTAAAGTACTGCAACACTTTAAAGTCTGAGTTTATTTAATACAACTTAAATCTAGATATGTTACCTTAACATAGCTTCCATGTACTAAGGTATCTTTATATTTAATACTTTACTCTTAATCCAGAATTTCCAATGCACTACCCTATATCTCACCCCATACCTCTCTCAATATATCCTCTACCTCAACTCTGACTGCTATTATACCTCAAAATAACCTTTTCTAGACTCTTCCCATATCTACTCCTCCTTACAACAACCCTTTCTAAACCCTTTCTCTCTGACTCTTCCCTCCTCTAACCCCCCCTTAACTCATTGCAAACCTGCTCCTGGTGCTGTGACCCTTCCTTCTTCTATCGCTCCGCTATCCTTTTCAATCCAATTAACAGCTCAAATTAATTTCATATTTCCCTATACTAATTCACCGCTAATCCTGTTTGGGTTCCAGAGTAGCGTGCTACTCCTCGAAAAAAGCTTTGATGCTTCATCAGGGGTACCAAGCACTATATAAATGCAAACCCCTCCCTCTTCTCTCTCTCCACTATCCTTTTCAACCCAAATAACAGACTCACATGTCCACCGCTCCTATACTAACTCACCACTAATACTTTTGAGGTTCTAGAGTCTCATTTTATTGGCCGAAAAGCTCTTTGACGCCTCGTTGGGGGTAGTAAGTGCTATATAAATTAAATTACAATTACATTAAGGGTCGTCAGGACTTTCTGCACAGTGTACCTCATTTTGTTACCCTATATAGAAAGCCACCTTCCCACAGCGAGTCATATAAAAATATCCATTCTCACTGAAACAGATTTAAAAGAATAGAAACGTTTTCAGGGTTTTTCGAATGTGAGATGAATTTGGATTTGCTATAGTTATCCCGGCCATCCGTGCAAATGTTTGGATCTAGAAGGCGAAAGGCACGCCCTAAGCCTTGTATATGGGATTTACTTAATTTGAGAAATGTGCATTAAATGCGAGCCTTTGAGCGTAAGAATCTAGATGTATTATGATGCAAAGAGCACACACCAAAACAAAGTAGACTAGAACCATCATGTGCTTTGTGGCTCAAACATGCGCTATTAAAGAGGAAGCATTGGTAGATAGGGACTCAGTGCAGTTCTAACTTATTTCAGAAAATTGGATAAATTTTCCGAACTGTACCAACCTCCAGAAAGCAGAATTCAAAATTTGCAAACATTCGTGACAAGAATTTTCAATTCTATTAAGGACTGGGAGGCGAGGATTATGCTTTCTCATTTCTTTAATGAAATGCCCAGCAGCCAATAAAAACAAAACTACAAATCCCATGAACACTTGGGAATGACCATAGAGGTTACACTATATAAGGTCCAAACACTAGTCCTTCTTCCTCTTTCTTTGGGGAAACAGTTCAACATCGAAAAACAATCCCAGGTAGAGCAACAATAAAAGTTCCAAGCACGCTGCCGAAATCCAAAGGATCCTGTAGCAGAGGATGGAGGAATCCTGGGCCCGAGAACAAGGAGACATAGGAGACTCTCGAGGAAGATCAACCACATCATTTCTGGTCCGAACCTGAAAAAGACACAGAGCCGTAATATCCAAATAATGGAGAAAAGTCAAAGCAAGTCAGGGGGGGGAAAAGAACAAGGAAAGATAAACTGCAACAATATGCAAATATTATACAGTACATAACAATGCAATATAGTCTGAACAAGGGTGGGATAATCCTCGCCTCCTAGTCCTTAATAGAATTGAAAATTCTTGTCACGAATGTTTGCAAATTTTGAATTCTATGTCAGGACAGGAGGCTCCGATTATGCTTGTTCAAAGCTCGTCCACCACAACAGAGGCAACACTAACAATTGGTTTATAATAAAATTGTTTGAAGACAGAGTCTGAAGACCAGTCTGCAGCCTTCATAATGTCAAATAGAGTAACACCCATGGAATAAGCTTTTGAGGCCATTGCCCCTCTAGCAGAATGTGCCCCAAACAAAGAAACATCAATGCCTGCCTCAGACATGAGCCAGCGTACCCAGCGAGCCAGGGTAGCCGGTGCAACAGGACGGAAAGGCTTCTGCAAGGCAATCAACAACTGACCTTGCATGTCCGTACGTAAAGAAGCGGTACTCACCTCATAATCCTTCAAACACTGGACAACACAGAGATTGGGATGATCAGGAAAAGAAGGATATGTTATTGAGGAAGTGTTGGATTTAGTCCTCCTAGAGAGAGTGAAAGTAACACCCTCAGGGGTGAAACTGCGACCCTCAAGGTCCAAGGCGCGAATATCCGAAACCCGCTTGCAAGACACCAGACACAGCAACATGGTCAGTTTTGCAGACAACTGTTTACGGGACAACAAAAGATTAGAAGGCCAAGCCTCCAAAAACCGCAGGACAACCGAAACATCCCACAAAGACACATATTTCGGTGTGGGGGGTTTCGCAAGACGAATCTCTTTAAGCAGTTTGGAAAGCAAATGATGTTCACCAACAGGCTTACCATCAATGTGGACATGGCCCGCAGAAATAGCAGAATGAAAACTATTAACGGTCCGGTAAGCCAGACCGGAAGTGGCCAAGGAAGTCAAAAAATTAATGATCAGACTGACATCCGCAGAAACTGGATCAACTTCCCGTTGAACACACCAATCACACCAGCGTTTCCAAGCTCCTCGATACCGTTTGTGGGTATTGGGAGACCAGGCGTTACTAATGAATGTGGCAGCGTCGCTAGAAATGCCTGGGATCGACCAACGATCCCCGAGATTCGCCATGCCAGTAACCGGAGAGTGCCGGAAAGAATGAGGGGATGCGGATCTCCGAGAGGATCCTGCAACAGATTCCACTTCAGGGGAAGAAGGAGGGGAGGCTCGCAACACATCTCCAGGAGAACCGGGAACCACGCTTGAGCCTTCCGTAAGGGAGCAATCAGAATCAGCTCCGCTCGAAACCGCTTGGTGTAAGCAAGCACTCTGGGAATCATCATGAACGGGGGAAACGCGTAACAAAGAGTCGATGGCCACTGTTGGAGAAAAGCGTCCGTGGCCAGAGCTAAGGGATCCGGTCTCCAGCTGTAGAACTGGGGAAGCTGCGCGTTGAGGCGAGAGGCAAACAGATCCAGGTGACACTGGCCCCACTGCCGAAGAATGGCACGGAAGACTCGAGGATGAAGTCTCCAGTCGCTGAAATCCCGAAGATGGCGGGAGTGCCAATCCGCAACTTGATTGTTGCGGCCCGGAAGATACTCTGCAATAACCGTGATCTTCCGGTGGAGGCAAAAATGCCAAAAATCCTTGGCGATCTCCGCCAAGATCTTGGACCGAGTCCCGCCCAGCTTGTTGACATAGCGGACTGCGGACACGTTGTCCATTCGGAGAAGAATGCAACAACTCGTTTGTAGGGGGGAAAAACACCGTATCGCAAAGGAACCCGCCAGGAGTTCCAGACAATTTATGTGGAGAGACAACTCCTGGGGCGACCAACGACCCCCTGTCGAAACAGACCCGCAACGGGCTCCCCAACCCCACTGACTGGCATCCGATTCGATCACCAGTTACGGAGATGAACCGAACAGGGCTCGACCGTTCCAGGCCTCCATGTGGTCCAACCACCATTGCATCTCCCCCCGCACTTCCTCCGAAAGAGGAACTTGATCCGAATAGCGGAGGCCTTTCCGGAGATGTTGAATCTTCAGGCGTTCCATCGCCCTGTAATGAAGAGGACCTGGAAAGATCGCCTGAATGGAGGAAGCTAGAAGACCTACCACACGTGCCAACGACCTCAATGACACAGTCTGTTTGGAAATAACAGACGTCAATTCCCTCCTGATGTAGCGGAGCTTCTGATTGGGCAAAAGAAGTTGGCAAGTCACCGAGTCTATCTGAAAGCCCAGAAAATCGATAGATTGAGTGGGAACCAAAACCGATTTCGGAACATTGACCAGAAAACCGAGAGACTGCAAGAGTGTGATGGACCACTCCGGGTGCTGCAGAAGTCGGAGAGGACAATCCGCCATAAAAAGAATGTCGTCCAGATATATGATCAGTCTGACTCCCCTGGAACGAAGATGTTCTACAACTGGTCTCAGTAATTTCGTGAAGCACCATGGCGCCGACGAAAGGCCGAACGGGAGAACCTGATACTCGTACCAGCGACCCAGCCATTGGAACTGGAGAAAACGACGATGGGGCCTGTAAATCAGGATTGACAGATATGCGTCCTTCAGGTCCAGACGGACCATCCAATCTCCCTCCCGAAGGAGATCCCGCAACAGATGGATGCCCTCCATCTTGAAGTGCCTGTAGACCACCCCGCTGTTAAAGTCTTTCAGGTTGAGAACCAGGCGAGACCCGCCTCCTTTCTTCTCGACCAGAAAGACTGAGCTGACAAAGCCCTTCGGATGGCGTTCGGTAGGAACAACCGCTCCTTTTTTGAGGAGAACCTCGATTTCTTCTGATAGACAAGCCTGAGAGTGACGGGAAAAAAGTATAGGAGGTGGAAGACGGGTCTGATGTATTGGGTGATAGAACTCTATCTTGAAACCCTGAACGGTTTCTAGCACCCAAGCATCGTTGGAGATCATGCGCCAATTGTGCAGGAAAAATCGCACTCTGCCCCCCAACATCACATCGCATGCTTGAAGTAGGCTCACCTGTAGCTCCGGAATCTTGATAGTGGCCTTGGTGTCCACCAGATCGCCCTTTGCCGTATTGACCTTTTCCTTTACGGGAAGGATAGAAATTGGCGCGGGTGGAGTAACCAGAGTCATACTGCCCACCACGCTGCTGCGAGGCTCCTCTCTGGGACTGCTGCTGCGACCCACGGCCGAACGATCGTCCCCGTTGTCGTCCGGCCTTGGTAAAAACCGGACGCATGGCCCGGCGCAAGGACGCCTGTGCCTTATCAATGCCGCTGAAGGCGGATACAAATTTAGTCAGTTCCTTCAAGAAGGGTTGGCCAAATAGTAGGCCCTGCGCCTCCGGACCGGCCTCCGAAGTTGCCAATTCTGCCAATTTGGGATCCAATTTAAGGAGAATGGACCTACGCCGTTCTGCAGAAATTGAGCAATTAACATTTCCGAACATGCAGACAGCCCTCTGAGCCCACTCAATGAGCTCATCAGGATTGACAGTTGCCGAAGCTTCCTTCGCTTTGAAGCCGAGATCCAGGATCTTGGAGAGGGGGCCCAGCATGTCCATCAATTTATCCTGGCAAGACCTCCAGGAACGGTCCAGGCCTTTCTTAGGATCTTTTGAATATTTCTTAAGGTAGGTAACCATCATCGGGTCCACCTCCGGAGTCTCTGCTATGTGGTCCGCAAGGTCCGGCCTCGGGCATTCGGAGCGAAGTCTAGCCCGGACAGGCGCCTCAAAGGGTTGGCGAACATGCGCCTCAAGATAAGCGGCCACTGCCGGAGCGGGCAACCACGATGTCGAATGTGGATGGACAATGTCCTCCGGTTCGAAATTTAAAAGGGGAGGACGCTCAGAGGCGTCAACAAAACGCTCCTTGCGGAGACGCTTCTTTGGAGGGGGAGAATCCTGACCTGAAGAAGCCTGAGCATGGTCAGACTCCTCCATGTAATGTGACCCAGAAGATTTGGGCTTATCAGAAGTCAAAACCTTCGCCAGTCTCTGAAAGTCCGATGTATGTGGGTTATGAGGCGACTTGGCGGACTTCTGGGAGGGGGGTAACCAACCCTGTTGAACAGCATATTCATTCAAATGACGTTTCAGGGGATTAATAGCCCTAACAAGCGCCTTATTCACTGAAAGCTGTACACCTTTATCCAATTCCTCCACCAGGTTGTACTCAAGAGGGCCATCCTCTTCCTCATTGTAAAAACAGTCATCATCAGCTTCATAGTAATCAGCCATCGCACCAGAGTGCAGAAATTCAATGCCCACAAGATGACTGGAACAGATATGGAGTATCAAGGATACAAGTAAGGGGGGAGTGACAACCCCAAAGCAGGCTAAAGAGAGGTTGGAAGGACCAAACTCCAGGCAAACAATTCAAACGTGGAGGGAGATAAGCCTGCCAACAAATAATCACTCTAGGCAGAGCCTATGCACACAAAAACATCAACCAAAGCACTTTCCTGTGCTCCGGCGTAGACGGGGTCGAGAGTTCAGGGCTGTGGGCGTGAGCGCTGGTGAGAAGCGTTCATTCACTCGACCGGCGTGAGGAGAAAAACAGCTTCAAGCCGGAAACAAAGCAGCGCGCATGCGCGACGCTGCTGCCGCTGAAACACCGGCTCGAGAGCGCTCGCGCTCTCCCAAGAAGCCGACGACCCCTGCTCCCACTCCACCAACGGGAAGCACCGCTTACAGCGGATATATCGCATCGCGCTGACAGTGCATCGCTGCTGTTACATCGTGCACGACATCACATCGCATGCCATCAGGACGCATGCAAGTACATCGCATTTCCTTGTACATCGTTAACCATTACATCGGAATTTCGCTTATTGAAACACTAACAGATACGAGCTTGTTAAATAAAGCGGCTTGTTTATTTAAGAAGAGACATTTCTTTACCGGGCATATTTCTTTTTTGAAGACACTTTTGCGCGCAGAATCGCATTTTCTTTATTGAAACATTACCAGATATGAAACTTTATGTTTATTTAAGAAGACACTTTGGTGCTCTTCTGAAATAAAGCGGCTTGTTAAATAAAGCGGCTTGTTTATTTAAGAAGAGACATTTCTTTACCGGGCATCGCATTTTCTTTATTGAAACATTAACAGATATGAAACTTTATGTTTATTTAAGAAGACACTTTGGTGCTCTTCTTAAATAAAGCGGCTTGTTAAATAAAGCGGCTTGTTTATTTAAGAAGAGACATTTCTTTACCGGGCATATTTCTTTGTTGAAGACACTTTTGCGAGCAGAATCGCATTTTCTTTATTGAAACTATAACAGATATGAAAATGCATATGCGAGCGGAATTGTGCGTGTCTTTATTAAAGTAAATTGATTTGGAAAACAAAGAAATGCAACGCAATTGAGGTCATTTATTTCAAGATACTAACATCTGATTCAAGCCGGCTCGTACAATACGTCAATAAATAAAAAAAGATATGTGGTCTGACGGATAGATTGTTCAGAAAATGGCAATTAAGTTTTTCAGTACATTGAACATACATTGCATTATTAAAGCAGCGCATATGCAATGTATGTTCAATGTACTGAAAAACTTAATTGCCATTTTCTGAACACAATTCGGCTCGTACATCATTTTAGGAACACAATTCTGGTCGTATATCATTTTGGTACGAGTGGAGGCTCGAACCTTGTCTGCCAGCACCAAAGTCTGGCAACCTATCCGTCAGACCACATATTGGCATACTGCAGCTGAATGTAATTACATTAATTAAACTGCTAAAGGGAAGTCTTAGCTATATTAAAAATTATGTTCTTCTATTATGTTTTTTTTATTAAAAGTTTCCCACTGTGGAGAAAAAACAAACAAAAACACTTAACATCAATTAACTTTGAAATGTGGTTTCAAAGGAATGGCAACCGTTGAAAGCATTAGGGAGATTCGATTATGTTTGGTGATATAGTATGTGATACCAGGATTTTTCAAGCTACCTTAGGGAGTTGAGACACGAGGATGTGGCCTACATTCACGTCTTATGTGGTAACCTCGCCATCCAGAGCTGTTTCCCAGAACCAGAGATCATACAGTTTCTGGTTATCTTTCTCTTCTTGTCATTCTCAGACCCTTTGTGTAGCCCTTAAATGATTGCTGATGTTTCCAGTTGCACCAAATGTTACACCCTTCATAGTGTACCCCATCTTCACCTCCTCCTACCTTGCCCTGTCTTCCACCATTTCCCTCTTCCATGCCCTGTCCCTTTTGGCAAAGTTTTACATGTGCTCATTTTTTTCCCTGTTTAGGCAATGGAGTCTGATCACTTTACAGTATAGAGTAGTATTACCCAAAACTAATAGGTACGTGTATTATAGGTGCTCACAATTGTGGCAAAATGTGGAGCTCAGAATAAGGCCATGATCGTGAGCCAATTTAGTAAAAGAAGGGGGTTCCCCAATGGGCTTTAATGATGTAGGCAGGCTGTGGGGGGAAGAAACTGTAAATAGAACAAAAGAATTCAACCCTGCCTTATGATCTAATGGCCCTAAACATAGGATCCACAAAATATACACGGGGTGATTTATCTAAGAGCTAGCATTGCACAGAACAAGCTGAATTGTCAACTCAAATATACTCCAGACATTTTTTTTATAAAAGATACATATATATTTTTATTTTTTTTATAAGTTCTTTGAATTAATATAGTAAACAATGTACAAAAATAGATTACATGTCAAATCCACATAACATTTTTCAAAACACCAACAGTATACATAGATAAGGGGAAGATAAAAAAAGGAGAAAGAAAATTCATCCTATATAGTCACCTACCCAGTCATACGCCACACTACAATCACACTAACATGCTTACAAAGTCTAATTCATTCAACCCAAAATTCTTTCATTCGACTTTCATTCCTTCATATAATCCTGGTATGTGCAACACAGAGATAGAGAATTTGTTGCATAATTCAGAGTATTATTCCAGGTGGCAGATGGTATATACAAAAATCCAGATGGATATAGGACAGTATGCCGTATTTCTGGAAATACACGCCGACGCGCGTTTCGGTGACAGGCCAATAAGGCCACACCTTCGTCAGGGCTAGTGGCAGTATACTGGGAGGAGAACAAGTGTAAAATCTAAACAATGGCTCAAATACTAGTGGCCAGCAGATCTAGATACAAAGAGGGTATCGCTCTTGAATCATTTTCAAACTGGATATTTGAAGTACGGTCCAAGGTACTTTAGTCGCTTCTAGCGTAGCAGTTGCGCTATGTAGTGACACCCGGTCTGACCACCGCAGATAGGATTTCAAGCAAGCGTCAGTATCAAGCGGGCGTTGCTCCGCCGTCTTTCCTGCTAGGTGGCTGCGATAGGCAGTAAAGGGCAGGGGTTCCTCAGCGTGATAGTAAAGCAACCCAAATGCGGATTCCGTCGAATCTCCAATCCGACCAGCGGCAACGGGAGCCAATCGTGAGCCAATCAATATCCACTGCATTTTTGTAAAATGCCTAAGTATTCAATATCTCACAAAAAAGAGTCGCGCCTGTGTTCCATTTTGATGCTGACATTGAAGTTGTTGTTCCTCTGTCCCTAACGAACCCCAAATTAGCTGGCAAACTTATTTGATATGAGGGGATGTAGCACACCTTGACCCAAACCGCAGCTTTAAAAAATGAGCAGGAATGTGCGTGATAAATACACTTCCCATCAAATTTTGTTTTAAAAAAGAAGTATATTAAAAAAAAAAAGTATATAATCTTGGTATGAGTGGAGGATTGCAGGCGCGAACCATGTCTGTCAGCACCAAAGTCAGTCTATGTTTCCGTTAGACCACATGTTGTTGCAGTGACTGACGTTGATGTTTTGCTTATTGAAATAAACATACTTCCAAATATGCGCCGCTTTGCTTGTTTGTGTTTATGCTTCCCGTTTTTAATGTGCTCGCTTTATGCTGCTTTGTTTTTTGTAAGTAAGTTTATGTCACTGTGCGCATATTGCTTAAATAAACATTCTTCTTTAAAATAACCATTGTTCTTTATATGTTCTTGATAGCCTCATATGCCCTTTATGCAGCTTTGTTCACACCTTGACCCAAACCGCAGCTTCAAAAAATAAGCAGGAATGTGCGTGATAACAAAAAAGAGTCGCGCCTGTGTTCCATTTTGATGCTGACTTTGAAGTTGTTGTTCCTCTGTCCCTAACGAACCCCAAATTAGCTGGCAAACTTAATTTACCGCATTACTTCTTCATGTCGACTGCTTCTAAAACACAAAGAAATCTACCCCAAACTCCTCCGCGTTCTGTCCCATAGTCTCCTATACAATTGGCAGGCAGGTCAGGCTTGAAGAATTGCAGTTCAGCTGTCGGAATTGAAGACAGGGGGATTGCAGCATAATTTAATGTCAGGGAAGTTACAGCGAGACCAGGGTATTTGAAGCCGGTTTCATTTGCCATGAGAGAATTTACAGGTGACATTACAGAGAGTGTTATCGCTATTGTAATTTTATAAGTACTTTTCAGAGCCTCGTTTTCCATCAACATTTGTCCAAACATTTCAAAGTAGATTCTGAGATCGCGTTGTCATGTCGCGCGATGTTATGTCGCCGATGTGACACGCGATCCTGTTCCACGGCCGCATTTGCGGCGCAACGTCGTGCGATGACAAAATCGCCGATGTAAGGGCCATTGCGATGTATTGTCCGCGATGCGAACGCCCGCGAGGACGTTGCACGCGACGGATCGTCATACAACCTCCACCAACGCAACCGGGCACCAAAGCGGCCAGGCGCAGGGAGGCGAACACACGCTCCCAAGAAGACACGCCGCAAACGGACGCGCAAAATACCGGCACCGAAGCCGAGAGAAAGTACACAAGCACCGCGCACAAGAAACACAAGCAGCGGAATACAAGGCAAGTGTACACAACAATATGCACAACAGCAATATCAGCAAAAACAATGTAATAAAGGTAAAGAGACTTAACTGGCTGCGGAGCAGCAAAGAAAGAGGAAGAAGGACTAGTGTTTGGACCTTATATAGTGTAACCTCTATGGTCATTCCCAAGTGTTCATGGGATTTGTAGTTTTGTTTTTATTGGCTGCTGGGCATTTCATTAAAGAAATGAGAAAGCATAATCGGAGCCTCCTGTCCTGACATAGAATTCTGGACCCCTATAATTTTAGAAAGGGATTGCGAGAAAGGCAGAGATAGAAACTTAGAATAGTTCAGATGCAGCTGTTGCATAAGGCTTCTGCATGAAACACTACCTTTCCATTACCACATCTGGAATTGTTCTACATATTCACCAACCAAATTCTAAATTCTGTGGTCAGGCTTCAAGTTAACCATCTACACACCATCATGATGTACCAAGTAGTACTTACAGGTGTACTCGTTTACCTACTTTTACTCACCTGTGTGAATCATCCCCCAAGCACCCATTTCCCATTCAGTAAACGTGTAGAGATGGCTCAGTCCATTCTATTTTGATTCAATGTTTTTATTTACGCTGTATATAAACAAACTAGAAACTACTCTGGTCAAGGAGTGCAGGGGTTTACCAACAGCAGCGACTCGCCCTATCCCTGCACTCCTGTACGCAGATGATGCGGTTCTCATGACCCGTACGCCTCTCGGTCTCCAAAGGGTAGTTAATACTTTCACAAATTTCATGACTAATTTAGGTCTCACAATTAATTGTCAAAAGCGTTTGCAATGACTTGTGGAATCGGACCTAACAAAAAGAACAATACTATTTTTATTAATACGAAGGCAATAGAGTGCACGAAAACTTTTTCCTATTTAGGGATTTTATTAGATCAATCAAGAACTTGGACCTGGGCATTTAAAGCCAGAAGGCTGTTGTTTAGCAATCACTGTTGGAACTATAAAATTTTAGTAGAAAGCTAGGAAGATGCTCACCGGGGGAATGCTTACACATTTATAGGGCGAAACGTGTTGCGGTTGCCATCTATGGAGCCGGTATATGGGGATATGCTAATGTAAACTCACGCCAGATGGCAGAAAATATGTTTCTTAGGTTCCTCTTGGCTGTACCGAAAAGTACGTCAACATATGTCTGTCATGCAGAACTGGGTATGCCATACTTCGAAGATGTGATTAAGATACAGCCCGTCCTCCTGTGGCATAGGGTTTGGACCACAAACGAGTCTGCTTTTAATCGTCATATATTAAAGGATGCCCTGTGGATTGATGAGGTGAAACGCATCAAATGGCTAGAATGTGTTAAAACATTTTTACTTCAACTAGGCCGCCATCCAGAATAACATAATGACCCCCACACTATGTGCAATGTATCCAGGAAGGACTTTAAAAATAGCTGTATGCGATTATTGAGCAAATTTAGAATTATGACTGAAATGAAAAAAACCAACGGTCCAAGCCCATCATCTTACCCTGGTTTCCACAACTTCACAACCGTATATTTTGCTAATTACTGGAGACTATGATAGATTCTTGCTAACATGTTTTAGAATGTACATTTTACATAGATCTTTAAGCTTCCCTGAACTAAATGATTGGTCTAGAGCACTATGTAAATGCCCGTGTGACGATGTTTCTGCACAGTCATCCATACATATATTGTTTTTTGTAAATTTTATTCCATCCCGAGAAAAAGATGGATTGTTCCTGTGATAAAAAAATTCGGATTGAGACAATATCTCCCTGCATTTCTGGCACTGCAGTTCTTGGAAAATTAATTTACTATTGCCTCTGTCACTGCCTTTTAAAAAAATGTTTTTAAACTTTGTAAATCAGTTGTGATATGATTCTAATACACTTTTAGTTTCTGTTAAAAGCATTTGATACAACTGTGTTTTTTTTATATCTCTTCAGGGAGCTTTAACTTTATGATACATGTATTGTGCTTTTATGGTTATTTTTTATAGTAACCGAATAAAGTCCTTTGAATTGAACAGACTAAATGTTTATGAATAATTTCTAAATGTTCCCATTTTATTCAAATTTTAGGTCCCAGGTTTGCAAGAACCTCACTCAACGCAGCAGTGATCTGAAAAGGAAAGAGCAGAACAGCACCATATCTATTAAGATACAGCTTTGTTTTCCTCCCGCCATTCACTGGCGATCTTTAGGCTGCCATAGTGCAAGGGTGTGTGCCTTCTGTGAGGGACAGTTTTTGTTTTTGAAGGGGACCATTGAAGTGCAAAAACTATCCTTTAACTCTTTTCCTGTGGATGTAACCTAACCCAAGAAAGGTAAGGAAAGAAGAAAAGAGAGGAAGAGAAGACTTCAAAATATGAATTAGGGGGTTTGCGGCTCTGTTGGAGAGGTAGCATGCCTTACTTGCTAAGTCATTTAATGGAAGAGCAAAGACTTGGTGTAATGAGGCCTTTCTTAAGTAATCCAGAGATAGGGTGACTGAGAGTCCTGGATTTCAGACGCCCACTGCTTTTAAGCAGCACAAAGAAGAAGCATTAAATGGTAATAACTATAAATTATTATCATTTAATGCTTCCTGCTGCTTTTGCGGGCGGGTCTTCTCTGCTCTCGGAGCAGGGCATGGGAGGGGTGGTTTTCCCACTCCCAAGTAGACAATGACTGTTTGGACGGCCCTCTCGGGTGCCCCAAACCAGTCATGCACACTTTCCCCATTCTCCATGTAGGCTACAATACAGCCTGCATGGAGAATAAGCATAGGCTCCCATTCCCTGGTTGAACGTCCAACCAGGACGCTCAAAACCAATCACTATGCTGCATTGCAGTATTGTGATTGGTCAGGGGGGCCTGGGTGCCTACCAATCACAACGCTGCATTGTGTTTGGTCAGTGGGGCCTGGCTGTGCTTCCATCCGAGACGGAGAAGAGTAGGAGCGAAGCCCTGGGGCCCGGCTCAAAGGTACGTTTTTTAAATTTTTTTGTAATGGTTTTTAAAAAATATATATGCGTGACCCCCCCCATTGCCCCACACCCCGTGCCACGCCCGCCACCTGCGAGCCATGCCGGCCACTGCTGGATTTTGCAAGGACTTCCCCAGTTTTTCTCCATTTTAAATTTTATCACTGCAGGTTTCAGTAAATTTAGACATGGCCTGGCTTTTAGAGCGAGTCGACTGAACAAAGATGGAGGCAAGTTTTCTGGTGTTCCAATGCCTGATTAGTTAGTAGCCTTTATCAGACATCAACGTCCTTAACATATTTGAAACTGTTTGTTAAAGTTGCATGTAATCATCACTTAATACCGTATCCAAAAATCAATTCCACGTCTACTTTTTGGCTTTTTAGCTTAAATTTGAATTTGGGAACTTTAAATTGTGTAATTTTTTAAATATTATTTATTGCTGTAATATTGTCAATTCAGTATGTTTGCTTGAATTCTTTTATGTTTTACTTATCTTATTGCTTTTGTCTCTTCTCTCCCAAGTCTAAACTTTTTGTTAGACTGGGAATCTTGTGTGATTAAGTTTCTCTGTTTTCACCACTTCAGCCTTGTTGTCAATACGTTAGTTTAGTGTTTTGTCTTCGCTTGAGCTGTTTTCTGTTCTCGCTTTGTTATTTTCTTCTTTTTTTAAGTGTGGAATGTGACAAACAGATACCTCTGATGTGGGCTTTTAGTACTTCCCAGCCAATGCTCGAGATCTGCAGTTAGCTTTCCTTTGAGGAAGAGTGTGATCGTAGTTCTGATCTCTTTCAGAAGTTTAAAATCATTTAAGTTAAAAGATGAAGTTAATAATTTAAGTTTTATGTTCTGTGCGTGCTGTGTCTGACATAACTCGACTGGTATGCGCCTGAAGATGTAAATGCTTCAACTTCTGTTGCTTTCATCTTCGACTGTCCTATTTCATAAGAAAATAAAGTAAGTAACCTATCCTACAATTGGAACTGCAAAGAAAGGTTTAGTCTTCTTCGCTTTAATGTATTATCTGTAATATTAATTCGAGAAGTGCCTAATTTCTTCAAAATGTTCCCTTCCCGAAACTATCACTTGGATTTTTTGTATTCTTATTTACTTGGTTTAGTCATTATTGTTTGTGCTATTCACTTTTTTCTGCTTTTGCCCTTTTTTCTTCACATTTTTAGTTTACTTTTATCTCTTTTATCCTTTTGTAGGCAGTCTCTATCACTTTTTTGTAGCCTGCTCTTCTTTCTTTCTATTTTCATTTGTCATCCTGTTCCCCATCGTCTGTTTCTCATTTTATTTTTCTTTCTTCATTTTCTATTTCTTATGGGGCACAGACCTTGTAAGAGTGAGATTAAGAGACAGGGCGTTCAAGTTGGTGGAAGGAAGAGACATGAGGTGGAATCAAGACTAGGCACCTCAGGCTTTTTGGCTCCTCTGGCATAGAGCTGCAAAGGTTCTAGATTCTTGAGGAAAACTTTAGACACCTCTTTATTTTTCCATGAATCTAAGCACTACTTTTCTTCCCAGTCCTTCTCTGAAACTGAAAGAAGGTCACCTAGTGTGGCAGGAGCTCTGCTTCGCTCTAGACTCGATTGCAGTCAGTGCCATCTTAATGCATGGGCACGCTGAGCAGTTGTCCAGGGGCCACATGAGCATAGGGGCCCCGTGCAGACCAGAGTTCAACACTAATTTTCCTTTAAACAAATGTAGGCAGGGCCCAGTGCACTGCTTTGCCGGGGGGCCTATAATACTAGACAGCCCTGATTGCAGTACCTCCTCTTCGTAAGTCCAAAATAAAACTACGAAATAAATCCATTTTTGGATTCTGGACCTTGCTCTTAAGTCCACTTCAGTATGAGTCTGTTATTCTGCTCTTGCACAATGTGCACTTGCATGGAAAAAGCAGTCCCCTTTATGGCTAGAGAGTACTAGCCGAATGTGTGCATTTTGATGAAACAAAAATGGACAGGACTGCTTGAGGAAACATACTTTTTTTTTTGGTTTAAGAAATAAAATAAGCATTGGCAAAACCAAAAAGTTGGCAGTCCGCATGAGACCCATTGGCTTTGCCAGTGCTTGTTTTTTTTCTTGGTATGACCACCTTCTCATTTTTCTCACTTTTTGGCTTAATATGTTGCAAACAGACAGTGTTGACATCTATATGCAGCAGAATATTGCATTGCCGGATATGTCACATGCATCAGTAAGAAAAAGCAACTTCTAAGGACTTGTAAGCCCATCAATGAGCACCATAGCATTACACTGAAGGTAAGGTCGATAAACTGGATGCCACCCTTAGTGCCCCAATGTTAGAATACAGCAGTGTGGGTGAAAGATGCCACCCTTAGTGCCCCAATGTTAGAATATAACAGTGTGGGTGAAAGATGCCACTCGTAGTGAGAGTAGGGCCTACTTCTCCTCTATTTGTTTGTATAGAGAGTGATTTGTACTAATTAAAAAATGTGGGTATTCCACAATATCAAAATAGTTCATCAAAGAACTGTGAAGCTATATTAGACCTCTGTTTTACTTTTATATCCATAATCACAATCGGCAATAGTTGCGATCATAGGGGCAATATTCCTTATTGTAATTATTTCAAAAAAGCTGCAAATGCTTGCTCGCTGGTAAACCGCATTTATTTGCTTTTATTATTTATGATAATCTTGTTTATGCGTTCACACCCTTTGAGGATAGTTGTCTTGTATTTTACTGTACAGCGAACACATGTTTCGCCACCTGTGGCGGGTGGCCCTGGGGCCAAATCATACACAAATCGATTTAATGTGGTGAGCACCACTCTGCATACACTGCACTTTGAAACCCTAACATCAATTCTGCATAAACTGGTAAATTACAGAATGATGCCCAGCGAAGTAGAGAAACCAGACTTATTTCAAGAGTCTACTATCATTTAATAATGGCCTTCTCGTGGAATGTGGGATGGGGGAAGACTCCTTTCTGACACACGTAATAAATCATTATATTGAACAATATTAATGTAGGAATAATTTATCTACAAGAAACGTCGGCCACTGATGAAGTCTACTTTTTTAAATTGAAATAAATACAAAATAAGTCACGATAAGGCATTACATTCGACCTTGGTGGAGGTGTCTTTAAGTGGCAATACACCCTCTATTCTACGACTTAAAAAGTTATACATCATCCACCGCCCACCCTGGTCGACAATTGTACAAACTGTTCCGCGCTACCTTCGGAGTGCCACGCGTGTGGGTAGGTTTGCGAGCTCTGGCTGCACGCACTAGAGGTACCGTACCTTATCGTGTTTCCCCACGGGAACAGACTGCGGGGCCCATTAGGTACTCCCCTAGGTCACCACACTAGAGCAGGACCACCTGGCCTGCCCCCTTACTGACCGAGCGAGGTTGTATTTTTTATCTTTCCTTCTCCTTGTTGTTTTTCATCACTGTGTAGTACTGAGCACCTGAGGTCCTGAAGAATTGCCAGTTGGGCAGGAAACATGTCGACCTAATCAGAGGGTTTGAGGTAGTCCGCTGTGCCCCTTACAGTCCCTATCTCCCCTCCCACTCTTTTAACCAAGGGAGTCAGCCACGTGAATAAAGGTCCTTGTGAACTGACCCTCCTTTTTTAACCACCACTCCCTCACGACTACACTTTTCACTTAATCCCTCACACGCACTCAACCATTGGCTGGAACAAAAGAACTCCGACAAAGAGCGCCTATGAGGCGCCCGTCAGACATTGCATCGCCAGTCTGACGAGGAGCAGGAGGCCAATGATGAAGCATGACATCTAGCCCACTGGGTGTGTGAGGTCTTCTAGTTCCAACAAGGGAACACCCTGTTCCCTGCCTTTGCTCTCCTCTTCCACACACACACACTATCTTGTCTATCCCCCGGGGAACTTTGTACCTTTTGTTGTGTATGGTTGGCTGGACAAGTACACTGGACCCCGCTAAATATCGTCCACACATGGTTCCCTCCTTTGTATTGAATTGTACAAAGTAGAACAGGAAAGCATCCGTCCCCAATTACGAATCAGTTCAGTAGCGGTAAAGGCCGCCCAACATCATGAACAAAACATGTATTGCAAAAACTGAACAATGAACAATTTAAAAAACTGACATTAGTGCAAAAATGAGCAGTGGCCAATCAATCCAGTACTTCTCCAGCAAACAGAGCTAAGGGGGTGGGGGGGATGTTGGAAGACAAGAGGGCGGTAGAAAGATCCGTGGGGGCGTAATTGCTGTATCCCTTAGAAACCTGGCCCCACTAACTAGATGCCCATATAGAAACATGCACACTCGGCGGCGTGGCTAGCAGCCGATGAGGACGGTAGCAGCCTAGCGAGGCTCCCGACCCTCCGCCCATTAATCCGTGCAAAAATACTTCACCTGCTCTGGGATCCCCGCGAAACTCCGGGAGATCCCAGGCGATATCCTCAGGTCTGCTCCGGTTCGAGTGGTGTACCGGTGGGGCCACTGCTGCGGGCACAAATCGATGAGGAAAGCCCGAGGTGCCGTGGCACAAGATGGCGGCGTCCTCGGAGCCTGCAGCCGGAGAGTGAGTGCAGCCGCAGCCCAGACGCCCAGCTGAGAGGCGAAGGAGGGACCGTGCCAAGCTGGGACGGAGGCCTGGCCCGATTGACGAACCCCTGGCCCCCCGACGCTGAAGGGTCCGGTGCGGTGCTCCGCACACGAGCGGATCCGGTGAGGCTCCTCCCCGCCCGGGAGTCTGGAAATACACACCCCGGCTTTTGGGGCCTGCTACCCCTGCGGGCGCCGAGGAGCGGCTGGGGACCCTGTCCGGTGGCCCTGACGGGTGGAGATTGCGGAGACAGGCCCTCAGTGGGGAGGAGTGCGGAGGCGGGCGATCCCTGGCCCCCAGCAACCCGGCCCTTCGGCGGACTACGAACCGGAGGCGACAGCGCCTGAGCTGTTACCTGTCTGGGGCCTTGGGATGGGGGGCGCCTGGCGGTGCCCTCTAACCTCCACGAGGGCATTACGTGACCGGCCCCGGGGCAGGAGTTATTATTATTATTATTATGCGTTCTTATATAGCGCTCGATTACCCGTAGGCATCTCGGCGCTTGCCTTGGGAACCCGTCCTGGCTTTATCCCTGTGAGATACCCGTACTGGGCATCCCCAAGGTGAAAGCCAGGCATCCAGCCGCGGGGGGCCATAGTGGAGATTAAGCAAGCTGATGCCCAGAGCTGCAGAGTGTGAACCCGTGATTAGACTAGGCACCGAAACGAGAATTATCGAGTCCGTGGATATTTGGGCTCAAGACCCTGCCGCGTCGGGAATTGAACCCTGGTCCCGGGTCTGACCTCTGCTTCAGGGTCTACCTCCTCTAACCAGTGAGCCACACTGGTGAGTGGAGCCATCCAGGTGGAGGACGCCGACTGCCCGGCAACGAACCGTCCCCGGAGGAGGAATCCCGACTAGACTCCCCGGCTTCCGGGCCCGGGAGGGAGGCGGGGGCCCGAGAGGCAGAAGCCTGACACTGAGACGGCGGAGCGCCGTGAGCGCGGCGCCCTAACACATACTGTGCCCATTTGGCTGGCACCTCTGGGGAGTAACGTGGACAGGAACTAAGTAGCGGGAGGCGGCCCACCCGAGCTACGGGCCCTCCGGAGGCCTCCTCGACAACGCGACCCCCCGGCTTTTGGGCCTAGGCCGGACCTAAATATTAGGAGTTCCCTGAGACCGGCAGTGACCGGGGTAGTGGCGGAAAAGCCCTGGATGGTGGCCGGTGCCTGCCGCACAACCCAGCTGACGGCACCCACCACACTAGCTGTTGGAGGTCGGCGAGGGGCAGTAATCAGTGACCTTGCTGCTGGCCCTTGATCTTAGAGGGGAAACAGAAAGTGTGGAGTAGCGACGGTGCGGAGCGCACACACAATACTGGAGGAGTAGCGGCACGGAGCAGTCTTTACCCATCGCCTGGAGATACGCTCGCGTGGTGCTTGATGGAGCGGTGCTGTTGGTGAATCCATAGCCGCACGTGCCTCGGACCCCTCATTGCCTCGCCGAAGAACCGGGACACCGTTGCTGCGGTGGTGCATCCCGGGGCCCAGCACAAGATAGTTGCACTGGGAGGCTGACCCACTTGGGTCCAGGGACTACAGCGGAGAGTGAGAGCCGACTGGCCCCGCGGGGAGGAGGGCCCACAAAAGGTACCCGAGATAGACTCTTCCTAATGGGTACCCAACAGATTGCTCACTGCGGGGAGTGCCAACCGCCCCTGACTATCCTTGGGATCCCGGACCGGCTTCGCAGGAGAAAGATGGGAAAGCCAAGGGGAGCAAAAGGAGATGGAAGCCCCGCCACGGAGACACCGGAGGATCCCCCGCAGACCACAACGGACCTGCAGCAGATGCATAACCGGATCCTAGAGGCTATCGCGGCCACGAAGGAAGCATTACACCAAGACATTGTGCAGGTGTCGACAGGGCTGGGGCTCCTGCGGGCTGACCACGGGAAGCTAGCAGACAGGGTCAAGGAAGCGGAAGACACCCTGAAAGATATCGTGCCAGCACACAAGTCGATGGAGGGGAAGCTCACGGAAGCGCTGAACCGCATACAAGATCTGGAGAGGCAAGCAGAGGATGCGGAAAACCGCAGCCGGCAGAACAATGTGCGCCCGGTGGGCATTCCGGAGAAAAAAGAAGGCGCAGATATGGTGGGCTACTTGCACGAATGGCTCAAGACTGAGGTGGCCCCGGAGGGGCTTTCCCCCTTCTTCACTCTGGAGCGGGCGCACCGAGTGCTGGCCAGACCCCCGAAACCAGGCCTTCCACCTTGCCCAGTGGTCATCAAACTGCTACACTACAAAGACAGAGACTGGCTATTGCAACGAGCTAGAGATGCAGGCCCCTTTCAGGTGGACAACAGTAAAGTGACGCTGTTCCCGGACTACACATTCAAGACCCAACAAATGCGTGCCTCGTTCCTATCCATCAAAAAAGAACTGCGTACCAAAGGCCTTCGCTACTCGCTATTATTTCCGGCCAGGCTCCGGGTGATAGTGGATGAGAAAGCCCTGTTCTTCCCGACAGCGGCAGAGGCGTGGACCTGGTGGGACACTTACAAAGCAGGCACGGATGGAGCCCGGTTCAGGGCGGAGGAGGAGCGCCAGAAACGGACGGTGAGGAAATCGAAAAGGCTCCGAGGGCGCAGGCATGGGCCCAGAAGGCCGACGGAATCGCAAACAGAGGACGAGCGGAGAGCAGCACTGCAGGCAGTAAAGGATTTCTCGGGGTCGGTGCTTGCTCAGTCGGAAAGAGAATCGGGCTCGGGGGGCCAGGGAACGGGCTCAGAGACCGAGTTGTCGGAGCTTGACGGCGCGAGAGGCCCGAAAGTCACGCCACAGACGTCAGGGGAAATAATTGGAAGCTGAGGCCTGGACATGGCAGCCTGGCGGCAGTGGCGGCAGCTGGTGTCACCTCTACGAACACTCGAGCAGACCGCTGATAGACTGGATTGTCGTGAGTTATAACGCGTATTGCGGGGCGGGGGTATGGGGACTGCGATTGAACGTACCAAAGGCTAGCTCACGCTCCCCAGGGCCCCTAAGGCCTCCGTGGTACAGACTACGGACTAGGAGGATTTGTGAGCACGTTTGCTCAACACAGTTTGGATGGGAGTAACTCTTCTGCAGTTAGGTCCTGTTCTGGGGGGGGGGGGCTGGGGAAGTTGGGGTAACCCAAGGCGTAGTTCAGGGGGGGGGGGTTGGAAGAATGTTGGGGGCGGGTGGGGACAGTGTCAAGTCTGATGTCTGGAGTCGAATCATTACTGGACTAAACCGAAAACAGTGGGACGATGGCTAATGCGGGATCAATAAAATGTGTGTCGTGGAATGTGCGGGGGCTGAATACAATGACAAGAAGACACAAGATCCATTCTTATCTGGTCCGCAGAGGAATACACATAGCATTCCTACAGGAGACTCACTTGACAAAGAAAGAGGGAATTGCGCTGCAGCGTAGATGGAGGGAACACCTGTTTCACACCACATATTCTGCCTTTGCCAGGGGGGTGTTGATCTGGATACGGGCGGGTATTCCTTTCCAGGTAACTAGGCATATAATAGATCCGGATGGGAGATTTGTGGCAGTTGAGGGCTTACTCAGAGGCAGACACATAGTGCTCAGTAGCGTCTACGCACCGAATGTAGACCAAGTAACCTATTTTACAAGGCTATCCAGGGTACTGGCCTGCTACTTCACAGGCCCGGTACTGATGGGGAGGACTTCAACTCCATAGAAGATACCATGCTGGATAGATCGCACCCACCGCTGCACACATCCCCAGTACATAGGTTGGCAAGATGCAGATCGGAATGGCAGGGGAAATGGGATTTGACAGACGTCTGGCGTGCACAGCACCCAGCAGAGCGGGACTACTCATTCTACTCCAGCATACATGACCTCCACGTCCGCCTTGACACCTTCCTGTGCTCTCAGTCGGTGCTTCCGGCGGTGGCCCGGACTGAATATTTGGCGCGCACGATTTCGGACCACAACCCTCTACTCCTAACACTAGACTGGATGAACGTAATTTCACGGATTCCGACGTGGCGGCTAAGGCCGGACACGCTGGATGACCCACCCTTCCGTGAAGCGCTCGGAGATCGAATCTCACAATATTTTAGGGAAAACGAGGGCTCAGCTTCATCCAGAGCCATGGAGTGGGACGCGTTCAAAATAGTAGTACGGGGGCATTGCATAGGGAACTTTGCGGGAGTGCGCAGATCACTGTTGGACGACTTGGACAAAGCTGAGAACAAGCTTAGGGAGGCGGAGCGGGAGCGCCCTAATCGCCCTGAGCTCCAGAGGAGGGTAAGTGAGGCGCGAGAAGCGGTGGCTGTGGAAATGGAGCGCCGCCGTAGCTTCGATTATAAAACATACTTAACGAAGACTCTTGCAGAAGGGGACAAAACTGGAACATTATTGGCCTGGCTGGCAAACCCCAATAGGAGCAGTCAGCCGATTATGGCCCTGAAGGGTAGTGGAGGTAGCACCTATAGCACACAGCCGGACATACTGGATTGTTTTCGATCCTATTACGAGAGGTTATACAGGAGAGAAATAGGGGACCAGAGTGAGGCAATAGACGCTTTTCTGGGTGCTCTGCAGTTGCCACGACTGGAACAAGAACAGGCTGACGCCCTTGGCGGCCCAATGACTCTAGAAGAAATAAGAGGAGCGATAAAGAAAATGGCGCGTAATAAAACGCCGGGGATTGACGGGTTACCCATTGAATTTTACGGAAGATACCTACAGCAACTAGCCCCACGGCTGCAAGTGATATATAATGAAGCCAAGGATAAGGGTAGTCTCCCCCAATCTATGCGCGAAGCTATAATGATCCCCTTATTAAAACCGCGAAGGGAAAACACGGACCCAGCGTCCTACCGCCCATTATCTATGTTAACGACGGACTATAAAATTTTGAGTACAGTGCTGGCCACCAGGCTGTTGGCCCACATGCGAGACCTGGTACACAAAGATCAATCAGGTTTTATACCCACACGGAACACGACACACAACATCCGTAGGCTACTCAGGTTAGTAGACGACCCACCATCGGACGCAAGGACCCCCCTCGTCCTGGCTGTTGACATAGAGAAGGCCTTTGATAGCCTGGAATGGGACTACATATATAGGGTGATGCAGGGTTTTGGCCTGGGTGAGGGATATATAGGCTGGACGAAAGTGCTGTACTCGTCGGCGAGAGCAAGGGTGAAAGTTGGACCTTTGGTGTCTGACCAATATGAGGTGAATCGGGGAACCAGACAGGAGTGTGCACTATCTCCCCTGCTGTTTGCGCTCGCGGTGGAACCTCTTGCGGCAATGGCCAGGCGGGGTGAACATTACAACGGATTAGAGTTTAGGGGGGCCCGCCACTTCATTTCTTTGTATGCAGACGACCTTCTCCTCTTTCTAGAGGATGCTGAGGAGGATGTGAAAGGCGCGGAGAGACTGTTGGCACGCTTCGGCGAGCTATCAGGCCTACAAGTTAATTGGACAAAGACCTGCCTCTTCCCCTTGCGGAAGGAGGAAGTATGCCCCCTGACCTGCACGAGGCTTCGTTGGGAACCCACCTGCCTAGGGGTGCATATCTACCACGAGCCTGCGGACCTCTTAGACGGCAATCTCGGGCGCTGCATCCGCGCACTGCAGGGTAGCATATCCTTCTGGGCCGCCCTCCCTCTATCGGTTGCGGGCCGGGTATCACTCCTAAAAATGATAGCCTTGCCGCGATTGTTATATTTTTTCCGGACCCTCCCCGTATGGATACCGGGAGCGACCTTCAGACGACTAAGATCGATGATTGTGTCCTTCTTGTGGGGAACGGGCAGGCGAAGAATTGCACTGGCGACGCTGACCCGCCCGAGGGATGAAGGGGGCCTGGCGGTCCCGGACTTTGAGCTCTACTACTTGGTTACACAGCTTCAGTTCTTCACACAGGAAGTTGCGAGGGTCTTCTGCGGCCCGGAGCAGGAGAGGGAGGGGGGCACCCCCGTCACGTCCTGGCTTACATAACCCTGCAGCAAAGATTGGCGCTCAGAGGGCTCTCCCATGAGGAACGGACGCTCCGATTGTGCTGGAATCGCTCGCAAAAGCGGGCAGGACCTGGGCACCCATATGCCCCCGAAATCCCACTGGGCATGGTGACGGCGCTCCCACATGGCGGAGACTGGTCGGGACTGCAACGTTGGGAAGAAGCTGGGTTACAAATGGTAGGGGATCTCTACGATGACGGAGTGCTGGTCCCGTACCAGACTCTGCGGGAGCGCTACGACCTCCCGAGGGGAGACTATTTATTACACGCAGCGGTGGTGAGAGCGATACAGGCGCCCTGGGGTGAGGGACTGATAGAACCCACAACAACGTTGGCATGCCAATATACGATGATGGCAGCGGGTACATTTAAGGCAGTCACGTGTCTCTATTCCAGAATGAATAGCGAAACCCTGCAACCTCTTACACCGTTGAAGAACAAGTGGGAGGCGGACCTGCAGATGGAAATCCCAGATACGGCGTGGTCCCAACTAGTGCGAAGGGCTGGCAAGAGTACTAGAAATGCACGTTTTCAACTGATACACCTTTATGTCCTCAATAGGGCCTACCTTACCCCGAACAAAATAGCGAAGTACTTTGGCGCGGCAGACGCGGCGTGCCCCAGGTGTGATCGGACAGGGGCGGACCTGGTGCACATGCTGCGGGGCTGTTCTCACTTGCAAGATTACTGGAGGGAGGTAGGGGACACCCTAAACGAGGTAGCGGATAGAGAACTGCAGTACGACAACGCGGTCACTATATTACATTGGTTCCCACACATGACCAAGAACAAATTATCAAGCAAATTCATCGATATGGGCTTACTTATAGCGAAGAGGGAGCTGACCAGGGGGTGGAAGTCGAAGACTGGGCCAACACACCGGAGATGGCTGAATGAATTCCTGAAGTGGGTGACGGCGGAGAGCACCATCAGGTACCAGCTGGCCCGCCGTAGATCCGACGAGAAAGCGCAGGAAGCAGCGATGGCATGGGAGATATTGGCGCAGGCGTTGAGGGATAGCACAGTGGAGGATGAGGAGGGGGAGGAGACAGAAGTCCCGGCGGCCCCAGCAGTGATTACAATGATACCGGCACCCGCACCAGACACGCACACTCAGTAAAGAATAATATAATGCTCCTAAGTCCCACGCCATAACCACAATTTCCAGCACCAGACGTAGACGCAGACACTGGGGAGGGGGGGGGGGGTATCCCAAGTTTCAATAGTAGACCAGGAACGATACTGGTCAAGTGATAGTGGGGAAAGGGGAGATAAAGCGGAAAAGCAGTGGGCGGATGGCTCCGTATTTAGATCACAGCAGGCAGCCTAGCCGATAGAGCATCTTGTGAATGAGTGACGCCGCCCGACCTCCGGGATGTGGGCTGAATGGCTGTGTACAATGCATCCTGGATGGGATAAGAGAGCAATGAGTCTGCACAAGGAGATCCGAAATTAACAAATGTATACTGTATATGATTCTGCAATAAAAAATGTTTTAAAAAAAAAAATAGAAACATGCACACTCCCAAACTCAACTTGGAGTCAATCTCTTTACACCTCCACAATACATGCCCCTGGCTCCAGACTCTGGGCTGGTGAATTTGACTTAGATCAATATTATGTCCTAAGTCGCTAAGCGAATATCTCAAGCGGAGAACCCGCTAGCGGAGAAATTCCCATACTGTTGTCCGCTAACTACATGGCCTTTTCAAATTGGTAATCTCCCAGATAATACGGTACAACGCCTAAAACTCTGCTTTCCTCTTTAAATCATCCACACGCCCAGTTTTCGTTACTTTTTAACATATTTACTCCTGGATTCACAATACGTTGCACTTCTGAAATAGATACAAGAATTTGTTACTCACATTTTAGAGAAGGAACAACCTTGTTCCCTCTTAATCTCAGTGACTAGGATAGAACTGGGCTGCATAATTGTTGATTGGAAAGTGATATGATGTATGCGTCAGTGGCCACATGATAATTGATTATGCAATATCTTCAAATGAGGCTTTCCAATATCTGTCACAGTCCCACATTCACGATAATGAAGTGAGTAACATACCTATCTATTAAAGTAAAGTTATGGCGTCAGGCGGTACCCCCAAAATGGAGACCCTGGTGGTTTTCAGTAAGATACTATAGAGATTTAGACTTAAAGGTTAATGTATATAGAGAAAGAACAGAACTTAGGTTATTTTGGAAGTTGTTAGATCATTTAGATCCTGATTAGACTACTTTACAGTGTCCAATGATTATACCTCTTGGTCAGCTCATGATATGTGCTGCGGGTGGTTCTCGCAAGAACATCAATTGAGATTGGGCGCCCAAGTTATGAGCAGCAGGGGTGGATCGGGCAGAGAGATTGCTACAGCTACGGAGGTCATATGAGAACAAAAAAAAAGTAACTCTTTCTCTCAAAATTAGTGACGTATGGAAACTAAATGATGGCGATGGTTCTGATTGAGAAGTCCCTTGGTTGAATACATTCGAGTCCTCGAAATAAATCCTCCCTACGAGTTTATCCATTAAATACAGCCAAAAAGTATTATACATTTATGAGTGCTATTTTTGAAGGTTTGGGAATTTATATGGAACAATTTCTTCAAATCTCTTTGACACAACACAATAACTAGAAGTCCTACAAAAGTGCAAAAATCTAATAGTTTTAACTATTGTATGTTGTTCGTGTGGACCACAAATTATTATTACTTATCTTTTCACATAAAGTTTTTTTAAATAGTTTTTACTAACATAATCTAACATCTTCTATTTTATGTAATTGTATTTGTTGACCTCAGTTGAGGTCTGAATCAAATAAAATTAATTTTGATGTTTGATGTAGAAGGCCTACAAGACGAAGAGATAGAGGGGAAAATGTTTGCAGAAATAAACAGTTTCATACGCAGACAAAACATCCAATATTCAACGAGTTGGGGAGACTCCTTGAAACATGGCGTTGAAGAAGATCCAGGCAACTCACTGCACTAAAAAACTACAAGCAGGTAAGTTATGAGTTGATTTACGCCGCACCCGGTATCTAGGAGTACAGGACAATTTTGGTCTATAATTTCCTGAAAAACAGAAGTAAGAGCTCTCCTCAACATATAGCCATCTTGAATCATGAATATATTGACTATTTGACAGATTTTTTAAGGTCAAATGGTGCTAGATACTCAGGAGCTATAGGACCATGATCTGATATCCATATCATTAATACAAAAGGAACACTTGATATGGGCAAAAAATGTATTTTTCCGTTCCAGTGTTGCTATGATTCTTGCGAAATTCCGGATCCAGGAACCAGCAGTTTTATAACTCCTCTACGTAAAAAGTGATCCTAGAAGTTACCTAGTAACTATAGTCATATTGCGGGCGGAGCTTGCCTGGCTCAAAGATGGCCACGCTCTAGGGTAGCTCGGCTAGCCACGATACCAATCCTCACCGATCCTGCTTCTCTCCCCACATAATTTAAGTCACCTCTCCCCCTCCGGAGTTGCAATGGTGCCTCTGGCATGAGCCAACGCTGAAACTCCGAGGGAAAAGGTCGCTGCTGAGGTGCACGGAGTGTGATGCGTACAGGCCTGGTGCTTGGGCCTACAGTGAGACACGGGTGGAGCGTGTGCCCCGGCTCGAGTCAACTGCGGCACCAGTGAAGGGCGGACTGCCCTTGATTGCGGGGCGGTGGTGCCTGGAAGGTGATCTCCCCTGCATGCAACCCACGCGATCGGGGGTGTGACACAGACACCTGCGGATTCCCAGCTTCAGCTACTGGCGGCCACGAGCAAGCTTCACTACAGCACTACAGATTGAGTACAGGCAGACGCCTCCTCCCTGCGGGCTCTGGAGATACGAGACGGGGAGCGCAGCCGCGCCGCAACAGGCAACGGTGGGTCCTTATCAGGTGGCCCATACCCCGAGGCGCAGCAAGAAACGATTCAGGGAGATCCGCCGTGTAGAAATAGGCAGCGGGGAGTCCTTATAGGGTGGCCCGTGACCAAAGGTGCTTCAAGAGGTGGACTGTGTGGCCCTTACCAGGCGAGGGACCCAAGGGAATCCTGCCTCCCTTCCTCGTCCCCCCGTCGACCTACTTAGACGCATTCAGGGGCAGATGAGGCTGACGCACTGTCCCTCTGCGTTGGAGCCCTCAGACTACGGTACAAGATGAGAGGGTGGCCTCTGCTTACTGTACCCCCGGAAGGCCTGAACTGAGATAGAAGCTGGGAGAGGGGTGCTCCTAAAGGAATGAAGTGCAGCTTGAGACAGAGGTACACCCAGGGGGTAATAGACTGTTGCCACATTGCATCGCAGGATACAGTTATTTCCCTGGGTTTCACAAGCCCTGCGGCAGCGGGAGTGTGGCGCAGAGGGACCTGTGGTCGGTAGTGGAGGAGCGACGCTCTGCCCAGCGGCACTAAGAAGAGAGCCATCCTGTAAGATCCAGATTGAGTCCCACTGATAGCACTGATATAACCCACATAGCGGTATTACGGACCAGAAGCTCATCGGCTGCGGGTCAGGCCAGGGGCTGCCAAGGCTGGGAAGAGGCAGCAGTGTAACGGCATAGGCACCTTTTGAACCTGTCCCCATATCAGTGCTGAAACCACAGGAGCGCCCCCATACTTGTACCTGGTGAGAGGTGCTCAGGGCCCCACGATCCTACTAATAAGGGAGTCCTGGGGTGCACGGAAAAATCCCAGTCTAACCTTCCATTCAAACCATGCAAAACCCCCAGGAAGCAGGACTTAGAGAAGAATCCCTGTGAGTCGGGGTCGGAGATGAGGGACTCGGCGTCAGACTGTGATCTGAAGCAGATTTTAACGGCAATCCAGGGCAGTTTAAAAAAAATAGATGGGAAGATTGACGCCCTCACCTTTAGGATGGATAGGATGTCTGAGCGGCTGGACAAACATTCGGAGAGGCTAGACACTGTGGAGAAAAGAGTCTCGGACACTGAGAACACTCTGAACACCACCATGAGCACAACCACGAAACTGGATAAACTGATGCTCTCCGTCCAATCTAAGGCTGAGAAGTAGGAACCTCGCTCCAGGAGTAATAATGTGAGCATCGTTGGCATAGCAGATTCCACTAATACACAAAACATGGAGCTCTTCATCGAATAATTACTAGTAACGCTCTTGGGTAAAGAAACTTTCTCAATCATGTTCATAATAGAGCGTGTGCATCGTTCCCTGGCCACCAGGCCGGCACCGGGCGCCTTGCTGCGTCCCATCACAGCAAGGGTACCTAATTACAGAGACAGAGATGCTGCACTCAGAAAAGCCAGCAAACTGCAATCCTTGAGGTACCAGGGGATATATATGTATCTATCCAGACTTCCCGCAGCAGGTGCAAGAAGCGCGACGTCAGTTCCTGCCTTTAAAACGCAAACTGAGAGATCTTAATTTGGACTACAACATGATCTACCCTACAAATTTGAGGGTGCACGCAAATGGGAAAGCACACATTTTCAATGATCTGAAGCAAGCACTGCAATTTCTGAAAAAAAAGGGACGGCGACAGGCTCAGAGGAGGTTCTCCTAAGATCCGGCCGACGCAGGAGGACACCATCCCAGACCCTGGGGAACAGTGATCTATTATTTTCGGTAACTTTTGACTGGGCCCGGGGATGGGACGTGGTGGACTCCCGTTCGTTGGACGATGGCTGCTGTCCGGTGTTACTTTCTCTGCTGGCCATGGCATAAACATGGTTCAGTCCAGTGCTGGAGGGGGAGACTTCTTTTGTGAATGGCCTAACTGGGGCTGCTCCCCCATGGATGCTTGTCATCCCAGAGCGTACACTTATCCTACTATAATGCACTAAATCATGGCAGGGTGGTAGGTCCCACAAACAGGGAGCCATGGGGAGGGTTTTGCGAGGATATATACGAGAGAAGCAACTCAGTTAACTTGCAGAGTGGGGTTAGGAGGCTAAAGATCCGGAATGCCGGTAACATCTGCCCCACTGTGTTACCCACTTTGGGACTGTTACTGTTAGTATCTGTTTTTAGAGTTTTTGTCACGAAGCATGATTGAGGGGGGTGGGGGTGGATATGGGTTTGTCTATGCTCAGTTGAGGATGGCATAGTATGGTGGGGGTTAGGGGTGAAGACTCTCATGCATTTGCAGAGGGGACGTTCTAGGAAAACCAAGCGAGCAGGATATTACACTGCCGAAAGCAGCTTTACGAATCTACATGCAGAGGATTTAACAATGAGAACCCAAACAGGGTGAATAGGAAAATTAAGCTTTGAACATGGAATGTCCGAGGTTTGAATGACTATAGGAAACTTCGTAGGGTGGTAGCATCCCTCAAGAGGCACCAGGTTGATGTTGCACTGATGCAGGAAAGACATTTAGTTCCCCATAATAAGATGTTGTCCCCGAAGAGATTACAGGGACAATTTCATGCTACAGGCTTCACATTGCACGCAAGAGGCGTGCTCACTTGGATTAACAACTGATCAGGACTCACGTTGATGGTCGAGGAGACTGATCCTAATGGCAGGTTCGTTGTAACTAGGTGTTGTGCTGAGGGATTTGGAACCACACTGGTTAACATATATGGTCCTAACTATGATGACCCTTAATTTTACCATGCCATGGTGGGGCGTCTGCTTAGGGTAGGTGACCTTCCTCAGGTGTGGAGGGGAGATTTTAATTGCATATTTGATCCCATCAATGACAGGTCGAGGGGCTTGCCTAGTAGGCCGGCAATAGCACCAAGCGCTATCAAGGATTTGATGGAACATTTGGGGCTAGTGGATGTCTGGAGACAGAGACCTAGGGCCTCCCCAGGGCTTACACATTACTCTGCCCCACATAACACCCACACCCAGATTGACTATTGGTTGGTGTCCAGAAGTCTTCTCCCGCAATTGTGAGCCCCTTCCTAGGACTTAATCAGATCACTCACCGGTTCAGTTGAAGTTGGAGGTCCCTGTAGAACGCTTTGCACCATTCACTTGGAGGTTCCCCCCTTACTCCTTACTAAACCAGGTGTTTTGCACGTAAATGGCAACAGCCATTGAGACCTCCTTCAGGGAAAACATCAGGTCGGTAAACCTCCTTCTCGATGGTTTGGGAAGCTTTCAAGGTGTTTATTAGGGGGGAGGCCATATCAAAGCATGCTGGGGAACTGCTCTCTATTCAGAATAGGCCCACAAGACTAGAGTCAGAAATCTCACGCTTGGAGCAGGAACACCAAAGGACTGGTGATTGCAAATGTTTAGATACCATTAAAAAACCCTAAAAGAATATCAAGACACAGCAGAGAGTGAAGTTAAACATTTGGGCAAATATGCAACAGCATAGGTGTATGGGGAGGGTGAGCGACCTGGAGCCCTGCTAGCCAACTTGCAGCGTTCCCCCAAAGGACACTAGCACCATTGTAGAAATTTCAGGGGTGGACGGCAGAATGATATACGATTCGTCGGGAATACCAGACAGATTCCGCAGATATTATGCAGAGCTGTATAGTTCACGCATTACACAGGACGATAAAGCTACAGAGGAATACCTAACGCACATACAGATGACTTGGCTGACAGACTCCCACAGAGAGTACCTCATGGCCACCGTGCCCTCTAAGACGCGCGCGCACCGCTCCTGACCTCACCGCGCACCACCTCGCATGGAGCGCGCACACGGTCAGGACGTCGCGCCGCCAGCCGCTTTGAAAGAAGCCGAGTGGCGCGAATGCTGCGGAGCGGTTGTGAGGCGTGCAGGTAAGGAGGTGGAGGGAGGGCTTGTGGCGCTTGGGCTATGAGGGAGGGAGGGCGGGGCAGACTCTGGCCTTTTGTTTAAGTATTGATGTTAATCAGAGCCCCTTCACGGGCTCCGATTAACAGTAATACTTAAACAAAAGGCCAGAGTCTTCCCCGCGCTTTCCTAACAAAAGAGTAGACAGTTTCCAGACACAGCGTGTGTTTGGAAACTGCCTACGCTTTTGTTAGGAAAGCGCGGGGCAGACTCTGGCCTTGTGTTTAAGTATTGCTGTTAATCGGAGCCCGTGAAGGGGCTCTGATTAACAGCAATACTTAAACAAAAGGCCACAGCATAGCTGCCAAGGTTTCAAATTGCTATGTGTGACATTTTCATAATTTCATTGTAATTTCGAGTGACATTTCATCAACTATGAGTGACACTTTATCGGAAGCAAACATCAAGCATGAAACATATGGCGAAACATATAAATATCAAAAATGACACCCATTTGAGCAACAAGACACTCTAAGAAGTGCACTAACAGGGACGGGCGTGCCTGTGAAGAGCGCGCTGCTCTGCCAAACAATGCTGCCCGTGCTGAGTGGCGCCCTGAGTAAAAGCAACCACGAAAACTAAAAAAAAACATCAGCAAAATCTCACGGTATGTGTAGAGATGAAATCCAGTGTGGAAACCAGCACATTTACACCATGTGCCAATGTTGGCAACTTAGGCTCCATTATAACATGATCTTGTTGTGTGACAGCCAGCCTTGCAGCGCTAATAATTGCTACATTAATGGAATCCTACCTAACCTACATGCATACTGATTATAACACAGGGGTTTCGTTTCCATTTAGTTGCCTCTGTTTTATGCTACTAGTATCGGAGTGGGACAGAGGGCAGAAGGGCTCCAAAACGAGTGGGACAGAGGGCCGAAAGGCAAAAAAACGAGTGGGACAGAGGGCAAAAGGGCACCAAAAACGAGTGGGACAGAGGGCAGAAAGGCAAAAAAACGAGTGGGACAGAGGGAAGAAGGTCATCAAAAACAGGGGAAAAATGAGTGGAACACAGGACAGAAAGGGACAAAACGAGTGGGGCAGAAGGGCACCAAAAACGAGTGGAACAGAGGGCAGAAGGGTACCAAAATGAGTGGGACAGAGGGCAGAAGGGCACCAAAACGAGTGGGACCGAGGGCAGAAAGGCAAAAAACGAGTGGGACAGAGGGCAAAAGGGCACCAAAAACGAGTGGGACAGAGGGCAGAATGGCACTAAAAACGAGTGGGACAGAGGGCAGAAGAGCACCAAAAATGAGTGGGACAGAGGGCAGAAGGGCACCAAAAATGAGTGGGACAGAGGGCAGAAGGGCACCAAAAACGAGTGGGACAGAGGGCAGAAAGGCACAAAAAATGAGTGGAACAGAGGGCAGAAGGGCACAAAAAATGAGTAGGACAGAGGGCAGAAGGCACCAAAAACAAGTGGCATTTGGTGCCGCAGACATGCGATGTTTGGTTCCTGGCGCACATAGCCATGGTTGCAGCGCACAGAGACCCGACACTGCCGCACACAGAGGAAAACAATTAGAGGGAACATTGCTCATGGCACCTCTGGACCTAGGGAAGTAAGAGTAGCATTAACATCAATGAGGGGTGGACCGGCTCTGAGTTCGGATGGACTGACTGTCACTTTTTATAAAGCATTTCAAGATCTGCTTATTCCACACCTCGTCTCCTTATTTGAGAGAGGGTAGAAAATAAACTGATGCCCTCCTCGATGAGAGAAGCTCTAATAGTCACCCTGCTCAAACCGGAGAAATCCCCTAAGGATTGTTCTTCCTACAGGTCCCTGTCTCTGCTAAATGTAGATATAAAACGTTTCGCTAAAATACTGGCTAATCGAATTTCACCCCTGATCCCTAGCTTGATGGGAGCGGAGCAGTCTGGTTTTGTACCGGGCGTAATTTAACATCCACCCTTAGAACCGTTTTCGCTGCAATACAGCATATAAATCCAAAAGTTAAAGTGGCAGCTGTCTCTCTAGATGCTGAGAAAGCGTTTGATTGTGTTGACTGTGGAATGGCCTTTCATGGAAGCGATACTGAGCTATGTAGGGGTGGGGGAGGTATTTCTCCAACTCGTAAAAGTATTGTATGAGGCTCCGGTAGCCAGGGTCAGATTGGGAAATAAAGTAATGAGCCCTATCCCCATTTCTAGAGACACACGACAAGGATGTCCCCTATCCCCTCTGCTATATGCGTTGGTTGCTGAGTCTCTGCTGTGTGCTCTTAAGGAATATCATAGTCACAGAGGAGTACGCTTTCCAAATTACCAATTGATAGCTTCAGCATATGCGGACGATATGCTTTTATACGTTAGGGAACATGTGACTCACCTTACCCCAGTGTTGAATTAAGTGGTACGCTTTGGGCAGTTGTCGGGCTTAAAAATCAACTGGAACAAATCCCTAATTTTCCCATTGACCCCGTCTACACAACCAATACACATGGAATTCCCCTTCCAGTGGACCACGGACTTGGGTATACAGGTGCACACAGACTCAGAGGTAGTCCTTACTGACAACTATGGGAAAGCCCTAAGTTGGCTCGAGGAAGATGTGGCCAAATGGATAAAATTACCTCTTTCATTGATCTGACGGATCTCTTTAATGAAGATGGTTGTCCTTCCAAGACTGTTATTTCTCTTTCTTAACATCCCCATGCTGCTTCCGGTGCACATATTCTCCAAGCTGAGATCGGTCTTGATCACACGAGCCTGGGCGGGTAAACAGCCCTGTGTCAAATAGGAAACTCTCACTTTACCCTTCTCCATGTGGGGTCTCAATGCCCCAGATCTAGAACTATATTATAGAGCAGCTCAGTGCTCACATGCGCATGCTTAGATACATGGCCTTGAGTCCCTGCCGCACATACACATGGAGAGGATAGCAGCAGACCCAGATGCTCTCCCTCAGGTGCTTTTCAAGATGCCCTCTGGACGGCACAGCTTGCTGGTCTCTCTTAACCCCACCATACACACCTGGCGCAATCTTCTTGACAGACAGGCGGGCGCGTTGTTGTACTCCCCTTTGACACCCCTCGAGCTGTGTACCTGGCTTCCGGCGGGTAAAGACAGAGGGGTTTCCAATGCACTACACTTGCTTAACATGGAGGTAGTGGGTGACCTGTTCACGGATGGTGAATTTCGCAGATGGGAGAACATACTAGCTATGGGGCGCACTCCTACATCATCGGTCTGCTATCAGCATCTCCGCGTGCTATATGCATTGAAGCACTATTAGGGGAGGGTCGTCACGAACCACCTGAGGTGCTAGCCCTCACTCACACTATCCTGAGCTCCCACCATCGGCCAAGCTGGCCTCTAGGATCTATAATATCACACAGGACTGCAGAAATACATTACTCTCCAAAGTGAGGCAGGATTGGCAGAGAGATCTGGCGCGGATAATTGGCGACAAGGACTGGCGCTACTGCTGCGAAGTAAACAGACAAATATCGTTGAATGGCAGGCATCGCCTCATACATTGTTAATATATCAACAGAACATACTATACACCAGAAAGGCCGTTTAGATATGGCCTACGGGAATCGGCTGCCTGTGATCTCTGCACAGAGCCAATTTCTGATTTCCTACATGCAGCTTGGAGCTGCCCAGGAATATCACAATTCTGGTGGGAAATATACGGCATTTTAAATGAAATAACCGGACTCGCTCTGGTTCCAGACCCTTTCCTTGCGTTACTGGATATGACAGGGAGATCAAAAGAGAGGTCCGAAAGTTGGTGGCGATGGGACTGTTTCGCTAGGGGCCCGATCCCAACTGAGGACGAGTGGACTAGAGAATTGATTTATAGCAATACTCAGTCTGACGCCTACGGTGAGCTCCTTCCTTCACAAGCTAGACCAATAGCTTACTGGAGTGTATTTCAGCAATATCTGGTGGGTAAAGAAACCGGTGACCCGGAGGCAGCAGAAGATGGGGAAGCACTATACGACCATGTTGAAGGAGGGGAGGGGGTGGCTATGCCAGTGTAATGTTGAAAATGTGAATGGCTACGCCTTGATTGACTCTTTAGGAAAAATCACCACTGAAATTGCCCTAGAACACTTATAATTTGGGGTTTTAGACAAAGAAAAAATTCACAGAGAGCAATCTGGCTTTAAAGTGAAGTACAGGATCTTGGATAATGTCATCCTTCAAGTCATCAATCAATCCATCACGTCGTATTTCTAGAGCGCAACTTGTCACTCAGGGGGTATCGAGGCACTAGCTGCTGTTCTTAGTCGCAAAGCCAGGTCTTGATTCCCTTCTTGAATTCGGTCAGTTATGGTGCAGTGCGGAGGTGGAGGCGTAGGGTATTCCGGGTTTTGGCGGCAAGGTGGGAGAAGGAGCGTCCTCCAGGGCAGCTATATGTGGTATCTATGCAAGGGTGAGGTGTGCCGAGTGGAGGTTCCTGTGTGGCTGGTGGAAGTGTAGGTGGTGATTCATGTAGGTGGGTTCTGCGTCATGTAGTGCTTTGTAGGCGTGGATCAGGAGCTTGAAATTGCATCACTTCTGAACTGGTAGCCCGTGGAGGTCCCTCAGGAGCTGGATGATGTGGGTTCTCTTGGGTAGCTTGAGGATGAGTCTAGCTGCCACGTTCTGGATCGACCTTAGTCTTTGCATGAGCTTGGTGTTAGGTGAGGACAGCCTGTATTCTTGACCTTTATTGAGCCGTCTAGGGTATTGGGTTGTAAAATAGAGTCAAGCTAATTTCTTGAGATTCCCTCAGCATTGCTGAGACTGGTTCTTGCACTTCACACTACCATATGGGATTGAATATTACCGGGAGGAGACCGTGAGCTTCCCTAAAACATACAGACTAAGAATGGAACGGTCTGGAGCAAGGTTGCCCGTTATGTGCGCATCATTCAGAATTTCGGATCTGAGAATGGTGTATAATGCACTAATTTAATTGGGTTCCCCCTATTCTAAGGCGTGCAGACTCCAATTTCACATCCATTATGCATAGGATTTTCAGGAAAGTTTTCTAGCGATTATCACCTGGACAAAACCCCATAGGATGCCGTACCTGAGACAAAGCCAGAATCTCGATAAGGGTGCAAACTCCAGATTAGCACAGGCTTTTAAAAAACCCAATAAAAACCTGGTTAAGTTCTGTGGTTCCCACTCAATGTTCTTTCCTTTGTCCCTCATTAGAAAGTAGGGAATGGGCTGTAGAGATAATAATGGGAAAGGTAGTAGTGAGTATCACATGAGGGAATCAAAATAAACACTCATTCATGAATAAAATGTATTATTAGCCCAGGAGTGACTTACCTAATAGGGGATGAATCAGGCCTTCCGAAAGGTTTATGGAACTATCTGAAGAAAACAAATAATTGTGGAAAAGACTATATGAAATTGTATTGCGGATTAAAAATGAAGCGGGCCGGGAAACCCGGCACTGTAGATTAAATTAGAGCGATGTGCGCTCCAATACTGATGGCAAACACATACAGGTTTTCATGAGCAGCTTTGATACATGGTCTTATTCATGTAGACATCAGATGCCAATCAGCCATAAACTGCCTACACTCCTGATGTCCATCTTGTGAATAGTCTCTACGCAAGAGCCTGCACGCAGTGCAGGTAGATCTCCTTCTCTGCTGGCTGGAGTCTGCCCGCTCGCAATTGAAGCACCAGACAGGCCCGTTCAGCGGTAAGCATTCACATGAGTTTGCCTGCTCACTGCAACAAATATCACACCATGAATTTATGGCCCTCGTCAAAGCAAGCAGACCTGCTGGCAGGCCTTCTGACCCGTGTCCACCACAAACCTTTCAGGAAATTCTTCTAACTACCTCCGCTGCCACACCAGTAAGAAGAATCATTAATAATTCCTTAACTACAGGAATATTTCCAGAAGACCTGAAAAAGTCATGCATACGCCCATTACTAAAGGAAACAAACCTAGATCCACTTAACCCAGACAACTACAGACCAATTACAAATGGGCCTTTCCTGTGAAAAATGATAGAAAGAGCAGCGTTTGCCCAGATGTCACAATTCATTGAAAATAATTCAATACTTTCAGACTTCCAAACAGGATTCCGTCCAGGATGAGGCACAGAATCTGCCCCTATTGCCATCTGAGATGACCTTAAGAACACAGTTGACCGGAACAGGGTTGCTGCACTACTTCTCTTGGACTCCCAGCCGCCTTTGACATGGTTGACCATGACACTCTAATACAAAGACTCTATGAAGCCGGCATAAATGGGACTGCTCTCGAATGAATCAAATCCTGCCTTCAAAGCAGAACTAATGACATCCATATTCCCGCTTTCTCTTTTTTATTTTTATTTTAATTTTATTTTATTTAAGGAAAATAGAAACAAACAAATAGACAATTCAAACACAAGTTCATATCAGTGGGTTGACAAAGATATATCCGAAATAATACACATAGCAAGATTCACATCATCTGGATCTGAGAAAAAAATAAATAAATAAGGAGGCAATATGTCCAAAGACCAAAATATCTTAGATGTGTGCTACATGAAAAGAAAGGAAGAATCATGGCAAAGTAACAGCCCAACTATGCATTAGATCACAATATATTAGATCCATTCTGTGATCGGGGCCCAGATTTTCGCTCCCCTTAATCTCTTTCTGTTCCCCATAGTCTTATAGATTGCAAATTCTAAGTTATATGTTGATAATAGCCTAGCCCTCCAAGTAGTGAATAACAGTGGTTCAGGAGATATCCAATCTTTTGTAATGCAGGCGCGAAAGATCGCCATAGAGATTAAAATCAGTGCCGTTTTAGATTTCGAGCTTATATGCGTCACCAGCTCTGATTTAACTCCCAGCATTACCAGCTCTGCTGTAATACAGATATGTATAGCGTCTGCGGCGAAAAAATTCCATCTGTTACATTTAGTTCGGCACCTGTGCCCCATTTAGATATTTTGCTCGGGGTATAATATAAATCATAAATGACCATATAGTGCTGTGCCCGCATCCTACCGGTCAGCAGAACTTCATTTGCCAGAGCTATGGAGGTACTTAGCTAGTTTCCCTCTATGTTTAACTTTGTAGCCCATTTTTCTTCGTGTTGGAGAAGATCATCTGGCAGTAGGATTATCAAGATGTCATAAAAGAAACCGATGGGCATTCTTTTCCCCATAGCCTCTACTAGCGGAAATTTTCTAAGCTGACCAAAAGTATCAGGGCCCAATGATGTTAGAAAACTACGAATTTGCAAATACTTTAAAAAAAATCATGTTTTGGAACCTCATATTGTGATTGTAACTCTGCAAATGATAAAATTTGTCCCTCCGAGCATAATTCACCTAAACTAGCTATCCCCTTCCACCGCCAACTAGCAGTGGTTTGGTCACGAAAAATAACAGGAAGTATTCCAGCGGCTTCGAAGGGGGTATAGATATTTATATTGGACAGATGTATGTGTCGCTTCACAAGCCTCCACACCATATAAGCAGCCTTGTAAATTTTGAACTTAGTTTTTTTTAAATAACTGGGTTCCAGAAATTGAACCAAAGAACCATTGGCCTCCTCTCGCAGCCCAAATGCATATATCGAGGGGCTATGACATGATAGAACAGTAGCCTTCTTGCCAATAACAAGTGGAGAAATAAATTGTAGGACAGCCGCCCAGTAATAAAACACAAAATGCGGAATTCCCCAGCCCCCAGTGGATCTTGATAATATCATCTTTTTATATGCTCTCCTATGCCTTTTGTAGCCCCATAAGAAACTATTGCTGATATTCTCAAGTCTTTTAAAGCAGGCTGATGGGAATTCAAGTGGAATGGATCTAAACAGGTAAAGAAACGTGGGTAGCACAAGCATCTTCAGCACAATTGATCTCCCATGCAATGATAAATGAAGATGATTTACTCGCTCTAGGGTGGCATTCACTTTATCTATAACTAGCAGCCCGTCCCGACGTTGTCCGGGTATGAAATAGAATGTGTGTAATGTGTGTATTCAGATACGGTCATTCGCGTGTCCCCCCGCTTGAGGCCCAGCTGCAGCCCTGGTTCATGTTAGGAGGCGCATGTAATTAGTGTAGTGATCCGCCGCCTGAGCCCGGCTACAGCCCTGGCTGATGTTAGCAGGCGCGTGTAAATTGGTTTAATGTGATAATTCAGTAACAGCGCGCATGAGAGGCTGCAGTAATTGTCCCCGCAGACACGCTCAGTCGCGTGTGCCCCTGCTTGAGTGCCAGCGGCGACCGTCTTACAATTAGAATTGTGTGAGTCTTGATGATTGTTTCCCGCTGTTCTTATTTTTTTATGACCCACACCGACGCTCTTCGGCCTGAGTGCTTTTTAGACGCACCCAGGCCAAGCCACACACTGCGTTCGGCCCTTTCAGACGCACCCAGGCCAAGGCACACACTGCATTCGGCACCCCCAGTATGTGTGAGACAACGGGCAGTCCCCCAAGGGAGTCTTGCGAATGGTTACTTACCACGCTTCGAGGTGAACGCCTTTGTGACGCCCCCAGCACACGGCCACAGCAGACGATCTGATTAATGTACGACCCAGATGGCATGAAGTGCGGAACGTAGCACACACCCCAGTGTTTGTCGCGCCCCCAGCGTGCCCCTTGATGCGGCACAATTGCGTAATTGGCGCTTCACATGGCATGAAGGGCGGACACACGCCCACAGGGCGGACACACGCCCACAGCGTTTGTCACGGCCCCAGCGTGATGCGGCGCAATTACGACTCACATGGCATGAAGGGCGGAACGTACCACATGCCCCCAGCGTTTGTCACGCCCACAGCAGAACGCAGACACGCCCACAAGGGACTACTTTGCTGGCACGGTTCTTTTACCTTTTAAATGCATATGGTGGCCGTCTGCATAGCCTATGTCCTTCTGCTGCAACTGCCCTTTCCAACGCTGTATTGGGTGTTGTGATTGGTGCTGTGGTTACTGAGATTACACGCCTCAAAGGTTTGGGCTCTCTCTTTATAATATTAGTATGGATATATATATAAATATATATATATATATATATATGTCCAAGGCTTCCTTTCCAATTAGAAAACGGATGAGGGGACGCGGCAGGGCTTCACGGGATTCTTCTGTTGGTGTACGGCATGACGCGTTTCGGCGGTAGCCTCATCAGATTCCTCTGTTGTTGTACTCCCAAGAATGTCTTCTCTTGTTTTATTCGTTATGCCCCTCCCTCTGAAGTAGTGAGGGGCTCACCTGCACCGCATCTCGTACCTGAGCGCTCCTCCCAGTTCATGGTTAAGGACTGCATGTTCCAGCATGCAGTTGGTTCTCAGCATGGAGGAGTGCTCTCCACACAGCCGGAGTGTTTTCTATTCTCAAGGTGAGAGGCTGAGTTGGAGAGCGGTCGGCTTGGGATGGTAAAACTGTGTCGAGTAATTGTTGATTCCTGCCCCTGCGCTTCCAGCCTCGCAATTCCTCCGTCGGCTTGGCTTGGAGACACCGTTATATATATATATATATATGCTTTAGCAAAAAACCTTCAAACAAGAAGTCGCGGCACACCACTTCAAGGATTTATCGTTGTCGTTTTATTTCCTGTGGGTTCCTCACCTACGCGTTTCGGACATACACTGTCCCTGGTCACGGTTACAAACAATTGTCCATCATTTGTGTCTGGTATTTATACTTGCAATTATCGAAAATGTGGCAAAATTAGAATAATGAAATACATGTGGTATAGATATTGATTTTTTAATTATTCGTGGTAAACTGTGGTGACAGCATAAACGATACATTTGGATTAAAGTCAATTAAAGGCACTCAGCCACAACTGACCAAAGTGACACTCAGTCCTCTACCACCTAATTTGTGCGTTCTTTAATTCGCAAAAAAATTGCGAGTATGACTTTCAACAAATTGATGGTCTCCAAAAGCGCATAAATGAAATCCAAATCATGATGTGAATAAAATATCCTTCTGTATCGTAGACTGTTGTAAACCGGTCTTACGCAATACCACAACAAGTGAAAAAGTAAACTTAAAACTACTGAGCCCACAATGCATCATTATAAGCCAAGTGGTGACCCAAGTATAAATACCAGACACAAATGATGGACAATTGTTTGTAACCGTGACCAGGGACAGTGTATGTCTGAAATGCGTAGGTGGGGAACCTACAGGAAATAAAATGACAAAGATAAATCCTTGAAGTGGTGTGCGGCGTCTTCTTGATTGAAGGTTTTTTGCTAAAGCATAATTGCGAGTGTGTCCCGAACCTTGCGCCCAGCACCAGCTATTCAGCTGCTCCTCTCGTCTTGGGACATTTGCTCAGATATATATATATATATATATATATATATATATATATATATATATATATATATATATATATATATATATATATATATTCACGCTCCAAGGTTGTCCACCTTATGAGTAGCACGCGAGCAGCAGCTTTATTTATGTGTAGGTGAGGACGGGGATCCGCTCGTAGACGCCGCTCCGTAATGGATCTGCCAGACGCGTTTCGAAGCTCCATCTGCTTCTCTTCAGGGGCTTTAACGGAAGCGGTGTGCGCACCCGTTACACTTCTCCAATTTCATATAACTCACCCGCCAATGGGAGGCTCCAATGAGACTTCTGGGAAGTGTAGTGCGGAAAGCACACAATCAAGTCCTGTATGGACTCCACGAGTGGGCCCGTCCTCGATCCCATGTACGGCTGCTACTTCACTGCCGTGACCCCCACGTTAACGGGGTGGTGCGTACTCTGCGGCTGGACTGCCGCATATAGATTCACGCTCCAAGGTTGTCCACCTTATGAGTAGCACGCGAGCAGCAGCTTTATTTATGTGTAGGTGAGGACGGGGATCCGCTCGTAGACGCCGCTCCGTAATGGATCTGCCCGACGCGTTTCAAAGCTCCATCTGCTTCTCTTCAGGGGCTTTAACGGAAGCGGTGTGCGCACCCGTTACACTTCTCCAATTTCATATAACTCACCCGCCAATGGGAGGGTCCAATGAGACTTCTGGGAAGTGTAGTGCGGAAAGCACACAATCAAGTCCTGTATGGACTCCACGAGTGGGCCCGTCCTCGATCCCATATATTGATACCCCTCGGTTCAATTTCGCCAGAATTTGCAGCGCTCTCTCGCCGGTTCGTAAATCCCCGCGGCAGAACCACGCTGCATTTAAATCCACAACCAATTCCCCCAGCTGGGAGAAAAACGGGACGAACTCGCTTTTGTCTTCACTTTTTTTTTTTTTATAAACTCTTTATTCATGACTGGATCAGATATTACATTTTGTAATACATTTCTCTTAACATACTGTCAGTCTTTTCCGTTTTCTAAAACATAACTTTGGCGCAGTGCTCTAGACATCAAATCTTACATCACGGTTCGTGAAATTCCAAATATCAAATCAGAGTATCATGTATCACTTATTACATGTCAGTAGGATACTGTATCGCCCAACCATTCCCCGTTCCCTCCCACCTCCCCCCACCCTGTTTCCGTCTTCTGGTCATTCCCATGTACAGTTTCATAACGCTCGTCTAATAGTGATGTGACGGTATAAATGGACATTACAGGTCATAGGTGTGGTCACCAGTGTATCTAGGCAGTCGGCCTCACATATCTCCTCCCCCCATCTCCAGCGAGCACTCAGGTACCCTCCTCCCCGGGCAATCTCAGGTCCTCATCCTCCAGCTCCAACAGCATGCGATCCCAATCCTGTGCTACAGGGTATTTCCGGTGGCCCTTCTCCTCCTCCCTACGCAATTCCGTTGCCTCCGCCTTCCCCCATTTCAACATATCGGATCTCCACACCTCTATGGCTGGGGGCCTAAGGGACTTCCATCTCATAGTGAGGGTCCGGAGTGCAAACAAGAGGGCTAGATCTGTAAATTTCAGCTGTGCCCTACAGGCCTTGGGTCTCTTCCTATTCCCTATCAGGCAGGGTAAAGCGCCCCCCGGGACCTGCATACCCGTTATGGTGTGTAGTGCGTGCCGGATTGTCTCCCAGTATGTGCGCAGTCTCGGGCACGCCCACAGCATGTGGACAATATCAGCGTCATCACCCTGACACCTAGGGCAGCAGTGGGAGACGGTGGGAAATATCCTATGTAATCTTTGTGGAGTGAGGTAAGCCCTATGTAGCACCATGGCTTGTATGAATTTGAATTTAGCATTCCTGGACACTCTCCTGGGATGTCCGAGGATGATCTTCCAGTCCCCGTCTGTAATTCCCTCTCCTGTGTCCGTGCTCCAGGCCTCCCTGAGTGGGGTGAGGGATCCAGCTGCGTGTTCTCTAATGCCCACATATAGCCATTTTACTAAATGACCGCCCGACCCCATATAGTGAAGAAGATGGACCAATTCGTGTTGTGTTGGTTTAGTGCGTTGTGTAGCCCAAGTGCGCCTTACATAATGGGAGACCGTGGCGTGCAGAAGGTACAGCCGTTGCGGGGCTCCCGTGGATTGTGTAAAGGTGGCATGGTCTAGCAAGTTGTCGTCCCCAAATAAGTCTCCAACCCTGTCTACCCCAGCATCTATCCAGGGTTGTAATCTACGTCTCGTCAGGGGTCCCTGTGGAGTCGGTAGGCCCAGTAGAGGAATGTTGCCTGCATAAGGAGGGTTCCCTGCCGTGTATTTAAGTGCATTCCGCCAGCACTTCAATGCCACGAGCAATAAGGGGTGGCAGTCCCTCGGAGTCTTGGCCGCAGGCAGCAGAAGGGAATGGAGAGCCCCTCGCGCCAGCTCTTGTGGTGTGAAAGCAATCTCATGAAGGTTTCTGCCCGCCACCCACCTAGTCAGCCACTGAAGTTGGCTAGCGTAGTAGTAGCCACGTAAATCAGGCACTCCCAGGCCCCCTTGTCTGGTGGACAGTTGTAGTTTCTTGAGGCTTATCCGTCTCCTCCCCGAACCCCAAACCAGGGTGATCAATAACGAGTTCAACATGGTAAAAATGGGTTGTGGTAGAAGGACCGGCAGATTCACAAAATAATACAGGATTCGGGGAAGCAGGACCATCTTTGAAAGTGCCACCCGGCCCATGACAGACAGAGGCAGGGACGTCCAGAAGTTCACACTACTGCGGAGGCCAGTAATTGCTCTCCACACATTACCCTCAATTTGGTCGTCAGGGTTCCGATAAACATTAATGCCGAGGTACTTGAAGGTAGTCGGGGCCACTTGGATCACGTGTTCCCCAAACTGTATGTGGGTGGGTAGTTGCCCGTCGCGGAAAAAGAACCCCAGTGATTTCCCGGGGTTAATCGCCAGGCCCGATATCCTTTCGAACCGCTCAAAGGTATGCGCCAGGAGGGTATGGTCGCCCTGCAGGTCTCGTAGGAACAGCAATATGTCATCGGCGTAGATGGAAATCAGATTATGGGTGTCTCCAACCTGGATTCCCGTCTCTGCCGCCCTAGTCCGGAGTGCAATTGCTAGGGGTTCTAACGTAAGGACAAATAACAGCGGTGACAGTGGGCAGCCCTGTCGGGTGCCCCTGTGTACGCCATAACTGTCCGACGTGTGGCGGCCGGTGCGTGCCCGGGCCGTTGGGTTGGTATATAGTAGACGAACCCATTTTATTAGGGCGTCAGGGAGTCCAAAGCGACGTAAAACTTCAAACATAAAGTCCCAAGTCAGGGAGTCAAACGCCTGCCGCAGATCTAGGGTTATACATCCAGCCTGCGGTAAGTCCGGGGGGGTCGTGGACATGAGGGCATGGAGACGTCTCGTATTTTGAGAGGTGCTCCTCTCCGGGAGAAAGCCACACTGATCCGTGTGGATCAGGCCAGGGAGGTGGGCTTGTAGTCTCAGGGCTATAATTTTACTAAGGATTTTATACTCCGAGGAGAGCATAGACAGAGGCCTATAGTTACTCACGTCCAGTGCATCCCTGCCGGGCTTCGGGATCGAGATGACCAAGGCCTGCATAGTCGAAGCCGGCAGGTGGCCAGTCTCATATGCGGTTTTGTAGATCTTTTCTAGAATAGGGGCTAACGTATCACAGTAAGTTTGGTAAAACTCACCCGGCAGACCGTCCATGCCTGGGGTCTTACCTCGGTTTAGAGAGTGGATGGCTATTTTAATTTCCTGTTGTGTAACAGGCCCTGCTAGGATCGTCTGGATATCTCGGGGGAGGGCCGGGATCGGCAGCTCATCCAGGAAGTCTAACCTGGCATCCCTAGTATCAGGAGGGGGTGGGGCGTACAGTCTCTCCAAATGGGTCTTAAACACATTATTGATCTCTATCTGCGTATTTACCTGCCTGCCCGTGTCATCTCTGACACTTGTGATTACCGGGGTCTCAGGGGTGTCTCTAATCAGGCGAGCCAGCAGTGCACCTGACCTGTCCGCCTCCGCCTGTTGCCGTCGCAAGTATTCTCTGTAGTCCATTACCCTTAGGGACTCCAAGAGCTCTGCATGCTCAATATTGCACAATTGGAGGTCCCCCCTACGTTCAGGGTCCGTCCCCACTGCGGTCTCAAGCACTGCCAGCCTGTCCTCAGTCGTACGGAGTCTATCATATACCTCCTGCCTGGCGCCCACCAGCCGGCCAATCGCAGCGCCCCTCACCACCGCCTTCATGGCGTCCCACACAACCAGGTTCGAGGACGCAGAGTCCCAGTTGTCCCTGAAGTAGTCTGCTAGCGTGTTCCCCATGTGGGCACGGAACGGGCCATCTCAAGTAGTGATGGGTTGAGCCACCAGGTGGGCACCGGAGAGGGAATCCTGCCCCAGTTCAAATCAAGCGTTAGCGGCCTATGGTCCGAAAACGTCTTGGCGAGGTAGGCCGAGGACGTGCATTGTGCCATCAGGGACTTGGTGCAAACAAATCTGTCCAGGCGTGTATGCAAGTTATGTAGTGGGGAATAGAATGAGTACTCCTTGTGGGTCGGATACAGTGTACGCCACATATCTGCCAGCCCCCACCCTTGAAGTCATACTCGAAAGGAGTCAGACAGTTTGTGAACCCCTGTCCCCTGAAGCGGAGGGTGCGATCTGTCCAGCCCCGTGTCCAGTATCATATTCCAGTCCCCGCCCAGGATCCAGGGGATGTCCGCCCAGTCTGCTAAGGCCCTACTCACAATTGCGAGGAATCTGTCTTGGTCGTGATTTGGGGCATAAATACTGCCCAGGACTACCAACACCCCATCTAGTGTGCCCTTAACCAAGAGGTATCGCCCTTCGTCATCTGTCTTCCTATCTATCTCCACGAAGGGGACACCATAACGCACCCAGATCGTAGCTCCTCTAGAGAAGGCAGAATATGTTGTGGAAAAGACAGTCCTCCTCCATTTCTTCCGCAGGGTGTGTACTTCGGGCTGTGTTAGGTGGGACTCCTGGAGGAACACAATGTGTGCTCCCTGGCGGAGCAGGAAGGCGTGCACCCTGTGTCGTTTCTGTATCGCCCCTAATCCTCTCACATTCCACGTAACCAGCCTATACTTCCCTTTCGTGTCAGCCATAATCAGATACCGATGTTCGAGTAGACAACAAAATATAGTGTAGTGTGTGCAGTCTCCACGGTGACCAGAAGACGGTTCCCTCCCATCCCCAAACCCCAACTCTGGAGGCGCAGCCTCGGAACCCAGCTGTGCCGAACATGAAACAGTACAACAAAATCAAACTATGAACCATGCATACGCTCTTGGGGGGTCTGCTGCACTTAAGCGACATCCAATGGACCATGTCAATCGGTGTCGCCTGCTCAACGGCGCCGCCGGGAGGGACATTACTTATAATCAGTCACTGTTACCGGCCTTCACTTGGGGGGGGGGGGCCCTTTCAATCCCGCAGAACCAGTGAGGAATGTCAGTGATAGTTCAGGGTGGTGGCCTAGTTCAACTCGCACTGTAGGGGGCAGCAGACAGGATCATAACATTGCAAGAGCACTAATTTACTACAAAACAACATGCGTGTCTCCTGCTCTCAGGGTCCCTCGCACCCCACTCTTTCTCCTCCTCTCCCCCCCCCACGGAGCCTCATGAAGGGTACAAGAGTAAAAAGGATACCAGGTGGACTCAGCGAGTCAGAGTACATTCACAGCAGCCATTATTCCAAGGCAGTGTCCAAGATTTCATCCGCCGCTCGGGGCGTCACATTCGGGAAAAGTACCAAGCTGTTCTCAGAATCCGAATGTACAGTGCTGTCCTCCGTGTCCGTATTCACTTGTTCCCGGTAGTCTCTGAAGGAACCCACCATCGCAATGGCGTCCACTTGACCTCGTTTTTGCTCGTGGGCCGGAGGCCTCCGACCCTTCGATTCCGAGCTTCCCAGATCCGCTCCGCCAGTCATCAGGGCCGCTCCGTCTCTAGCTCCACTGGACGTCGAGCCCTGAGTCTGGGTCACATCTCGTTCAACGTCCATCACTTCCAGCCACTCTTCCGCGTCTGTAGGGCTGTCAAAGAAGTGGGTCTTATTGTCATGGATCACCTTGAGTCGCGCCGGGAACAGTAGGGCGTAGCGGAGCCTGGCTTTCTGGAGTTTCCTCTTAATCTAATAGTATGAGGACCGCTGTTTCTGCACTAGATTGGTGTAATCTGGGTAAAGTGAGATGCGTTTATTTTCATATTCTATGACAGCTTTCAGCCGGGCCTGTCGAAGTAACGTGTCCCTATCCCGGTAATTGAGGATCCTCACAATCAGGGGCCGGGGCGGTCGGCCCGGGCTCGGCTGACCCGTAGGAATCCTGTGTGCCCTCTCCACACAGAAGTACGGGGACAGGCCGTCCGTAGCAACATGCTCCCGGAACCAGGCCTCCATAAATTCCGCTGCGTGGGGCTCCTCACAACGTTCCGGCAGGCCTATGACGCGTATATTATTTCGTCTATTGCGTCCTTCCGCATCTTCCACCCTATCCAAAAGAGTCTGTACCTGGTGCTGGATTCGCTGAATAGAATCTGTGTGTTCAGCCACCGTCGGGGTAAGATCTGTCAGCGCCAGACTCTGGTCCTTGACTTTGTCCGACAACTTGGAGTGATCGGCCTTAAGCAGGGAAAGATTCGAGGTAAGGGTACCCAGTTGCACCTCCATCGCAGTCCTGGAATCCCTAATTTCTTTAAGGATCAGGTCTAGTTTGTCACCCTGATGGCTAGAGGCCGCAGTCCCCGGCGCGGGATCGCCGGGGGTCTCATCCGAGACGTTGTCGGTAGGAGTACCATCTTTAGTGTCGGCCGCTTTCACCCCTCTCCGCCCCATGTTGTTCGTCGTAGGGTAACCTCCTAATCCCCTTTCAAGGTGCAGGGGTCAGTATCTCAGCCCCGTCCGTGGGCACTGACCGGTCGCAACAGTCGGGCCGCGTCTCTGTAGCCCTCACGTTCGTAGGTGCGAATATGCGGGGGGCCAGGGGGGGGGGGGGGGCAGCCGCTGTTTGGTGGCCTTCTGCGTAGGCCCGGTTCAAGGTCAGCCTATAAGGCCCCTCACAAGTCGCGGACCTGTGCTCAGTCCGCTGCCCCAGCCGACGCAGCAGAATCAGCAGGGCGCCGCAAGCTCAGTCCTCCAGCAAGCGCTGTCCACGTAGATGGAGAGGGGGTGGAGGGGAGCCCAGGGAGGGGGCCGCCGGTGTAGCGCAGCGCCAGTCTCCGTGTCCTCAGAACCCTCCAGAAAAAGATGGCTGCCTCGTCTCCAAGTGTACATCCAGCAGGCCCTCGGGCCAAGGGGGAGGGCAGGGGGTCAGCCAGGGGTGGGGCGCCAAAGGTGTGGGGTCGGCTTCCTCAATCCCGCCAGATGCAGGGTCGCCCCTTGTACCTCCATGGTCAGGCGGGTCCTCAGCGAAGTTGCAAGAGGCGACGCCACGGCCCGAACGCCGTCCGCGTCCGAATCCGGAGTAGTCCGTTTCTCCGTCGGGCTCCGCCGGTCTTTCCTTGTAGCCCGCAGTCGCCTCGGGGGCCCTCTGTGCAGTCGGGTCTCCGCAGTTAGTTTCGGTCGCCGGGGAGCAGCCTCCAGCCCCACATTGGCTGCACCAGATCTCGGGCAGGTCCGACCGGCCGCAAACTCGAGGCCCTGGCTTTCGACCAGGGACTAGGCCGCAACAGCGCCAGGACTCGCCGCACCGCCCCCGTGTCTGCCGGAGGCTCCAAACTCGACTCAAAGCTCCCGGGAGGGCAGCGCATTCAAGAGCGTCCTTTCCTGGGCGGTATTCAGCTCCGTAGCGGCCGTCGCAGGATGATGGCTTCCCGGCAGCACCGGAGCTCTAACGACCTCCGACCGCCATCGTGGCCAGCTAGCCACGCCCCTCGCTTTTGTCTTCACTTATGTACATTTTTATTTAATCCTCACAGCATGGAGTTTCTCAAGCAGGCAGGCACAAATCTATGCGTTTAGGGATAGCATATCCCTTGTTCACGATCAATTTGGCTCCAGGCTCTTAGTCTCAATATAGTGAGTCACATTATTACATCATTTCCTGTTTGATGTTATTTTGGCCTTCGGCCTTCTGGATGATGTAGTTTTTTGCAATTTTTTTATACTTTTTTTTATCCGTCTGCATAGCCTATGTCCTTCTGCTGCAACTGCCCTTTCCAACGCTGTATTGGGTGTTGTGATTGGTGCTGTGGTTACTGAGATTACCCGCCTCAAAGGTTTGGGCTCTCTCTTTATAATATTAGTATGGACTGGGGTCATATTCATTTCGGGAATCTTATTAATTTGAGAGCACAGTTTTATTCCCAGATATGTTGCTTCCGGAATGGCAGAGATGCCGTCCGGCGGGTTGCACCCAACACAGATAATTTGTGTTTTGGTTAAGTTCAACTTATACCCAGAAAAAAGTCCGAACTGTAATGCGAGCCTTTCAGTTGCTGGCATAGCAGAAGAAAATTCGGTGGTAAGAATGACAATATCATCCGCATATGCTAGGGCTCTATAATGAATGCCGCCCGCTATGACTGGTTTAATATCTGTGGATTGAGTTAATTTAGATAAGAAAAAATCAATATATAACGCAAATAATAAAGGTGAACTCGGACATCCTTGCCTCGTTCCACGGCCTATTATGAAGGGGTCTGACTCTCTACCGGCCAATCGTATACAAGCAGTAGGTGATTGATAAAGAGATTTAATTGCTTGAATCATGATCGGTCCGAAACCCTTCAGCCGTAAGACATCCCACAGGTATAACCAAGACACCCTGTTGAATGCCTTCTCTGCATCCAACAGGGTGATTCCAATGGGGGTCTTAGTAGCTTCTGCCCAGTCCATCAATGCTATCACTCGGCGCACATGGTCGGTCGTATCCCGACCGGGTATGAACCCGTGCTGTACTGATGATACAAGAAATGCAATAATCCTCAACAGACGGGTAGCTAACATTTTTTAGAAAATTTGCTGTCAGCATTAATTAAAAATATCGGTCTGTACGAGGATGGTAAAAGAGGGGATTTCTCTTTTTTCAAAAAAGCAGTTATTATTGATTCGCGCCAGGATCTTGGAGCTTGTCCCTTTTGTGCACTCAGACATACCAACAAGATTTGCTCTTTAAGGATCGATGAGAAAGTTCTGAAAAATTCCAGCGGGATCCCATCTGGTCCCGCCGCCTTTTCCACCGCTAGGGATAAGATTGCAGCCTCCAGCTCCTCTTTAGTGATATCAGACTCTAACTCTTCTTTCTGATCTAGAGTTAATGTAGGGAATTCCAGATCCCTCAAAAACTCTGCAGTATTCCCCTCTATTTCGATGTTATCCTCTTTTTGATAAAGCTGGGTATAGAAATTTCTAAAAGTCTCCAAAACTTTCGAGGGTTCGGTAAAGATTTGCCCAGTCTCGCTCTGGATTGAATCAACCCTTTTGGCTACCTCTTTCTGCCTTACCCTCTTAGCAAGTAAACAACCTGAGTTTTCCCCCACCTCATACAGGTCCGCATGATGTACTGCAATCTGAGCCGCTAATTTGGTGGCAAATATCTGATACACTTTCATTTTCTGGATAGCCACATCTGTCATTATTTGGTCACACCCCAAGGCAGAATTAACTGCTGTCATAAACTCAGTTTCTAGAACTCGCAGTTTATTCAGCTCTTCATCCTGTTCTGCTCTCATACTCCGCTGTTTTTTAATAGAGTATCTTAAGGTCTCTCCTCGGACTCCAGCCTTAAAGGCGTCCCAGACCATATTAACTGAGGCAGAGCCGGCATTAAATTAAAAAAACTCAGGGATCCATTTAGTCATTTGTTCCTGATACGCAGGATCAAGTAATAACTGACGTTCGAAAGTCCAGGATTTTTTAAACGTTCTTTGCACCCTTTCTATTTCTAGTTCCAGGATTATCGGATTATGATCAGATATTATTTTCGGATAGGTGTCAATCCTAGCATTTGTCAGTAACTCTATGGGGGAAAAAAAGTAGTCAAGTCGAACATGTTTCCGATGAGGGGCAGAGAAAAATGTATAGCCTGGATCAGTAGGTCTTTTTAACCACCATACATCCACTAGACCAAAATCGTTAAGAAGACCCTTGGTGGCTCTTAAAATCTTATTCTTTTTTCACTCATAGCGAACATTGGTATGAAGGTCCTTATCTCCCCGGGTATGGAAATTAAAATCCCCACACAGAATTAGGGGAGATGGCCAGGATGCAAGTTCAATGCTAATATCATTCAGCATATCGGGGTCATCTGAGTTGGGGCCATATACTGAACATATAGTAACTGTAAAATTGACAGACCTCAGCTCAATAATCGCCCACCGACCCAGTTGATCCACTTTGACACGTTTACACTCACCCCATCCATATTTTTTCAGGATTGCCACCCCTCTTGTAGTCGTACCTTGACGTGTACAGCACACTAATTCGTACCCGAGATCTTTCAGCCAGGCCCTATTGTTCCAGGCAATATGAGTTTCTTGCAGACAAACCAATTCAGTACTTAATGTTCTAAGGATCTGGGCCGCAATTCCTCTTTTTTTCCTATTATTTAGCCCACATATATTCCATTAACAAATAGAGAGTTTATCCATCATTAAAGAAAAATTGTTTAACCTTGGCTGAAAAACCAATAAGTTTGCTGTCCCTAGTTGTTGATGAAATAGTGAAGGTTGTCTTTACAGATACACAAAAACAATATACATATGCAAAACATTTATTACATCCATGCTTGCTCATTCTGAAGCAGATCAGACCCACTGCTGTGTTTCTCCTATTCCTTGCCCCGACAACCCCTCCCACCCTCCCCTCCCTACTACTAGCCCTATCCCCCCCACCTCCCCCCACACCCCCACACCCACCCAAAAGAGGCACAGGGACTGAATAGTCCCTTTGGTGATGGAGAGAAAGGAGTGAGTGCCCTCCCCCGCCCCGCCAATGCATGCTCGAATACGATTTAATAAAGGGAAGACTACATTACTACAACACTCCAATTTAGGCCATACTTTTCCCCTTACAATGTATTCAGAAATTCCTTTGCTGCTATCTCGGAAGTAAAAAATGAAGTCTTCTCTTTAAAGATAACCTTAAGCTTTGAAGGATTTAATAAAAAAGCCTCGGCCCCTTTCGCTTGGAGAGGTGAAATATGTTGACACAAGTGCCACCTTGTTTGTACAGTGGCCTGACAAAAGTCAGGACGCACGAAAAACTTGAGCCCTTAGCTTTCCGCTTACGGTTGGGCCTTGCTAGGTCATAAAGATGCTCCTGGAGTAGAAAATTACTCAAACAGATAAGAATTGCCCTTGGTTTAGACTCTGCCCCTCTGGCCCCACCCCGGGCATGAAAAGGGAACCTATGCACTCTCTGGAGCTCGTGCTCCCACTTCCAGTCACTCAACTCTGGGAAAGCTTTGATAAAGAGTTCAATTACAAATTGACGAATGTCTTTCCCTTCAAGGCCTTCAGGAATTCCAAGTATGCGCAAATTATTCCGCCTTGAGCGATTCTCAATGTCAATAAGCTTCCAATTGATGTCATCTCGATTGGCGTTAAGGGCTGAGACATCTGCCTTTCTGCGCAATAAAATCATCCTCCATCGTGGAGATTCTACCTTCAGCTTCTCCTTATCTCCCTTCAGCTTCTCCAACTCTCGCGGATAATTCATTACATGATTTAGTCACACGGCGCACTGTATTCTGGAGTTTACGTACTGTCCCCTGGACTCGTAGACTCTCTGCCTTTGTCTCCTCTCGGTGTGACATAATAGCCTGATATATAGCCGTAAGGGTAATGAGACTGACTCGTCAGGTCTAGAGCCCGACCTTACTCTGCTGTTATTTGACACACCATCTTCACCTATTGTTGGGAGCTCTAAAAGTGGCGAGCCATCATTACTTGCTGCCTGGCCAGGTACTAAGTTGTGTATGCGAGGGGTTTCACGTGCCTTTCGAACCGTTGCTTGTCCACCTGATACTAACAGACTATTGTATTCTTCCTCTTCCAGAGGCACTGAGCTGGCTAGGCTTCTATCATCTGCCCAGTCAAGATCCACACTTTCCCCCTCTGAGCCCATAGAGACGTCTGACATGGAGTAGAATTTCCCCCCAGAACCACAAGAGTCCCCCTCATTCGCTATTTCTGCTAGAGGGTTCTGATTCCCCGGTGCGTCTTCAAGAGTAGGAAGTTGAGCAGGTTGAGTAGGTTGAGCAATCGCAGTCATGAGGGGATCTGGGCCTAACGTTGTATGCATCTGTTGATTCTGCTGATTCCCATCATCTGCCTGCTGTACATTAAGTGGATCATTAGAAGGAGGGCTAGGGAGGGAAGTTACCCTGGATTAAGGTACCATTCCTGATATAACAGACATAGTACTATTAGTTACACAGCAGCTGATAGGGGGAGGTGAGACTGCTAGTAGCTGATCCTGCTTAGATTTGGCATTAAGTTTTTTTTTAAATATCCCTGGGATTACAACGGCTTTTGCGCCTTGAGGATCACTAATTGCAGGTCCTGCGGCGGCGTCTAAATGTGCCTCCAGTTTTGGTTTGGTGGAACCGCGGCGCTTACTTCAGGCATGGATATTCTCATCTGCTCGGGTGGAATCTGCCGGGAGCCGCTAGTCTGTTGCGCCGGAGAAGTGCAAGGAACTATAGGGAAAGTACCTGCCGCGGCGCGGGTCTTTGGACCTCTGGCAGTCGTGTTGGAGCTGGCAATATTTGGCCCCATCCCGAGCGCGCACCGCTCCGGATTTTCGACCGTGCTCACTCTCACCTCTGCCATCGGCTCCCCGTCCTGATGCCTCTGCAGCTTCACCGCATGCCACAGGCTGAGCGCGGAGCAGCGGCCGACGCCGGTGCAATAGACCCCCGCAGTAGCAAGGTAAGGTTGGCGTCTGCAGGAAGATGACAACAGGAGCCAGCTCAGCATGCCGGGCTCCTGTTACAAATCTCGGCTTATTCTCTGCTTATTGTTCCGGCTACTTAGGCTTCTTCATGAGCGATAGCGTTACCGAGCCTCCGTGACTCTTTTTAGTGACCTATTTTCTTAAGCAGCTGTGAGCAGGGGGAGAGGAATCGTGGAGAGCGCTATGTCCCCCGTCTCATTCGGACACGGCCGTGTCCGCCATCTTTCTCCCGCTTTCTCATCCAAACCATACTTCATAAAAGCAGGGGTCCCTCAAGGCTCTATCATCTCATCCATGCTTTTCAACATCTACATAACGTCATTACTGGCACTGATCAAACAGTTTCACCTCACATGCTACAGCTATGCAGATGACACGCAAATTCTCCTTAAACTGGAAAGCCCCAAAGACATTGGAAACTCACAAATGTTCAGTTGCCTCAGAGTATGACAAGGAGTCATCTCAAGCTGAATGCTTCTAAAACATAAATACTCACATGTGGCGATCTGAAAAATTACGACCCATTCGCTGCCTGGCCTGACGATCTGGGAACACCGCCTAAAGTATCTAAGGAAGTAAGAAACCTCAGAATTACCATGGAGTCCAAGCTATCAATGAATGTCCAATTGGACCAACTAGAACGATCCAGCTTCATTACTATAAAAACCCTGCAACGCATTTCCCCCCACCTGGGAATTTTACACAAGGTCCACGCAACTATCTCTCTTGTTCTGTCCAAAGTCTATTACGCCAATAGCCTCTCCCACTGATCATCTATAACAACTATGAAAAGACTACAAAAGATTCAAAACTCTGCCGCTAAACTACTCTTACATATATAGCCACAAGCCCACATCTCCCCTGCCTTGAAGACCCTTCATTGGTTCAGGGTTTCCAGAAAATCCACATTCAGGCTGCTTTGTATCACCCACAAAGCGATACATGGAACAAGAACACTTTTCATCAGGAATAGAATCACCAAATTCAACAAAGGAACCTCCGCTCTAGATTGGCACCACGCCTCAAAATCCCACCATACAAGAAAAAAACCATGGGAGGCACATCCTTCTCTGTTCAAGCAGCCAATCTATGGAACACTTTGCCCCCCAACATACGATCTACAGATAACTACCTTATCTTCACAAGACTACTCAGGAGTTGGCTCTTCCCCACATAACCACCATACTCAAACGTAAATATACAGCATATCCCTGTGTATCTAAGCAACTATTTGGATTTTATATATATATATATATATGTACCTAGATGTGTGTATTCCTTTGTGTAAATGTGTATAATAATCTTGTTTATAAATATATAGATTTTCATTAGTTCTGCTTAACACATGTACTTATTACTTATGGTTATATTTTTCTATGTTTAACATGTACACAGGTCACTGCATAAATAAGTACATTTTAAGAATAATTATTTATCTACAATTGATTCACAATTGGGGAAAAATATATATACATATATATGTTTATCGCATTATGGACTTCAAGTCCCAGAGTAATACTGGAGTGACGCACTCAGCAGACGCCCACAGGGGGGCTTGAAATAAAATGAGCTGGAAATTAAACCAATGCGATTTTCAGGTGTCATTTATGCAGCCCAGGATGAAGGAATGATGTAACATTGAAAAGCGTCGGCAAATTGATTGAGCAAATGTAGCGTGAAGGCATGCTGAACTTCAGAGCTGGAGGGCAGGGCACTGTTGAGTGCTTTCCTAAAGCTCAGGGAATTTTGTTGATTTTATATATATATATATATAATATATATATATATATAGTTATTTACAAATTAGCTTAAAGTACAGCAGCACTTGAAAGTCTGAGTTCATTTAATACAGCTTAGATCTAGATATATTACCTTACGTATACATACATGCCTACCATGTACTTATGTATCTTTATATTTATTACTTTACTCCTAATTCACCATCTCCAATGCAGTACCCTATATCTCACCACATACCTTTCTCAATATATCCTCTACCTCAACTCTCTGCCTCATCTCAAACCCCTTTCTTCATCAGCATAATCACCCGCGCAACCATTTGTGGAATAAATAATTGTGACACTACAATGCCCACAATGCTCTGGATTAAAGACGCAGCTGAGCAGTCCATCCAGGACGTACAATTTAGTATTTAAATGAAGGGGAGTGTCACGTGCACATTGGAAACTGCCATAGCCTCTGAGGAAGGAGTTTTATTCACTCTGAAACTCGTCAGGCATTTTATTGGCAGAGCTGTTTTTGCATCGGCATGCCGTATTACGTGATTACGTGCATACCTAACAAAGGCTTGAAGCTTGTAACCGGTGTTGGAGTGCCACTTGCCTGTTGGGCAGTTTTGGAGCAGTAATATATATATATCCTCACAAAAAGCCCCCAAGCTTCAGAGATGCACTCCACGAGAGATCGCTTCACCAGAGCCTTTATTGCACAAAACAGCATTCCGAGCCCAGTCAATTATTGTCCCTACGCGTTTCGGTGCTCCTGCACCTTAATCATGGGATGGGCGACGTTGAAACACACGGAAATGATCTCTCGTGGAGTGCATCTCTGAAGCTTGGGGGCTTTTTGTGAGGATGTTTATACACGGTTGCTCCAGCCGTGGGAGTTTGCACCGCCTGCAATACGGGAAGAAGTTCTGTGTGGCTGTAAAACTGATTTCAGCCTGTTCCAGCACGAGAGTTTGACATTTGGAAGCAGCGCTTTGAGCCTGGGGCCCACTGGAGGGCTGAAGGAAATGCAGATGCATTAAATTGGGCAGTTTTAATTTCACTGAAATACGGACCTCACTAAGGGGAAAAATTAGGACTACTGCTCCCGGCATGCTGTTCACCTGGGAACACGTGCCTTATGGGTAATAAATGTGGCAGTCCATTTCCATGTATTTCAACGTCGCCCATCCCATGATTAAGGTGCAGGAGCACCGAAACGCGTAGGGACAATAATTGACTGGGCTCGAAATGCTGTTTTGCGCAATAAACCAAAAAACAGGAATGGGCCTTGGCTCATAACCAGTCAGGCTAAACCAATCAAAATCTAAATAACAATGAGTGTGCCAGGACTGATAGTATTTAGGAAAAAAGAAACTTCAAAAATGACCCCTATGAATGAAACATAAGCGTCTGCTTGACTATTTGCATCATTTAATGATCAATTTCAATCTTTTTGCATTTTCAAATTTCAGAAAACATAAACTGTGCGATAAGACTTTATACAATAAATTCTATATACAAATATATACACGATATACAAAACATTTACAATTGAACACATTGCACTTATACCACATCTACAACTCTTTCAAACTTCCCATACATACTAAACAAATATCCCTAGGAACACCTAAGTCAAAGTGAAACAATTAGATTTCAAAATATGAAACTTATTATGAAATAATGTTTGTGCTAATTGTTAATTTCAAACAATAGATCCACTAAAGGAATGATGATGCCTTCCGTTTACAGGTGACCTGGGGTATAGGTCGACGCGTTTCGAACCCTCAAGCTGGTGGGGTTCTCATCAGGACCATAGAAGCTCTCTTCAGTCTTCTCAAACAACCAATCTCGTGCGTGGTAAAAGACTCTTCCACGGAGCAACAGTACTCGCCCCGATGGCTGTGCGGTCTTGATGACAGAACGAAATTGGAGTTTCGGCATTTAAAAAACTGAAATTTAAGCCACAATTGAGCACCCGCGGCTGACTTACAATGGAGCTGGGTAGCTAGAAACCCCTATTCCCGATTGCTCACTTTAGGGGTCCCAAGAAATCTTTACCACGCACGAGATTGGTTGTTTGAGAAGACTGAAGAGAGCTTCTATGGTCCTGATGAGAACCCCACCAGCTTGAGGGTTCGAAACGCGTCGACCTATACCCCAGGTCACCTGTAAACGGAAGGCATCATCATTCCTTTAGTGGATCTATTGTTTGAAATTAACAATTAGCACAAACATTATTTCATAATAAGTTTCATATTTTGAAATCTAATTGTTTCACTTTGACTTAGGTGTTCCTAGGGATATTTGTTTAGTATGTATGGGAAGTTTGAAAGAGTTGTGGATGTGGTATAAGTGCAATGTGTTCAATTGTAAATGTTTTGTATATCGTGTATATATTTGTATATAGAATTTATTGTATAAAGTCTTATCGCACAGTTTATGTTTTCTGAAATTTGAAAATGCAAAAAGATTGAAATTGATCATTAAATGATGCAAATAGTCAAGCAGACGCTTATGTTTCATTCATAGGGGTCATTTTTGAAGTTTCTTTTTTCCTAAATACTATCAGTCCTGGCACACTCATTGTTATTTAGGTTTTGCGCAATAAAGGCTCTGGTGAAGCGATCTCTCGTGGAGTGCATCTCTGAAGCTTGGGGGCTTTTTGTGATAATATATATATATATATATATATATATATATATATATATATATATATATATATATATATATATATGTATGACGTTACAACGCATACTTTTACCACGCATACCTTTACAACGCGGTTTTTACCACGCATACCATTACAACGCATAGCGCTTAGAGGTGCTGGATAGTGGTAAGTATAATTTTCTATTCCAACTCCAGTCCCCGTGGACACTAGGGAAGGTGTTGGATAGAAAATTAAACTTATTCCCTATCCTAGAGCGCCCCCCAGCGCAATGCGTTGTAATGGTATGCGTGGTAATACCTGCGTTGTAATGGTAGTGCGTTGTAAAAATTTCATTGTAAACGTTACATACCATATATATATATATATATATATATATATATATATATATATATATATATTTACAAATTAGCTTAAAGTACAGCAGCACTTGAAAGTCTGAGTTCATTTAATACAGCTTAGATCTAGATATATTACCTTACTTATACATACAGGCCTTCCATGTACTTATGTATCTTTATATTTATTACTTTTCTCCTAATTCAGCATCTCCAATGCACTCCCCTATATCTCACCCCATACCTCTCTCAATACATGCTCTACCTCAACTCTCTGCCTCATCTCAAACCTCATTCTAGTACTCGTTCCAATGCACTATCCTATATCTCACTCTATACCTCTCTCAAAATATCCTCTACCTCCACTCTGACTACTATGACCCCCAAAATAACCCTTTCTAGGCTCTTCTCTCCTCTACCCCTCTTTGCATCACCTCAAACCTTTTACCTGTGAGATCTCCCAAACAAGCCTTTCTAAACCCTTCCCTCTGACTTTCCCCCCAACTCATCCCAAACCTGCTCCTGTTGCTATGATCTCCAAATAAAAAATTTCTAGACCCTTCCTTCTTCAATCCCTCCACTGTCCTGGTCAGTCCAAGCAAGCAAGCCCACATGCCCACCGCTCAAATTAATTTCATATTTCCCTATACTAATTCACCGCTAATCCTGTTTGAGTTTCGGAGTAGCGTGCTAGTCCTCGAAAAGCTCTTTGATGCATCACCAGGGTTACCAAGCGCTATATAAATGCAAACCCCTCCCTCTTCTATCCCTCCACTGTCCTTTTCAACCCAAATAACAGACTTACATGCCCACCACTCAAATACATTTCATATTTACCTATACTAACTCACCACTAATCCTTTTTGGGTTCTGAAGTAGCGTGCTACTCACCGAAAAGTGCTTTGATGCTTCGTCAGGGTTAGTAGGCGCTATATAAATGCAAACCCCTCCCTCTTCTATCCATCCACTGTCCTTTTCAACCCAAATAACAGACTTACATTCCCACCACTCAAATACATTTTATATTTACCTATACTAACTCGCCACTAATCCTTTTTGGGTTCTGAAGTAGTGTGCTACTCGCCGAAAAGTGCTTCTACGCCCCGTCAGGGTTAGTAGGCGCTATATAAATGCAATTCCAATTTCCACTCTCACACTCTGGGGAGCTATCTTAACAAAAACAGTAATTTAACCATGCTTTAGTATTGCTGGCAGGGTGAATTCTGGGGATTGTAGTTCATCAAAGGTAGACCCCCCCCCCCCCCCCCCCCCCCCCCCCCCCCCCCCCCCCATTCAGTCAGTTGGTTCCCATGACCTACATACTCCGGCTTTGCTATGTTCCTGTTTTATTCTCACACAATGGGCTCTGTTCTTTGCTTAGTCACCCGATGCTGCGACATACCAGGCGAGGCTCTCTGTCCTTTCCGAGGGTGTGGCGACGCGTCACCAGCACACCCAGGAGTGTCACGCAAGGCAGCGTGGGAAAGCGCCGCACTTCCGCCATCTCGGTTTCATGGAATCAATCACGAAGTTTAGACGCAATGTGCCTTCCTTGGCGACCTCACATGCCACCCAGAGGTCAAGAACATGTACCCGAGGAAAAAATGGCTGCCGAAGTGACCAACCATGTACCATTTATTTAACCCCATAGTGACGTGGGAGGGTACCCCTACGCTTAGCCCCCCACACAGCTTTCCTTTAGATCCAGAGGGAAAGCTACTGAAAGTGAAACTGACCTTTCCCATGCTTGACCCCAGAGGGTGCCCCTGCCCCTACGCCTTCCTTTAGATGCTGTGGTGCTCGGACTGAAATACAGAGGGGAGGCTGGTGAAAGTGAAACTGACCTCAGAGGTTTTCGATTATTCCGATACTGATGCAGAACGGCCCCAGGCCAGGATTAGAAGTAATCCTTTAATGATTGACGCATACCATTGGTACTTCCGCATAGACTTCCGCCGGGGATGCCCGTGTTTTGGCCCGGGGGCAACTTCCTCCATGTTTGAACTCCCGCAACTTGATGGCGGAAACACTTGTGGCAATTACGCAAACTGTAAATTTACAGAATTTACTGGTTCCGCTGAGAGCCACAGTTACCAGTTTAATTGGGAATTACGAGGGCCTTTTTTCCCCTCTCTGGCTATTTGATGACCTGTGGTGCTTGTGTTGGCAGTGCCAGCGGTACCAGTCAGTACCCTGGCTACGCCTGATTTATGTCAGCGAGGAAAGTAGTTGTGGGGCTGTTGGCCTGAAAACACCAACGCATGTATTGGTTGTAAAATATCCCTTAGAAGAAGGTCTGGACAGGCGGCGGCTGTCCCAGGTCCACTGCCCCCCCCCGTTCTTTGTCACTTTGATTCCCACCCTTCCTTCGATAAGACTGCAGTGGTGGCTCCTCAGCTCTGGCGGAGGAGCGTTGCCCCACTGCTTGTAAGCAGTGCCAAGTAGAAACATAAAATGATAACTTAGAGATATTATAATGTTATGCTTCGTGTCCTGCTGCTTTGTGGGCGGGCAGGTGGGCGGGGCTGCTCTGCTTTCAGGGCAGGGGAGGAGTGGTTTGCCCACTCCTAAGTGCGCAATGACTGGTCGGCCCTCTCAGGCCGCCCAAACCTGTCATGTGCACTTTCCCCGATCTCCATGTAGGCTTCATTAGAGCCTGCATAGAGAACATACCCACCCCTCCAGCCCTTGGCTGAGCACCCTGTCATGGTGCACAGACCGATGACAACGTTGCTTTGCAGTGTTGTGATTGGCTTAGGGGAGGGAGCCTGGCTGCCTGCTTCCTGTTCCTGGAGTCGGAGGCAGGAGAACAAGAGCAGAGACGAGGGACCCAGCTTCAAGGTATGTTTATTTATTTTTATTCCCCCACGACGGCACCCGCTACCATGACACCCCCGCGACTCTCCCACACCTGCCCACCATGTCCGCCGCCACTGTAAGACTGAGTTACATTTCTGAGCCCCTACTGGATTTCCCTGCAGTTCGCTATGCACTTAGAAAATCATGCCAAGGCAGGCAGCATCAAGGTTTACTTATGTTACATTAAAGGGATTTTTATCTCACTTCTGGGAAATGAAAAGTTTGAGGGGACTTGCCCAGCACCAGTAAAAGTTCAGTTCAGAAACCAAAAGTGGTCTTCCAGGAAACAAGTGCTGTTCCTTGTTTTCGAACAAGCCCCACACTTCAGGCGGCTGTGACTGGATTGGGTATAAGGGTGCTGTCATGACTGGGTCATCTCATTCCATCCTTTCCTGAGAGCAGCTCGCGAGCTGGTGACTACCAATGGAATGCCAGACAGGCACAACAAAAAGAATGTCAAGGTTCCAATATGTAGTGTCCTCTGGTTCAACAGGTGAGACACCTTAGGGTTAACCAAGTGCAGTGACCCACAAGGTGACCATCTGAAGCCTCCCCAAGCTCGCCAATGGCAGTTATCCAGGCAATATCACCAGCAGCCATCTCCAGGATCACTTGTGGAGAAGTGTGGCTCACTGGTTAGAGGAGGCAGACCTGGAAGCAGAGGTCAGCCCGGGACCAGGGTTCAATTCCCGGCTCGGCGGGGTCTTGAGTCCTAAAATGTCCATGGACTCGACAATTCTCGCTCCGGTGCCTACTCGATTCACGGGTTCACACTCTGCGACTCTGGGCAATAGCTTGCTTAATCTCCACAACGGCCCCTCGCGGCGGGATGCCTGGCTTTCACCTTGCGGATACCCGGCCGGGGTTATCTCACAGGGGAATACCAGGACGGGTTCCCTAAGCAAGCGCTTAGAAACCGCTCGGTGATTTGCGCTATATAAATTCCTGTACATTTACATTTACATTTACATTTACATTTACATTTACCATGATCCGACATCTCACGGTCAACAGGGACTTCAATCTCTGTGGACCTCACAAGAAGCCAAGTGGCCCCATGATCACTACAGTCAGCCATCCCAGAGTCACAACGGTCATCAATCAAAGGGTCAGAATGACCAGCCATTTTAGAGTCACTAAGGACGTCCACGCCACTAGTAGCCATCCCTCATGGGTACCATGCCCAGCCATCCTTTGTGGACACTACTAGCAGCCATCCCTCATGGACACCCCAAGCAGCCACCATCCATGGACACCACTAGCAGTCATCCTTCATGGACACCCCGAGCAGCAAAACCTCATGGACACTACTAACAGCCATCCTTCGTGGAAACCACTAGCAGTCATCCCTCATGGATACCACTAGCAGCCATCCCTTGTGTACACCACTAGCAGCCATCCTTCATGGACACCACTAGCAGACATCGTTCATGGACACTACTAACAGCCATCCTTTATGGACACCATGAGCAGCAATCCCTCATGGACACAGCCATCCCTTGTGGATACCACTAGCAGCCATCCTTCATGGACACCACTAGTAGCCACCCCTCACTGATACCACTAAAAGCCATCTTTCGTGGACACCACTAGCAGGCATCCTTCATGAACACCACTTGCAGCCATCCTTCATGGACACCACTAGCAGGCATCCCTCATGGACACCACTAGCAGGCATCCCTCATGGACACCGCTAGCAGCCATCCCTCATGGACACCGCTAGCAGCCATCCTTCATGACACCACTAGCAGGCATCCTTCGTGGACACCACTAGCAGGCATCCTTCTTGGACACCACTAGCAGCCATCCTTCATGGACACCACTAGCAGCCATCCTTCATGGACACCACTAGCAGCCATCCTTCATGGACACCACTAGCAGGCATCCTTCATGGACACCACTAGCAGCCATCCTTCATGGATACCACTAGCAGGCATCCTTCATGGACACCACTCGCAGCCATCCTTCATGGACACCACTAGCAGGTATCCTTCATGGACACTACTAGCAGCCATCCTTCATGGTCACCACTAGCAGCCATCCCTCATGGACACCACTAGCAGCCATCCTTCATGACACCACTAGCAGCCATCCTTCATGGACACCACTAGCAGCCTTCCCTCATGGACACCGCTAGCAGCCATCCTTCATGGACACCACTAGCAGCCATCCTTCATGACACCACTAGCATCCATCCTTCATGACACAACTAGCAGTCATCCTTCTTGGACACCACTAGCAGCCATCCTTCATGGACACCACTAGCAGCCACTCTTCATGGACACCACTAGCAGCCATCCTTCATGGACACCACTAGCAGCCATCCTTCATGGACACCACTAGCAGGTATCCTTCATGACACCACTAGCAGCCATCCTTCATGGACACCACTAGCAGGTATCCTTCATGACACAACTAGCAGTCATCCTTCTTGGACACCACTAGCAGCCATCCTTCATGGACACCACTAGCAGCCACTCTTCATGGACACCACTAGCAGCCATCCTTCATGGACACCACTAGCAGGCATCCTTCATGGACACCACTAGCAGGCATCCTTCATGGACACCACTAGCAGCCATACTTCGTGGACACCACTAGCAGCCATCCTTCATGGACACCACTAGCAGCCATTCCTCATGGACACCGCTAGCAGCCATCCTTCACCGACACCGCTAGCAGGCATCCTTCGTGGACACCACTAGCAGGCATCCTTCATGGACACCACTAGCAGGCATCCTTCATGGACACCACTAGCAGGCATCCTTCATGGACACCACTAGCAGGTATCCTTCATGACACAACTAGCAGTCATCCTTCATGACACCACTAGCAGCCATCCTTCATGGACACCACTAGCAGGTATCCTTCATGACACAACTAGCAGCCATCCTTCATGGACACCACTAGCAGGTATCCTTCATGACACAACTAGCAGTCATCCTTCTTGGACACCACTAGCAGCCATCCTTCATGGACACCACTAGCAGCCACTCTTCATGGACACCACTAGCAGCCATCCTTCATGGACACCACTAGCAGGCATCCTTCATGGACACCACTAGCAGGCATCCTTCATGGACACCACTAGCAGCCATCCTTCGTGGACACCACTAGCAGCCATCCTTCATGGACACCACTAGCAGCCATTCCTCATGGACACCGCTAGCAGCCATCCTTCACCGACACCGCTAGCAGGCATCCTTCGTGGACACCACTAGCAGGCATCCTTCATGGACACCACTAGCAGGCATCCTTCATGGACACCACTAGCAGGCATCCTTCATGGACACCACTAGCAGGTATCCTTCATGACACAACTAGCAGTCATCCTTCATGACACCACTAGCAGCCATCCTTCATGGACACCACTAGCAGCCATCCTTCATGACACCACTAGCAGCCATCCTTCATGGACACCACTAGCAGGTATCCTTCATGACACAACTAGCAGTCATCCTTCTTGGACACCACTAGCAGCCATCCCTCATGGACACCACTAGCAGCCATCCTTCATGACACCACTAGCAGCCATCCTTCATGGACACTACTAGCAGGCATCCTTCATGGACACTACTAGCAGCCATCCTTCATGGACACCACTAGCAGGCATCCTTCATGGACACCACTAGCAGGCATCCTTCATGGGCACCACTAGCAGCCATACTTCGTGGACACCACTAGCAGCCATCCTTCATGGACCCCACTAGCAGCCATCCTTCATTTTTTTTTGTATTCTTTATTGGCAACTGCACCATATTATTAACAGTACATCATATATACTTATTATGCCGTACAGTTCTTTTCTCATTTTCTCCCCAACCAAACATGTTGTTCTGTTGCAGTTACATCATGTTGTGTATAACATATGAAAATAAATCTTGAGTATATGAATCCATACTTTTCCCAACATGCTTTTCTGTAGGGGCATTCGCCTGTGCATCATACATCGTAGTTATACATCGTATTACTATCAAGGCTAGCAACCAACCACATAAAGGATCACAACTCCCGATCCTCTCTCCCTCCCCACAACTCCCACCCTAACCCCGTACGTCTCCTACTCACAATAAGTCCTGAACGAGACACTCCGTACCAGTGATATCAAATGAACTCAGTGTAGGATACATTTACAGAAGCCACACCCGTGCGTCTGCAAGCTTCAACACTCTTGCGCCACACATACCTACAAGCTACGTGTTTTTCTTCCATTTACAACCCATCTGCCTGTGATGTTGTCATCTCCATCCCCTCCAGTTCTAACAGCATTATCTCCCAATCTTGCGCAATGGGATACTTTCTTTGTCCCTTCTCCTCTTCCCGTCTCAACACCATACCCTCCGTTCTGCCCCACTTCACCAGGTCAGACTGCCATGTGGATATCCTGGGTGCTCTGGGTGACTTCCACCGCATCGTTATAGCCCTAGTTGCTAATAAAAGGCCCAGGTCTAGGAACTTCAGTTTAGCTTTCTGTTTCCTAGACCGTTTACGGGACCCTACCAGACAATATTGGGCATCTACTGGCACTGGCAGTGAGGTCACTGTACGTAGCATCTGGCAAACCTCTCCCCAGTAACTACGTAGCTGCGGACATGCCCACACCATATGGAGAAAGCCGGCTTCGTCCACTTTGCAGCGTGGACAGCAGTGGGGGAATCGGGGAACATTCTATGTAATCTCTGTGGGGTAAGGTACGCCCTATGAAGCACCATGACCTGGATGAATTTAAATTTAGCGTTCCTCGACACTCTCTTGGGATGTTCAAGTACCAGCTGCCAAGCCTTATGCGACAGTACCTCTCCCGTGTCCTGTACCCATGAGTCTCTAAGTGTGGTGAGGGGAATCGCTGCATGTTCCCTAATCCCTGCGTATAGCCACCGCACTAAGTGACCACCCGTTCCCATATAATAAAGCATATGGACCAATTCATGTTTCGTAGGTTTAAGTCGCTGAGGAGCCCAATTGTTTTTTATGTAGTGGGACACCACAGCGTGTAGTAGATACAGTCTCTGGGGAGTCCCCGTGACCTGCAGGAAGGTGTCATGATCCATTAGGGTATCATCCCCAAAGAAGGCGCCCACTTCTTCCACCCCCGCTTCTACCCAGGGTCGCAATCTGCGCTGTGTGAGCCTGCCCTGGGGCGTTGGGATACCCAACAGGTGGACGTTCTCCGCAAAGGGTATTGTGTCGGACGTATACGCCAGTGCCTTCCTCCAACAGATCAGAGCCGTGCTCAACAGAGGGTGGCAATCCTGGGCTATCCTGCTCCCGGGCAACAACAAGGAGTGCAATTCGCCCTGTGCTAGTCGGTCTGCTGTGAAATCGATTTCATGCAGGTTCCTGCCCACCACCCATCTTGCCAACCACTGAAGTTGACTGGCGTACTAATACCCCCTAAGGTCAGGCACCCCTAGACCGCCCAGTTTAGTCCCTAGTTGGAGCTTTCGGGGGCTGATACGTCTGCGTCCAGAACCCCAGACTAGATTTATCAGGATTGTGTTCAATGTATTGAATATTGATTGCGGAAGAATGATCGGCAGGGTAGGGACGTCCAAAACCTAGCAGCCATCATTCATGACACCACTAGCAGCCATCCTTCATGGATACCACTAGCAGGTATCCTTCATGGACACTACTAGCAGCCATCCTTCATGGACACCACTAGCAGCCATCCCTCATGGACACCACTAGCAGCCATCCTTCATGACACCACTAGCAGCCATTCTTCATGGACACCGCTAGCAGCCATCCTTCATGGACACCACTAGCAGCCATCCTTCATGACACCACTAGCAGCCATCCTTCTTGGACACCACTAGCAGCCATCCCTCATGGACACCACTAGCAGCGATCCTTCATGACACCACTAGCAGCCATTTTTCATGGACACTACTAGCAGCCATCCTTCATGGATACCACTAGCAGCCATCCTTCATGGACACCACTAGCAGCCATCCTTCATGGACACCACTAGCAGCCATCCTTCATGACACCACTAGCAGCCATCCTTCATGACACCACTTGCAGCCATCCTTCATGACACCACTAGCAGCCATCCTTAATGGACACCACTAGTAGCCATCCTTCATGAATACCACTAGCAGCCATCCTTCATGGACACCACTAGCAGCCATCCTTCATGGACACCACTAGCAGCCATCCTTCATGACACCACTAGCAGCCATCCTTCATGACACCACTAGCAGCCATCCTTCATGGATACCACTAGCAGCCATCCTTCATGGACCACTCTGGGCCTCTACAAACAGCCTTCACCACGGTCTCCACGGGCACCCGTCTAAGTGTTACTATGGGCATGCATCGCTGGGGGTAATTACAATCAGCAGTCCTTCAGGGTCACCCCGGGTAGGCATTGCTCAGGGTCCCCACCTGCATCTATTGCCCTTGTTACCTCGGGCAGCCATTCCGCAGCTCAATACGAGCAGCCATCTGCATGATTACTAGGGGCAGCCGTCCCCGGGGTCATGGACTGTCATTGCTGGGGTCACCAGAGGAAGCCATCCCTCAGGGTAACCAGAGGAAGCCATTTTTCAGGGTCACGGCAGGCAGCCATTCTCCAGCTCAACAGGCTCAGCCATCTCGAGGGTCACCAGGGGAACCACCCTCCAAGTCACCACGGTCAGTTATCCTAAGGCTCACCGAAGGCGCTCATCCTCTGGGTCATCAAGGGTAGCCACCCATTGGGTCACCACAGGCAGCGCCTTTCACAATCAAACCGGCAGTCCTCGCCACCTTCTCCATGCACACCTATCTAAGTGTCCTGTGGCCAGGCAGGGGAGGAATCCGAAAATTGAAATACCGCCCACTTAGAATTAAAGCTCTCATGGCACCCAGCAAATAAAAGAAGTGAGCCCAAACTTCCCTAGATGAGCTCCCTTGTCTTTTCTATCAAGGCATCTATGCATTCATCCTTTTACCCTTTCATCCACCAATTGATATCAGCTGTTTCACCTTTACATTGTCATTCACTCATTGTGTAATGCATCATTCAATCTTTCCCTAGTCCATGCAACCATCCATTCTGCCATCCATCCATCTGCTCTCAATCCGCTGTGCCATCCATCCTACCATCCATTCATCCACTCTATCATCCATTCATCCACTCTATCATCCATTTATCCACTCTACCATCCATTCATTGACCCACTGCTATTCATCCACCCATCCACCCACTCTGTCATCCATCCCCGCCATCCATCATACATACATCTATACCCCTGCATCCATCCATCCACCTATCCATCCATTCATCTAGCCCTTCACTTGTTCACCCACTCTGCAATCTACTCACTTGTCCTTTCACTCACTCTACCATCCATCCATCATCCATCATCATTCATCCATCCATCCATCCATCATCCATCCACTCATCCAACCTGCCATCCATTCACTTGTCCTATCAACCACTCTGCCATCTATTCACTTATCCTTTCCACCACTCTACCATCCATTCACTCATTCTTTCACCCACTCAATCATCCATGCAGTTACTCTGCCACACATCCACCCACTGCTATTCATCCATCCACCCACTCTGCCATTAATCCCGCCATCCATCATACATACATCCATCCATACCCCGGCATCCACCTATCCATCCATGCATCCATCCATTTACTTGTTCACCCACTCTGCCATCCATTCACTCGTACTTTCAACCACTCTTCCATCCATTCACTCATCCTTTCACCCACTCAATCATCCATGCTTTTACTCTGCCATTCTTTGACCTGTGTACCCATCTATCCATAAATCCCTTTACTTTGCCATGCTTTCACATGTGCATAAGGCTAGCCATTCACTCATCCATCTATCCAGTCATTCACCCACCCATAATTTCGCCCACCCGCTCATCCATCCTTCCATTCACCTTTCCTTCTGTTCAGTATTCCTTTCATCGTTTCTATCATCCATTGTTCTTCCTTGCTCCCACTTGCTCTTGTGCTTACGCTGTATTCCTGCTATGAGCTTTTGTCTGCTGAGTTGCAGACAGAAGCTGCCCATGAACAACCCCAACCCGCTCTAGCTGCGAAAGCGAGAGTTCGCGACGCCCCTGTGGCCAGGCATCGCACTGGGTAACTAGGGTCAGACCTTTTTCAGGGTCACAACATGCAGCCATCCCATGAAGTCACCAAGTGCATCCGTAGCCCCTTCAGCATCACTAAGCATGTTGTCCTCCAGTGGGCAGCCTCGGGAGCTACCACTAAGGAGTTGCCTCTGGCAACTGCTCTAATGGATCACTGCATGCGGCCACCACAAGGCATAACTCAGGTAGTTACCCTCATGTTCTCATTGTGGAACTACCTTTTGGGGTTGCGCCTGGGAGCTACCTACACAGGCCATCTCGGGTAGGTACTAGAGCTACCTACCACATGGGAAACTAGAAATTCAGATTTTTGGTTAATATATATATATATATATATATATATATATATATATATATATATATATATATTTCTTTTTTGTCAGGTGTACTAGTCGTGTAGCAAATAAATTCATAAACTTTACTTCTGCAGTGTGTGCTTCTTTTGTGACCGTGGAGTGGAGGTCACTGTTTGGGAATATATATATTACCTACTGGCGGTCAACAGTAGGTAGTTATAGATAGGACCTAGTTTCCATTGGAAAAGCGTTTTTTGATTTGCCAATATCTTTGGTGCCGTTTGACAAATCTTCATGATTCAAAAGCTGAGCAAAAATGGGGGGTCCAAAAGCACGTTTTCTCTATGTTATTTTCCATAGGAACTTTATGTCAGGCTACAGCTCGAACCGCTGAACTGAATTACACCAGCTTCACTCTGATTGGCTGCCAATACTACAAACCACACCAATCGAGGAAACAACAAACCTAGTTCCTGGTCAACCGCGTTGTCTACAGATTGGTCTCCATGAGGTAGAAGAAGCCATCAGACAGAGCCTTGGCAACAAGGCTCCCGGTCCTGATGGACTCCCCATAGATGTTATTAAGTTTAGCCCGGATTTATGGGCACCGATTCTTCTCAATGTTTTCAACAGCCTGCCCTCAGTTCCTATGCCTAATACTTGGTCCACTAGCACAATAGTTCCAACCTTTAAAAAGGGCGATAGGTCAGATCCGATCAATTATCGACGATCTCACTCTTGGATAACACCTTAAAAATCTTGGGGCGAGTCCTTTATAATAGAGTGTTAGAGTGGACAGAAAATAGCGACTTATTGGACCCTTGTCAGATGGGATTTAGGAGCAAGGTGGGAACGGTGGAGCAATGTTTGAATTTGAAGTTGATAATTGACAGGTATAACATCGCTCGATCATGCCCTATTTACCTTGCATTTATGGATCTTTCATCCGCCTTTGATCTAGTCAATAGATCTAAACTTTGGTCCATCCTCCTGGATTATGGACTAGATGAGGCTCTTGTTAGTTTTTTGGCCTATCTCCATACTGACCTTAAGGCACAAGTTAGGATTGGGACGGGTGGGGAAGTATCTGGACCTATTAAAATCGGTAGGGGGGTCAGACAGGGGTGCGTTTTAGCACCCCTACTTTTTATTATTTATATCAATGGTTTAGCTAAATCTTTAAAACAAGTGACTCCAGATGTACCAATAATTCAGGGGCAACCATTACCGGTTTTATTATACGCAGATGATGCGGTCCTTATGGGACGCACACCTAATGCCCTCCGCTTACTTGTTAAAACCTTTGTTCAATATATGGAGGCTCTAGATCTGCGTGTGAATTTAAAAAAATCTTTTATCATGCCATGTGGCCCAGGGAAACGGAAGCCCAATACCATATATGTAGGGACAGATAAATTAGAATCTGTGAATACATTTCCATATTTAGGGCTGGTTTTCGCTGCGAACGGCTCGTGGAGTGGGCACCTAGCCCACGCCACGGGCAAGTTCTCGAAAGCCACCAATTCTGTCTTGAGCTTGCCACGCCCAAAGAAAATAGGTGCCACTAGAGCTATTTTAATTTTTTTTAGCTTACAGTACATACCAGTAGCCACATATGGGGCAGAGGTTTGGGGTTTGGGGTTAAGCCCCAGTATCCAACGAGAAGAAAACCGATTTTGCAGAAAAATACTGGGTGCCCCAATCTCATCCTCTGAGTTTAGGAAATAAACGTCCCCTATACATGTGATTTTATTAGGACAAGGCCAGCTCTATTCTGGCTCAGGATCTGGGGGAATAACTTAGCTGCCCTAACGCAGGATATTATAAATGATTGTCTTAAATGCAAAAAGGGCTCAGCTATCCCCTGGCTTGCGGGAGTCTCAAAGACACTATGTGCCGTGGGCAGGGGAGATCTTTTTTCTGACCCATCCAAGATCGAGCCCAAAGATAAGAATGAGGTCAAACAAGCACTATATGCACTTTATAATTCAGAAAGAATGGGAAGGGAATCACTCAAATCTACTGTTGTGACATGCATGGGGAATGAATTGTGTAGGCAACCGCTCCCACCCTATCTTACTCTCCCCATGACCAACTGGGAAAGATCACTGTTATTTCGCCTAAGGGCAGGCTCTGTGAAATTTTTATTGGGCTTCCCTTTGGGTTATCATCAGACAGCACAATATAACCCATGCCCGTGTGATGGGATAAGCACACAGAACGATTTGCACTTCCTAATTTTCCTGTAAATTCTATTTAAAGTATATTAATTGGTTTTTAACTCCATATTTTTAGAAAACGAACACCACTTTCTTTAGGGGAGTCTTATTTAATGTTGCTTTCTTTGGGTACAGATGAATTAACTTTTCGAACTAGCACTTTCTTGAGACTGATAATTTGTGTACGCAAAACGATGGAAAACCCCTGAAAAATTAGATTTACGAGAGCTGTAATAAATTGTAAGGATCATGATTATTGTAAATAGATTTGTTTAGAGATGGGACTGTTTTTATTGTATGTACGTTTATGAATTTTATGGAATTCGAATAAAGGTCTTTTGAATTTGAATTGAATTTACTACAAACCTGGAAGTGTTGGCAGCCATCTTGTGACTCGGTAACCGAGTCACAAGAAAAGAGTGGAAAAATGTTGAAAAACAAGAGAAGGGGGCAGGGTAGAAACACCCTGACCACCTAGGCCTGCTCAGGCGGCCCCACAAGGACCCCCAGGGCCAAAAAAGCATTACAAAAAACAAATGGCAGAATTTGCCATTTGCCAGTGGGAGTCGCAAATCCTGCCTTGAAAAAAAAAAAAGGAAGCGCGGGCTCCATCACTTCGTTTTCAAAAAGCCCCCGGGTGGCCCAGGTCCCAGGAGCAATCAGTGATTACTTTGCGGGTCCCGTGGGGGCCCCCACAACCCCGGGGACCACCACCTCCCCGGGGTTTATTAATTTGAATGCCGGGGGGGCACATGCCCCTCTGCAGACCCGGGGACCGCCACCTCCCTGGGGCTTTGTTTATAAAGGCGTGGGGGTCCCAACTCCCCCCCATGCTGCCCCGGGGACCGCCACCTCCCCGAGATTGCAATTAAAAATAAAAGTGTGGGGGGCATTGAATATTTAAATACAGGGGTCCGTTGCGGATCTCCGGGGACCACCACCTCCCCGGGGCTATGCAAATGGATGGAGGGGGGCCATGCAGCCCCCCTCCTGGAGCCCTCGCTGGCCCTGGGGATCACCACCCCCCCAAAGCCGGCTCCTGCAATGTCCCTGGGTGCACACCCCTGGACAATGCTGTTTGCTAAGGCAGGGCGGGAGCACGGCTTCAGCCCTGCCACAGCAAACTCTGCTTTGCTTCATTGTAGCAAGAGCAGGAAAACCTGCTCTCGCTTCAATGAAGCAATGCCGGCTCCCAAGAGGCGGGGAGCCGGTGGTACCGTGGGGGCATTGGGGCTCCCCCCACAGTCCCCAATGGTGAGACCAGGCCCCTGCGGATGGGGTCCCGGGGCCATATGTGGCCTGGGAGGGGGGCCACGCAGCCCCTCCTCCCCAATAATAGAAAAAAAAATAAGGTAAGGCCCGGGGCCATAATTGGCCTTAGGAGGGGTGCCATGCGGCCCCCTCCAAAAATAGATAAACATAAAAAAATATTAAAGGCCATGCTCCGGGGGATGGGGTCCCTGTGGCCTAAATTGGCCACCGGAGATAGGCCACTTGGGCCCCTTCCGAATATTTTTTTTAAATGATAATAAATAAAGGGGTCAGGCCCTGGGGGGTGGGGTCCCCAGAGCCCCCAAATATTGTAAAAAAAGGGGGGCCACACAGCCCCCCCTTCTAAAAATAAAAATAATAAAATAAGCTAGCATCTTGCTGGAGGCCCCGCCCCCTCCCTGCAGCAATCTGCAAACGCGTCCCCTGGCACGTTCTAAGTTGGGGTATTGAGTCCCCTTCATTTCTGAGGGTCCCTGGGGTCAACAAGCCCATCAGGTACCTCCAGTATGCGCCACAGAGCTGCGTTGCAGATAGGTGGTCTGAGGCCACGCCCCTTTATACACCACTCTGCAAATGCGCTCCTTGGCGTACAGGTGGTGGTGCAATGAGGTCCTCTTGTGTCCTAAAGACCTCAGGACACAAGTGGACTTCCTCCCCCAAGCAGCAGTGTGCCAGGAGATGCATTTGCAGAGTGGTGTAGAAAGGGGCGTGGCGGGGACCACCTCTCTGCAACGCAGCTCTGTAGCGCATACTGGAGGTACCTGGTGGGCTAGTTTTAAACCCCTGACCTATTATGTACTTGGGCCTTACAGAGGAGGTTATGCCAAACACAGGAGTACCCCAACGCATAGTGTTCCCTAGTGTATGCAGGTGTTTTCACTGTATTCATAGTGTCTTTCAGCATAGGACTGGCTCTAGGCCTGATTTGTCAGAGTCAGTTAAGAGCAGTACCCAACAGCAAAAAGTTGGGGGGCACAGGATGAATTTGCAACAAGGACTCTTTCTGCTCATCTGTCGGTTATTTGTGTACATCTCTTGCTTCTTTCAGCACATTTCTTCATCTTTCTGGACTTCTATTGCCTCTTTCTGCATTTCTGTTGCTTCTTTCTGCGCCTTTCTGCACATATCCTACCTCTGTAGGCATAGTTAGAAATTAGCATTTAAAAAACCTTTGAAATTCACTGAAAAAAACACAGGTTTCAGGGACGTTATAGTTAAAAATTAGCATTTAAAAAACCTTAGAAATTCACTGAAAAAAACACAAGTTTCAGGGACATTTTAGTTAGAAATTAGCATTGAACAATACTTTAGAAATTCACTGAAAAAAACACAGGTTTCTGGGACATTATAGTTAGTTGCACATTTCACTCGTACAAAACCAGTGAAATTTGGGCATTACAGTTAGTTCAGCTACGTATAACTCGTGCCTCCGCAGTACACTGCTGATGACGTCACATATTACATCACTCATGATATGGTCAATGACATCACTGATGACATCACTGATGACATCTCAAATTACATCACTGATGACATCATCCATGTGATAATTTGTTGCATCTTTTCACACCCTAATATAAACCATTGATAAACCCACTCTAAATTAGAGACTGCCATTCTCAAAACCATAGACACTCCAACACCAATAACTACACACCCACTCACTGATTCTTAGGTCTACACACCCATCCACTCACTCACCCATACAGTCACTCATACTTTCGGTCACTCAGGACTATCATATGCACTCATACACTTATATAGACACGCACTCACTGCCACTCATCTATAGAGTTACTCACACACCTCGTCAGTCATGCAAAGAATTAATCACACTCTCATTTACTCACCTCTACAGTTATACACACACCACCTCATTTACTCATACAGATACTAACACATACTTACGCTCTTATACAATCACTGATACAAGTACACACTCATCCATACAGCCACTCTCACAATAACTCACTCTCACTTATTATCATTTATATACTCCAACACTCACATATACTGCCTTCACATATGTAGTTACTCACACATGTACCACTGAGACATCCATTCACTCACCAACACACCCATGCACACACTCACCTACCCATACAGTCCATCACAGATGCACTCTTGAATCCATACACCCAGTGAATCACCCACTCACACATCTATGCACAGAGTCACACGCCCTTCACCCACACAAACACACAGGCACCCATACAGATACTCAGACAACCAATCAATAACCCATATAGACACTCATGTAGCTATTCACCAAGCCATGCAGCCACTTACACATCAACAAACAGACTGATACAAATATTCACACAGTTTAGTCACTAACCCATGCATTCAGTAAAATACATTTAATCACTCACTTACAGAGTAAGTCACGCACCTACTAAATCATCCATTCAGACACTCATACGCCCACGCATTCTTCAATACACCCTGGCCTATATATATATTACACATATTTAAACTTTACAGAAACTTAGTCACTGGGTGATGTCATCAGTGATGTCATTTGAGATGTCATCAGTGATGTCATCAGTGATGTCACTGACCATGACATGAGTGATGTAATATGTGACGTCATCAGCAGTGCATTGAGGGGACGCGAGTTATAGTTAGCTGAACTAACTATAACGTCCGAATTTCACTGGTTTTGTATGAGTGAAATGTCCAACTAACTATAACGTTCCTGAAACCTGTGCTTTTTTCCAGTGAGTTTCTAAGGTTACCTGTCATTCTTTTGACTTTGCTAATGCTTGTTTTTTTTGGAACTACTTTGTGTGAAGGCATGCTCTTTGTGAAGGGCATAAATCTCAGAATGCCGTCAGACATAGTGAAGTTAGCCAATGGCTGAAATAGGCTGACCCATTGCCCCATGTGGCGTTCTGTAGTGGGAGAAAGAAAAATGTGAATTACACGGCAACAGAAGAGGGTTTGCTGAAAGCCTTCATATGTAGGTATATTATATTTATAATTTTAGAAAAATTAAAAGGTCTTCGCTAATGCCAGACCTTAAAAATCTGAGCTTTTTCTTAGTCAAAATACAGGCAGAACAGCAACGGCAAAGTCAATAATTTTAGAAATCTTAGAATGCCTTGCATTTTGAGTCATGACTAAAACCTTAAATAAAAGGCCTGCTGAAATGATAACACAAACAATTGATTTGACTATACAATGGTTCTACGGGAGAAAAATTTAATGTATGATGATTCACTGTGAGAAAAGGAAAATCCCCTTGGATACATTTCTTAGCAGGGCAGAACCTGTCCTCAAGTACCTTTTACCCTAATGCACTCAAACTGTCATTCATCATTTTCCACACATCTCAAGGTTTAAACCATATATAACAGGGAAACCACTATAACACTTTATGTTAAAAAAATATATCACATATATTTATTGTTCACATTGCAAGAAGTTAAAACCACGGGAATGACCCGACGATCAATACATTTGGTAACACAAAAATTCTAAAAGACACAATACATAAAAAATATATATCACAATATGCATGAACCTCTAGGAAGAGTGAAAAAACAACAAGTGCTAGACAGTATAACTCAGTCATAACAATTAACACATCCGTCTTGATCACTGTACCATCGAAATTTCAAACAGTATCTTAGGGATTGCAATGCAAGCACTTTATTGGAGGTAGAATGATAACCAAGCATCCAATAGCATGAGGCGACAGACGCATACTCCTCGGCGTGGAGTTAAAGCCCACTCTGTGTATGCTTTAAAGCATTGGTATCAACAACTCTTGGAGAATGCTGTGCTATCCAGCAAGGTCTAAAAAGTTCTTCAATGGCAGGCACCAAATTTTGTAATTTGCTCCAAATTATACTTCAAAGGAAAGCTTTAATCGGGATAGTGCTTCCATTTTTATCCGCCTCCCACTCTTCCGGGCACAGAAGCCGAGCTCCGTTTGGCAACCTTGCACACGCACTGATCCTAATGGAAATCTGAGGAGGGCGCCTAGCTGTGTCGGTATTTACAGACACTTACCTCACTTCGGGGAAACTGGAAATGGGTGATTTGATCCACATTGCACCATCTGCCAAGAGAAGGTCTATTTAAAAGTTAGGCTGGTGCCAGAGCAGCAGGGATGCCTTGGTGGCACTTCGTGCAGCATGGCCAATGCTTAACTTGTGTCATTGGTTGCAGGTGGTGGGCAGTGACACTCATTTGTAGGTCTGGCATTAGCCAAAGCATTTTGATTTTACTAAAATAATATGTATAATATACTTACTTAAAGGGACTTTCAGTGACCTCTCTTCACCCCTTGGCCTTCTGTTGTGTCTTTCCCATTTTGCTTTCACCCACTTCAGCGTTCAGCAGTTGCTTAGCCTACTTAAGCCTCTGGTTAACATCACATTGAGTTGACTGCATTTTGTTCTTTCACAAGGTGCACATCCACACACAAGGAGTTTCCTTTAGTGCCAGTGTTGCCTGATTTGATAGTAGGGCGCATTTGAAGTGAGCACAGGGCACATTCGAGCTTTACCAGTTTCTGTCTCCTTCCAATGCTGTTGTAAATTCCTTTTGGAGTGGACTGCTGCTCTTTCATAACATACCATATTGTGTTTCTGGACTCGGTTTCACCAATGGTTCTTGGATAAACTTTGCCCAGGAAGAAAACCAAACTTTATGGTGTTTCATTTTTAGCACATTTGTAACTGTTTTATTCAAACATAAGTGGAGTGTAATTTGGTTTTTAGTATCCAATATTTTGTACTGTGAACCTCCTTCCTTCTATTTCTTTCTTTCTTTTTTCTTTCCTTCCTACTTTCTATTTGCCTTCTTTTTCTTCTTTCTTCTTTGCCCTCTTTCCTTCTTTTTTTTGGTGTCTCCTTTTATTTCCTTCTTTCCTTTCTTCCTTTTCCTTTACTTTCTTTCTTATTCTTTCTTTTTTCTCTTCTTTCGTTTTTGTTTCCTTCCTTCCTTCAGTCAGTCAATCAACTTTATTCCGAAGAATACCATAAAAGTTTCATTAAAAACATAACATTTTAGATCAAAATACAATCAACTTATATGTCCAAAAACAATTCGTCCAATACTAATAGTACAGAAAAAATATTTCACAATTGGTCGTATCGGATACCAACTTCAGTGATACCCAGATAAATAGAATAGACATGAAAATATTACGCATGGCACTAATTCATACATTTCCTCACTGCTAAAACTGTACGTATAAAATGTAATACTGCACATGTTATTTCCTGTGTCTCAAGACGTTGTAAATGAATGATGCCTTACTTATAGCATTTATAGTGGATGCCTGCAGAATTGGGACTACAAACATTTCCAAAAAGTACTATTCAATGTCCGAAATATTGTAAGATGAGTAGTACTTTGCTGAGACAAGTTGTCACAGGGAGATTTTGGCAGGCTTGCAAATCAACCTCTATGAAAAGGGAGGGTTACCAAAAAGTGCAAAGTGCCAAGGCGGAAGCGCGTCAAATAAAAGTTATATTGAGAATTACTTAAAGTAGCCAAGTAGGGTTCTATACTAGGGGAAGTCATGAGGGTACTATACAAGGCTAAGCTCAACAAGTATTGAGCTTGTTCTGTCCTTGGGAGAGAGTCCATGCCAAAGCCTTGGTGGCAGTCGCCCCTCCAACCCGAGCCCTTTTCTTCTTGCCATTTGCAAGCCCACCTCTGAACCTGGAGGCTACCATGTCTGGAGGATGAAGGAAGGCAGTTGCACAGCAAGGGTGCCATGGGTCCTGATGCATGCAAGAACAAGCATTTACAATGCAATAGGTCTCGCAGCATTAACGTTTGAGCTATTGGCATTGTATATTACAATGTGTTGCATTAATTTGTTATCAAACTCTGAATTGTTGTATAAAGATGATTTGCAAACTGTCAAATGTTGCTGAATAGTAAGCAACGTTGTGAATAATATAGTTTGCTAGTCATCTTTGGGTACCAGAGTACTTCACTTGAGGCAGAGGTATTATCTTTAGACTACAGGTGCCGGTGCCGCTTGAGCTAGAAACAGGGCCAGCCACTCACTACTCTGCACTCACTACTCTGCACTCACTACTCTGCACTCACTACTCACTACTCTGCACACTCACTCTGCACTCACTACTCACTACTCTGCACACTCACTCTGCACTCACTACTCATTACTCTGCACTCACTACTCACTACTCTGCACTCACTACTCACTACTCTGCACTCACTACTCTGCACTCACTACTCTGCACTCACTACTCTGCACTCACTACTCACTACTTTGCACTCACTACTCACTACTCTGCACTCACTACTCTGCACTCACTACTCTGCACTCACTACTCTGCACTCACTACTCTGCACCCACTACTCTGCACCCACTACTCTGCACCCACTACTCTGCACTCACTACTCTGCACTCACTACTCTGCACTCACTACTCACTACTCTGCACTCACTACTCTGCACTCACTACTCTGCACTCACTACTCACTACTATGCACTCAATACTCAGCACTCACTACTCACTACTCTGCACACTCACTCTGCACTCACTACTCTGCACTCACTACTCTGCACTCACTACTCACTACTCTGCACACTCACTCTGCACTCACTACTCTGCACACTCACTCTGCACTCACTACTCTGCACTCTGAACACTCACTCTGCACTCACTACTCTGCACTCACTACTCACTACTCTGCACTCACTGCACACTCACAGCAGCATTGAAAAACAAGGGTTTGCCATTATTGAAATAGTTCACTGCAATAATCTACTTTTCTTAGCCTTTGACATGTACTTTACTAAGAACCGGCATGTTAATAAGTATATAAATACGTGCGACGGCAATAAAGCAGCATTGAAAAACAAGGGTTTGCCATTATTGAAATAGTTCACTGCAATAACCTACTTTTCTTAGCCTTTGACATGTACTTTACTAAGAACCGGCACGTTAATAAATATATAAATACGTGCGACGGCAATAAAGCAGCATTGAAAAACAAGGGTTTGCCATTATTGAAACAGTTCACTGCAATAACCTACTTTTCTTAGCCTTTGACATGTACTTTACTAAGAACCGGCACGTTAATAAATATATAAATACGTGCGACGGCAATAAAGCAGCATTGAAAAACAAATAACTCTTACTGCCCCCGGAATTCCGCCGCACCGGAAGTCAGGCAAGGTCGCCTGTGACGGGGGCGGGGCCGCGTCCGGACCGGAAGAGGAGGCAGGCGGAGGAAATGCGTTGAGCGGCCCGTGGCTCCTGTGAGCGGTGGAGAGCCCCGGGGCCGACAACAGGATGTTGCGCACGTGTTGCGGGGCTCCCTTGACCAAGAGGGTGCCCCGGGAAAGGAGCCGCAGCGTCAACTCTGCGGAGGGGCACGAGGCACATGCCCGCTGCCTGCCCGGCCGTGCTGAGAGCGGAGTCCCCCAGATTGCCACAGTAAGTTGAAAAGGAGAGGGGGGGGGCGGTGCACTTGTGTGTGTGTGCGCGCGTGTGTATGCGTGGGGGGGTTCTGTATGGATGTGCGTGCGTGTGCGCTTGTGTGTGTGTTTCTGTGTATGCGCATGCGTGTGTTGTGTGGGAGCTTCGCGCAGCGCTCGTACTTGTGCGCGTGCCAGTTTCGAATCGCCTGCGCGCGGCCAGGATTGTCTCCTGGAAAGCAGACACAGCAACAAAATGTTCTCGGCGAGAACGCGCTTCCGCGCACTTAGCCGAGACCTAAAAAGGAGCTCCCTCAGGTTGCCTAGTACAGGACAGCCATTATTAGGGTGCAGTGGTCTCACCCCTATGTGTCATGGCGTCACTGCACTTGCTGCACTAATACCAGCTACAACGCTGACGTCAGTACCAGGCTACCCTTTAACAGATGGTATTGCTTTTAGTCAAGCAGGGACATCACAAGTGGAGGAGTGCCAGGCCTAGCACTCTCAGTTCCCCATGTTCCTGCCAGAGACTGTCTGGCTGGCCTGACCTGACCTTTAATCATGAGGATGCAGCACAATGTGCTAACCACCAGGTGGCACCAAAGTCCAGAAGTATGTGGTACAATTACTTTCTTTCAACAGAAAAACATTTTTTTGATCATAAAAAAGGAATTTCTTGTGTGTACAGCAGAGGCCCTGATTATGAGCCAGGCAGAGTGGAATTACCTAATGGAATTGCACTTCACGAGATTCACAGTGGGTCTATTTTTTCCCACATCCAGTTTTTTCAGGTGTGGGAGAACTAGACCCGACTTTACAATGTGGAAATACTGCATGGTAAAAATGCATGAGGCTTTGGTAGTAGTTAAGCCTCTATCTCTGTTTTTTATTTTCTTGACACTGTGGAGACCACAATGCTCTCCCTGCCGGTGAACACCTCCCCCCTCCCTCACCTCCAGCAGCCCACCTGGGGCCCTGCATACATGCACCACCAGCTCAGGGCATGTAGTAAATTAAACCCTATGGAATTCTGTGTGGTTTTACAACTGGAAAAATCAGTCCATTGGATCACTTCAGTATGAACCAACCCACCTAATAAGCCCATTTATTCATTATTTTGAGGGTTCCACCTTGATGGAAGGCGCATGCACGTTTCTCTGATTCAGAGCCTGAAGTTCTCCACAAATGTCTTTATTTTATATTTTTATGTGTTATTGATCCATCAGTGATAGTGAGCTTCATATGAAACAAACCATGGAAGGCAAGGGGGTGGTCTGCTAAGGTGTAGTGCGGACACTCGGATGGAATCGCATCAATTTTCTTATTCTTAAAAAAGGGCCTGAATACGGGTCATTATTACTCAGTAGGGCAAGAGGGTCAGTGGAACTCCTTGGTAAATCTAGGACTAAAAAATATTTTTTTTTTCTTTTTTTTTTTTCGAAAACCTTTATTGTACAGAAAGAGCTCACAAATACGGGCCCACAACCCACCGGGCTGGCCACCACATAGCAAGACATCGAAAAAAAACACTGAGCATCACAGGATACAAAGGCAATGAAACAGGAGAAACAACAAACAACTTAGAGCAGTCACAGGAGCAAGCATTTAGAAAGGCAGTTTTCTCTTTTTTAAAGAAACGGGGCAGGGAGTTCCGGAGCAGTATGGGCCGCGAAACAAGGTCACCGGGGTGGGGGCCGCGGCGGGCAGCAACACAGCGATCATAAAAAACAGGAGAGACAAATACAAGAGAAATATACCAATAAGCACCGGCCAAAACAACGGACATGAGGAAAGGTCATTGCGCGCACTGTCCAATGCCCGCTCACCGCAGCCACCACCCGTCCCATCGATAGCAAATAAAAGGACCCAAATACAAACCAATACGAAACGCACCCCCAATAAAGGAAAAAAACCCCACAAAAGGGGGGGGGGGGGAAAGAGGAAGAGGAAAAAGGAAAAGGAAGGGACTCTGATCCAAACACTCGCCCCCGGGCGACAAAACAGGAAAACAAAAATCCGGCAGAAAATAGACAATAAAAAGAAGAAAGACCTACCAAGCAAATCTCAATCATCGTAACACCGGAAAATATCCCAGAAAGACACCAGGGGGACAGACGACGAGACAGAGCCCCGTAAAAAGGGGATACACAAGGGCCATAGAACCAAAAAGGGAGAAAAAGTGGAGGAAAAAGACCCCCCCGAAAACAACAACAGACCCTCCCACCCACCCCACAAGCCCACCCTGCACCCCTGCAGAAGGCTACGGCCTACCCCCCAGCCGCGTGCCTGTCGCCCTAAATAGAACCCGAAATATAGAAGAAAGGAAACAAGGTAGAAACAAAGACAAAAAGGAAAAGGGCAAGGGGAGGGGAAGAACATCGCACACGGGAGAGGGCCGAAGAACAATATTATCCTCATCCGTCCCACCACCTGTGAAGAGGGAGAGGTAGAGCCCACGGGAAGCTAACAATATCAGGATAAGTTTCAGGAGTCCCATGAAGTTACTCAACATCACACCAGCAAATGTCGGTCACAGATCAAAAACAAGACTACCGCATATAACAAGTCATTTCAGCCCTGTCCGCTTTTGTCCAAGGTTGTAATCGTCCGAACCAACAAAGACCAAACGGCGATGGACACAGGGCACAGGAGTAACTCCAGCAGCAGTCCAGAGAAGGAGCGTGGAAGAAAATACGGAGGATCCAGGAAAGTTATAGTAGAACGTTCGCATCGCAGGCACAATTCCAAGGACAGTTCCAACGAGGCAAGCTCATCCGGGACGGCATAGGCGCCCCGGTCGGGGAGCCAACGTGATGATAAACAGGAAGGATCAGCGAGGCCAGGCCAGGATGCAAGCAGACCGCGGACCAGCGGCCGAGGCAACGAAGCAGGACGATGAAGGGTGTCGGAGAGTCTCCGGCCCATGGATGAGGTCGCCGCCGGGGGCACAGAGTCCAGGATCCCTCCAGCCGCACCCTGCGACAGGGAGGCCAAATCCGACGCCGGAGGCCCGTACAGTTCGTGAAGAGGGTCCGCCTTCACATCGGAGACAGGCACAGCCACGGAAGTCCGCCAGGAGTATAATGCATCCAGGACAACTCGAAGTGCAGGAAGCCCTTTACAAGATCCAGCATCCGGGCCATGTGGCGGGCCCCCAGTGCTCGCCCAGGCCCGGCAGAGACATCCAGGGTCGGCCGCCATCTTAGGAGCCCAGCAAGCCCTTGGCCGTCGGAAACCCCGGTCGGGGCGACACCAAGGCAAAAGGAGGTCAGCCGATCTGCGGCAGGGCGTCCCAATGCAGGAAGGAGACCCACCAGAAGAAGGAGTTTTGTCGGCCCCCTTGTGCCGCCGGCCCCGTTCTCCGAGCCCGGGTGGAAATTTCAAAATGGCCGGGCCGGGGAACAAAGGGGGGGGGGACCAAGCCGGATAAATGAGTGGGCTCTCCAGCGAGAGGCAGCGCTCGCACCCCAAGGCCCAAGCCCATCGGGTCCGCCAGCAGGCACAGCCGGCCTATACGCACATCAGCCTCCGCATCAGGATCCACCGCGCCAGCAAGGGCCAACCATCAAGCTCCGTCTCGTCCCGGCGTTGCAGGGAGGTCCAGGCCAGCCCGCCCCGGAGCTCCGAAGCGAGCGGGAACGCCGCACAGGATCGACAGCACCCAGGATCACCGGAGCAACGGGTAAGTGTCTGCAAAGTGTCCTCAATATCGAAACACAGCAAGGAGGGCTTCCCGGGGCAGGAGAAATTCAGGATAAATGAAGAAAACAGGCGATAGAACGGAGCCGAGCTAAAGCGCGGCCATCTCGGTCGCGAGCTAGGCTCCTCCCCCCCTAAAAAATATTTTTTACACTAAGACAAGATGATCAGAAGGACTTTGTCACCTCTTGCGTTCCTTGACGCGTTTGCTGGGTGTATCCAGATCTAAGCGTGCCCAGCTAAGATCTCTTGGGCGTCCCTAAAGGTACTTCATGCTACTAGGGCTCGTCAGCTGACCAGACTCCCATGACAAACCCTAGTAGAGGTACCGGCTGGAAGTGTAGATGCCCAGAGAACCTGGTCTGGGCTGTGAGTCCTTCGTGTCAGAATGGAGGAGATGTGTCCCAGTGGTTAGAGCCATCGACTTTGGAATTGGTGATCCAGTTTTGAGTCCAGGCTTGGCTCAGCATCATGAAATTCTGGACAACAACACTTAAACTGGTCATGCCTAAAATGTGTAACATATTCTGCTTCTTACTTAAAGCACTCTTATGCCCTTGGGTCAAGTTCACGCTATATAAAACTGCGAAAAACAAATATAGAGTGAAAAATCCAGATTAGGGGTTTACAGGGTGTCTGCAGCACTATTTTAACTATCTACCATAATCATTATACTTTGTTATAAAATGCTTAGGTTTGATTGTCCTAGAATCAACAAGAAATGCCCTAATATATAATTATCAAATAATTTCAAATAGTTACTCTTATGTTGGAATTTATTTTATTTGAAGCCACGTTCTCCGTTTTTTTGTGGCACCTTGCTGCTGTTACACATTCAAAAACATGACCAAGGGTTGTCGTACTTCTCTGTCTGTCTTTGGGGTGTTAATGTAGTCTCTTTTTCCATGTATTCCCTGCTCCTCTGATTGTGATGATATAGGTGTGGGTTTTCCCACTAATATCCCATGGATGGTATGAGCCATTCTTGCAACTTACCTCCAGCCCATGCTCGCATATGAAGTAAGTTTAATGCATGTTTGAAGTTTATTGTTGGTGTGCATCTTGATATCCTCAAATTCTTTAGTGTGCTCTCACTGATGTTGTGCGAAGCTGAGACTATGGTGTACATGGTATCTCTCGGGGTCACGGCGGATGTAGTAGCTTCACCCAGTTGTGTCCGAAAGGACTCCCTCTTGGCTTGGGTAAAGGCAGGACAAATACTAGCATGCAATGTGTGTCACCACCCACACTTTTGGAGAACAATGGCATGGACGTTTGGTAAATCAGATCTTGGACCACACGTCTGTCCGGAGAGATCCCAATGCCAAACAGTACGAGTTCTATCCAGACTACGTAACTTCTTTCTAAAGTCTAAAAAACAATTCACCAACACTCAGTAAACCCCCTTCCCCAATTATTAGCATTAAATATGACCAAAGTTCAATGTCATCAGGTGTGTATGCCGCCCTCTATCAAACCAAGTTTTTAGAGGGCGAGGACTGGTCAATGATGAAGCATGACACCAGGTGGTGTGTGAGACCAGTCCTTCACTTTTTGTGAGATGCCTGGACTCACAGATTGATCTAATAAACAGTTTCTGTTGGAGGCTGCCGGCTCCTAGCACCCCGTGCCTCTGGTTCCCTCATCCCAGATTCAGTCTGGATTTTGTGGTTACACATTTTGTATGGTTTATAGCCGTGGGAACGTTGTTCGGGGTATAAATTTACCCTAGTGTTGGTACTATACTGGGTATTTTCTGGATCTTGAATACCAAGAGACACACCCAGTAACACACATACCTGTTGCAACTAAGGAGTGTGGTGTTCCATCACCAAATTGGAATTCGAATTAGCATTTTGTGAGGAGAATTACGCAAAAATACTTAGAACACCATCCTTATTGGCAGAGACAGTGGTAGCAAAGACAGTTCAGAATACAGACGAATGGGAGGCACTGTCCACCAAAAAGAAAGAACAAATCCGGACAGCTCTACATGGAGCTTTTATGATGGAGTACCTGCGAAAGAACAACGAACCAAGGGGCCTCATAGTTACTAATGAGCCCAGACTATTCCTTAACAATAAGGAATTCCGTACCAACTGGTCAAGGATAGCCTGGAAGTGCACTAAGGACTGGCTAGTTCTCATTATCAATACAGCTAGGGAACTAGTCGACGCACTTTTGGTGGAGATCCAACAAAATGAGAGCAGACTCAAAACCATGGTTCAAATAACAATATTCACCCGTGCCTCTGGTTCCCTCATTCCAAATTCAGTCTGGATTTTGTGGTTACACAAAATTCAATCAAAACAGCACATCTAATGAAAAGATCTTAAAATATTACCATCAAACATTTGCAAATTTACGGCATGTCTTCATATGACCACACAACAGTCATCCAACAACCAGTTAGAACCAAGATAAGTGGCACAAGCATCAGCATGAAATGTCCCAGTTTACTGTGAAATGCCTCCACAAATTCAGAATGAAATGTTCTAGCTCAATAAAATGTTTTCTCATATTTGCAGAAAGTGGTTGTTGAATCAACAAGATATTGTCTTGCCAGTCAGCTGCATCATCTACAGAGCGACTGTCACCCCTACGCGTCTGTCTAAAAAGCTTGCGACTTTGGCTCTCAGTGCACCCATAGCCATGACAGTGACAGACTGAATATATAGAACCACAAAATAAAAAAAACACAAGGCAACAGACCGTCTCCATCGATGCACCTAGGATTTGGAATAGCATCTCTGAATCCAGGATTGACCCCAAACCTGCTCCAATATAGGAAAGAGCTGAAGGAACACCTCTTAAAGTCCACTTCCACTCTTAGAACCCACCTTCCCCTGAAGTCAGTTGTTGACTATACGTTTGCCGTGGATACTTTGCTGTGCTAACTCTGCCTTTCAGTTAGCTGTGTGCTATTCAAATACTACATACATGAACTGCCCCTAAAGCGTGTGCGCACACAGAGGAGGTATTCTCACACATAGGAAGCGGGGATTATATGTGCACATTTCTGTACACAGTTGTGTTCAATTCTGCCACATCCACTATAGAAACACTTGCAGCGTGATCAAGGGCAATTCGCCTGAAACGCGTAGCTGCTGGTCTCTGTAGAGGTTGCAAATAAATTCCATCTTTGCTGACTTTTGTGGTCCGTCTCCCTCGTCTGCAAGCGTGCGCTGCTGCGGCTTGAAACGCTGTGAGAGCCGAGGAGGAGCTGAGTTTTCATATATATGAAGGGGAAATGGCACTGAAATAAATCGTTTATTTCGAAGTCCGTGGAGTGCGTGTGTTTGTTCTGGCGTCTCTTGGTGAAGCATTTTTACGAGGTCTGGTCCGACCTCGACGCACGCACCGGCTGTGAGAGAGAGCGCATTTCTTTGAAAGGACGATTTGGTGAAAAATATATGACTGCAGCCTACGTGGTCCGTGTCTTCATTTACGGCGGGAGTGTGCTGTTTGAAGAATCTGTTTGCATATATATATATATGTATATATATAAGTCTGTGCCCTTGTTTGGCCCACCGCAGTCATTCTTTGGGATCCTGGTTATATATTTTTATCTGAGGTTTTTTGTTTATAACTATTAACTATTTTATATGAATAATATTTTATTGTTATAAATTACCATTGCATTTATGCAGGAATCTTTTTCTTGAGATGGCAATAATGTTTGAAAAACAGACTTGCCGGTGCTTTGTAAACACAAAAAATACTAGTGTTTTGTCTATGTCTATTGGTCACGTGGTTTGAGCACAACTACACAGGGGTGGCATTTAAATATGGCAAATAATGTTTCTAATTTGACTTGTGACCAAGGGTATATGGTACCCGAAACGCGTCAAGTTCGAGGTTTGGGTGAAAAATAAAACACCTTGCCTCTTAACGTTGGGTCCGTGTCTAAAATAAAGTTTAAAGTAACATTATAGGTAGGTGAATCTGTCAGTGATCACATGAATGTTTTGAACTAAAAAAAACAACACATAAATTCACCAGTTATCGTTAGCGCTAACTACAACTTGCATCCCTGCCATGCACTGCTTATAACCTCATATATAATAGCACTCATGACATCATCTATGCCATCACTGATGACATCTCAAATCACATCATTGATGACATCACCTTCGGTTTTTCAGTGAATTAAAAAAAAAATTATAATGTAAAGAAATACTTAATTATCATATGTAAATGGGAATGTCCACCTGTATGGCCAGCGGGGGTTGTGCAGCCCCCCTCCTTGAGTCATTATCAGCCCCAGGAAACCCTACCACCCCACGGCCACTTTTTTCAAATAAAGGGGAGGGGGGCAGTGTGGCTCTCCTCCTCAAGCCTTGTTAGGCTCTGGGGGCCCTGTATATATTTCGGCTCTGGGGACCCTGTCCCCGGCACAATTTTCAGGGGGCATGCTCCCCCTTCCTGGGCCAATTTTGGCCCCAGAGAGCCCATCCCCCTGCAGCATTTTGAGGGGGGAGCACGTGGCTTCCCTCCTGGGCCTATTTTGGCTCCAGGGACCACATCATCTGGGGCATGTCACCATTTCGAAGGGGGAGGGAGGAGTGCGCCCACCATACCGGACGATTTCGGCTCCAGGATCTGCATCCCCCACAGCCCTGCATAAATATTAGGGGGAGGGTGCATGCGGCCTGAGGAAAAGTATTTTTGGATCAGCAATCATTCTTACCAGGACTCCATTGGTTTTTAACATTGCCATCTCGTGGCAAACACCTTCACAGGACCCACCTGGTCGTTTTTCTTTTGTACAAGGAAAATTCTAACAGCACGACAAAAATCAATTTTTGTAGGCCTGCATTTCTGCCCAGGAACTGTCACCCGCCCAACCCCCTGTTCTCTCCAGTTCATCAGAAAGCCACATGGCCCTCACCCCAAGTTAATGACTCATCTTTCCTCTCCTGCTCCCAGCCTGATAACACATCCTTGAAATCCTGATCAGGTTATCTGGACAATGGTCCGACTGCTGGCTCCTAATCAGGGTGGGTAAACAATGACTTGAAAGACCCGGCTTTGATCAGGCAGTTGAACAATCACCTGAAAGAAAGAGCCCTGATCAAAGCAGAGTGGACAATGCTCTGTCTACCAAGCCTTGACCAGGTCACCAACTACAAGCATAGAGTGGACAATGCTCTGTGTACCAGGCCTTGACCAGGTCACTAACTACAAACACCACCTGGGTCCAGCTAATCAACAACAAACACTGCCCTGAGTGAATAAGGGACTAACAGCCAAATGAATGTACTAAGAAACATATAAAAGGCATCTAAGCTACCGAGTGAAGTAGCAGCCTCCTCTGTCGTATCTTTTACTGGCTTTGGACTCTGTTCCATAGCCCGGGCTATTGAAATAAATCTGGGTTCCTCCTGCAGACGAAGGCTCCTGTGTCTCTTTTTACTACGTATCAAGGGTATGGAAGATTTGGGTGGTTCCCCCCGCCGCCGAGATCCTGTAAGTGGGTTAATCTGTTTCTTCAGGCCCCTCTCCCTGGGATGATTTCAGCCCCAGGGACCTCATCTGCCGGAGCGTGGCATTAATATTAGAGAGAGGGGGGCATGGTGTGCCATTTCTGGGCTGATTTCTCCCCAGGCGTCCCCATTGTCCAGGACTCGGCACCAGGGCATCCACCATATCCTCTTTGAGGGCTGCTGGGGACCCCCCCAGGCCCACGCAGCCCCAGCCAGCTTCCTGCATCCAGCAGGTGCTGAATTGCTCCTGCACGCAGGGAGGAGCTAATAATGCTGCTTCCTGTGGGCAGCAGAAATATTTAGATCTGCTTCCCTGCCCGCATCACTTCAGGCAGGGAAATAAGTCCACTCCCAGAAGGCTGGAGCATTTTTTAAGCTCCCGACAGCTGGCAGCACACTTGGGGTTTGCTCCCGCTTGGTAGGAGATTTAAGTGAGAGCAAACAGAGGTTTCCCTGCCTGCTGTGGGCTGCGAACGGGCTATGTCCCGGGAGTGGGCACCAAGGGACATAGCCTGTATGCGGCCCTAGGGGATGGAGTCCCAATGGCCATCTCCGGCTTGAGGAGGGGGTACCATGTGGCCCCCCTCCCCTTTTAGTTACATTTCTGCCCCCAGGGGTAGACTTCCCTGGGCCTCATGAGGCTCAGGGAGGGGGGCAGCAGCACCTCCCCATAAAAATAATTTTGTACCCAGGGTGGACTCTGGAGGGCTCTCTTGAGGCTCAGGGAGAAAAGGCTGCGTGGCCTCCTGCCCCAAAAATAATAAGATTGCCCCTCAGGGGTGTGCTCCCCAGGGCCTCTAATGGCTCTGGAAGGGGGGCCGCGTGTCCCTCCCTCTCCATATACATTTCAAGGATCAGCCCCAATGGTGGGCTCCACTGGGCCTTTTGAGGCTCGTTGAGGGGGGCCACGTGGTCCTCTCCCTGTTGTGGGCCTCCCGGGGGATCTTATGAGGCTTGGGGAGGTGGGCCACGCATCCCCTCTCCCCATACATATTAAAGGAATAAACCCCTTGGGTGGGGGCTCCCCAGAGCCGTTTCAGGCTCTGCGCAGAGCCCCCTCCCCATAAAAATTAGTGTCAGCCCAGGGGTGGCCTCTTGAGGCACGGGGAGGGCCCATAAAAATTAATGTCAGCCCCGGCTGCATGTTCCTCCTCCTCATACCTAGAAAGACTGACCCCGGGGTTGACTCCCCGGGGTCAACGATGGCTTGGGGTAGGGGGGTGCACGTTTGTTTTAGACCCTGGTGGTTGGTTCCCTGGGACCTCTGGAGAGTAGGGAAGGGGGAGCTAAGCTGCCCCCTTCCCCTTTATCTACACAGCCCAGGGTATCCTTCCCAGGGCTTATAATTATTAAATACGGTGCAGCTGCCATTTTATAGGTGTGGTCTAGGCGGCGCATGCTCTGTCTCTTCGAGACATGCTGTATCTACTCTGTGGGTTTACAGCCCGCCCATTGCTTTTAATTTGTTGCTTTGCATGTCCTTTGCAAAGGCTTGCTTCTCTGTGGTCAATGTTTGTTATATGTCCCTCCTTTTTGTGTGTCAACCCCCCCCCAGGGAACATGCTCCTTTTACTTGTAGCATTCCTCTTTTGTGCACGTAGGTTTGGTTAAGTGCACTATTTTTTCCTTTTATTTATGCCCATTTTTTTAAATGCAGGCTTTTCTTGTTCACCCAAGGCTCAGCAATGATTGCCATTGTGCTAATAAACTTACTATCCACATTTTGTTTTCATTCTGGTTTTTGCCATTGTTTTATTTTGTTTTTTATCGGCATGTGTCGGCATTGTTTTTTTGTAGGCATGGGGACAGTCAACATCAGATTCTCACCCGGTTCCCCTGTCCCAAGTCAGCAGCTGTGGATGTTATGTCACATCCTCTCTCCAAATATTTGCTAGCATAGGCATCCTCCTAAATAATCTTTCATTGTGTTTGGCTGGGAGTGGCATGTTTTTGTTATTTTACGTCTTTGTTACATCAACACAGTTTTTTCAAAGAGACAGCTGTGTAAAAGATTGTTTCACGCTCTGTGTTTCACGTTCTGCTTCTCCCGACTCCTTTAAGGGGCGACTCTACGCGCTACTGCTGTGTGCTACTGGGGGAATGGGGTGGTTAAGCTAATGGCCTTGTTAAATTAGATCTAAACATAATTGCGCGTCCCTTAAAAACGAAGAGCGTTTTTGGCAAAAGGGAACAAGGGTGGATTTTTTGTTACACTATGGTGGTTCTCTCTTCCGTGAAACTGACACAGAGAGTTCCTATGTTCAATCTATAACCAACCCATTACTGTGGGTGGTAAGGGAAAAGCAGCCTTTTCTTAATAGAGCCCTCACTCACTCTAATAGTGACATGCTTTATCATCGGGCTCACCCCCACTCCTAAAGGCCGGGTTCGGCTCAACCCTTTTTACGGCAAGCACTTTTGAAAAAGGTGTATAGGGGCGTAACTTTAAAGATAAAATACCTCACCCACTCCTAAAGACTTTTTTATTCGTGGAGTGTGAGGGAAGGTACAAACACTATAGTAGGGTATTTAGGATGTGATGGTCCTATGACCCTAAACTAGAGACCAACATGGTTCAGCCTTCTCTAGTGGCCTAGATAGTGGTCCTGGGCTTTCGTCCGGGTGAGACGTGAGGAGGTCACTTCCCACAAAGATGTGAGTGCACTATAGGTACGCAATTTGCATATGGCACATTTAATTATCTTGTAGGAACAAGTCTAATACTTGCAGCTGTTTCTTAAGAGGAATTACCCCATGTAAACAGGGTGTCAGCTCCTTAAGGGGCATGAGGGGAGGCCTTGTAGTCACACATTCATCAAAGGTCCGTCCTTGCTACAACCTACTTGTTGCTCTGAAGTGTTTTTACCTTCCCTCCCACTCCACGAATAAAGGATACTTTAGGAGTGGGTGAGGAATTTTATCTTTAAAGTTACGCCACCCTACACCTTTTTCATAAATGGTGTCTAACTTGGGTTTCAAGAAATACGGTGTGGTCGAATACTTGCTTTGCTCCCTGGCTCCCCATTAATTGGAAACACCAGCTCGTCCACTGTTTGTTTAGAGAAATTCTTTGATAAAGAGCCTGTGATAATGCGGATGATGAAGGGGAAGAATGTTTTTCTACTTTGTATTATTACTCTAGGAAGGAAATACGTTGTAAACGTTTGTTGAAGGTTTATTTGAGCCCTTTAAAAAAGGGGTGTTTTTTGTTCATCACTCGCTTGAATATTTGCACTGCAAACTGGTGTCAAACATGACCTTTAATGTCTTGTTTAGAGACCGCTTTAAACTACTCCAGCATGGTTGGCATATGCTTGTGTTATATTTACTGTTCCACAGTTGAAAACAGTTATTTTAGGATGGCAAAATAAAAAGCATTGACAAAGCCAATAAGTTGTCACTTGCCTTTTAAAGGCGAGACCTATTGGCTTTACCACTTCTTCACCCCTCGATCCCACGAGCGTCTCAAGGGGGCATGGCATTTGTTGCCTTTCTTTTTAGGTCTCTCTGAGCAAGCGCATGCGCTGCTCGGAGAGACATTTAGTATACGGGTTTTCATAGTGCTGCCACAGTCGGCCTAGCGCTTGCATTCACGTGAGCATGCACGCGCGCAGCCGCCATCTGCCTCCCTTCAAGCGTGATCTCTGCTGCGTGCGCACCACTCATGTGATTAAAGTGTTTGCACAGCCGGCTAACTCGGAGTGCCACCACTTAGGGTGCAGCCGCTTAGCCGCCCTCCTCTGGCTTTGTGCTCCTCTTCACCCTCCCGCTGTCCTCATTCTGGCCTCCACGCTCGCACTGTTCTCTCGCGCTCTCAAATCCAGGCTAAAGCGGAGTTGCCTGGCCCAAATCCCCCAGCCTTCTTGCTCTCCGGGTGTTTGTTTTCCCATGCAGAATGAAATACAGTATTGTCTGTCCTGTCTGAAGCTCTGTGAGGACTAATGGTTTTTATTCCTGAAGCAAGAGTACTACAAAGTAAGTCCGCCTTAAAGTGCATCCTCCGCCTTAGAGTGCACCCTCCGCCTTAGAGTGCACCCTCTGCCTTAGAGTGCACCCCGTCATACAGTTCCCTCTCGCCCCTTTTCCTTGCCTTGCTTTAGTTTCTCTTCCTCTGCTTGCTCTGGGATGCCTGTGCATAGCTTCCTACTTGCTTCTCGTGACTCCAGGCTTCGCGGTCTGCCTGGGGGTGATTCATAGGCGAGTCCTGGCTCTCCCCTGGGCCATCGCCGGCTCTTGGCTTTGCCTCCCTTCCTCACTGCTCTGTCATGAGATCACTGCCAGGGTTGTTATAAGAGACCGCCCGTGCTTACATGACGAGCCTGCTCCTTTCAGAATGTTAAGAACCTTTACGTCCCCTGTGTAGGGCGAGTGTAACAGCCATACAGGAGTAGGCGTGTTTACAGTGGCACGTGCTGTGCTACGGAACAGGCTCCATGCAGATGTTACACGTGTGGCCTCAGTTTCTTCTATTCTGTTCATTTTTGTTACAACTTTGAAGCAATGGTGATAAATTTTGAAACCCCCTCACCCTTCATTTACGGCAACAGAACGGTGTCAAGATTCCACCAATCACAAGAAAGCTGATGTTTCTTGCATGCTTTTTCAGATGTTAAGTATGAGTTTTCTGACATGCCTCTCTTCACCAGTGCAGAGTTCAGGTTCTACCTCACCCTTCATCTCCAGTAGCTGCTATTGGGCCCGTCATTGTCCTGTATGACTCCTATACCTAGGGCCACTGGATTAATGCACTTGTTCAGTGATTTTCGCATAGTTATAGATTTGCCATATAATCCATGATCTGCGGCATAATCTGCAGATTTTTTTTTTTCAAAACCGTTTTTATTAAGAGTTCAAGCAGAATTCAGCACAGCCCTCCACAGTCAGGAGGAGACTGTCAATGATTCACGTGTAAAAGCATGGCAGTGAACCCAGAGTTTCAAAATGACTTACCCCAACAATCCCCCCCCATCCCACCCAGCCCCAAGCAGAAAACTACCCCCCACCCCGGCCCCAACTACCCACCCCTTATCCCACCCTAACCCGGTGCACGTGATCAGCCTAGCAACATGAGAAGTACAGCAATGGCCGTGTGGGCCAACAGTCTAGGGTACAGGATCCACATCAAGAGACTGAACATCGTCAATGTCTATCGGGGGGTCAAGCATCAGGCCCCTGTAGTCCGCCCACCGCTTCCAGATTTTGTAGTGTTTGGGTGGACACCCCCGGGCTTCAAATACCGGCAGCTCCAGGCCCATAAGAAAGTCCAATCCTGCCTTCCACACACCAAGCGGGGGGGCCCGGTCGCTCTTCCAGGCCTGTGCCAAGTCCCGCTTGGCCACCACCAGACCCAACAGCAGCAGGTGTCGTTTGCAGATGTTACCCCCAACGCCTTCCAGGACATGGAGAAGGCCCAGCCTAGGGGTACGGGGCAGGTCCCAACCCAACACCTCTGACAGGCAGTCCCAAACCCCAGCCCAGAATCTAGTCAGTCTCTCACAGGACCACACGGTATGGAAAAGCGTCCCCCTTTCAGTACCACACCTCAGACACTCCGGGGCGGCTATCAGGCCCGCTCGCCACAGACGCTCCCTAGTATAATACGCCCTGTGAAGGTATTTGAATTGGATAAAATGAAGACGAATGGCTATAGCAGTACCACGGGGAGATTCAAGGGCCTCACGCCAGTCATCTTCATCCAGGGGGCCCACATCATTCTCCCAGGAGGCCTTCAACGTCGACAGGGAAGGGGAACAGTGTGTGACCAGGGAGCGATATATCTGAGAGACCTTCTTGTCACCCAGGTCCCCCATAAAGAGTTTCGCTTCAATGGGACTAAATTCAGGGAGTTGCTCTAGGCCCACCAGGCTAGGGGCAAGGGCGTGGCGGAACTGGAGGTACCGGAAGAATTGGGACTTGGGCATGTTAAATTCAGCACTAAGGTCCTGAAAGGACTTAAGCGTAGTGCCAGTAAGAACATGACCGAGAGACGAGATCCCGATCGCATCCCAGCCGCCAAACCCCGATAAGGAAGCCAACGCCGGAAGCAAGCCATTACGCCACAGCGGGGTCTCGGCCGTCAGCCTACCCCACCAACCCACACGATGCAAAGCTTGTCGCCAGATCGCGAAGACCACCTGAGTGACTCTCGGCAACAATCTCCTCCGTCTGGCCGAATACAACAAGGTGTGTAGGGAGGCGCCATCCATCAGAGAGTGCTCCAGGGCATAGGCCGGATCACTACGGTCCCCGTACCACCACTCGTTAAGCACCAGGAGGTGGGAGGCTTGATAGTAAGATAGCAGATCAGCGGACGCCAAACCGCCGCAGTAAGTAGAGAGAAAGCACGTGCGCAGCGCGACTCTAGAAGCACCCGCAGCCCACAGAAACCGACCCAGCACCGAGTTAACACTGCGGAACCACCGTGAGTCGATCCGAAATGGATGGTTCTGTAGCTGGTAGAGAAGCCGAGGCAAGGCCACCATCTTGAAGATGGCCGACCGACCATAGATGTTAAGGGGCATACGCGTCCACGTCTTGACGTCCATCTGGACCCGATCCCACACCGGCTGGACATTCCGATCCCACGCCACCGAGGCAGAAGTCGAAAGGAAAACACCCAAATATTTCACGCCATCAGCAGCCACCCGAAGGGACGCAGCCCACGGACAGCAGGCCGAGTCACCCCCCAACAACCACAGGGTCGACTTACGCGGATTAAGAAAGAGCCCCGACGCCTGACCAAACTCCTGCATCAACTCAAGGATACGGGGGCCCGTACGCTGCAAATCCGTCATGAAGAAGAGTACGTCATCCGCATACAAAGCTATGCGGTCCGAGTGGTCCGTCCCCCACACAAAGCCTCGATAAATGGCATCTCGGCGCACCCGGGCGGCCAACGGCTCCATAGCCAATGCAAATAGGTACGGGGAGAGGGGGCAACCCTGACGCGTACCCCTGGTCACAGGAAACCGAGCGGAGACCGCTCCAGAGACCCGTACCGACGCCGTGACATCTTTATAAAGCAACCTAACATAGGAGACAAAGACCGGGCCCAAGTTCAGCAGCGGCAAGAGAGCAAAAAGATAGGTCCAGCTGACCGAATCAAATGCACTATCAATATCCGCCAGCAGAAGCGCCGCCTGATCCCCGGAAGACCCGACCGCGTCAATCGCGGCCTGTGCCCGCCGAATGTTGTGTCTCGTCGCTCTGTGCGGCATGAAGCCCGCCTGATCTGGGTGGACAAGGGCCGAGATGTGAGGAAGCAGGCGGTTCGCGAGCGCTTTGGCCAGGAGCTTAGCCTCGAAGTTAATGAGGGATATAGGGCGATAGGACTCATGGCGATCGGGGGGTCTGCCAGGCTTCTGGAACACCACAATTTCGGCGTGACGCCAGTCCGGGGGGAGGCTGCCACGTTCCCTCGCTAGTTCCAGCGCTCGCCTGTAGTGGGGACCGAGCTGCAGATGAAACTTCCTATAGAATTCACTGGGGAACCCACTCGGCCCAGGCGCCTTGCCCGCATTGAGCTGACCCAGTGCGTCGCCCAATTCCTCCGCCGTCAGGGGGAGATCTAGGGCATCGCGCACCTCATCCGAGATAACATGCGAGGGGACTGCCGCAAGGTATCCCCCAATGCCGACCGGGGACATGTCCTCCCGAGAGGCATATTGACGCCCATAATAGTGCGCAAAGCTCGCCGCCAGTACCGCAGGATCCGTTATCGCTACCCCGGCGTCATCGACCAACCCCGGCAAAGTGACTGGCTGCAATGACTGCTGACAAAGCCTGTGGAGCATGGTGCAAGACTTATCGCCCCACTGGTACACCCTACTACGCGTAGCCAACCACGCCTGGCGAGCCTCGTCTAATAAGACAGAGGAGTAAGACTGCTGCGCCTGTAGGAGCAGCCGCAGTGTAATATCATCGGCTGCTGCCCTGTGTCTTGCCTCCAGCACCTCCACGTGCGCCGCAGCGGCAACAATGCCACTCCGCCGAGTCCGGCGGGCAGAAGCGCACCAGGCAATATCAACACCCCGCAGGACGGGCTTCATAGCCTCCCAGACCGTCACCGCGTCCACCCCCACCGTAAGATTGTCCTGCCAATAATGGGCAATCGCGCCACGCAAATGCTGGGAGTAGTCTGGACGCTGCAGGTGCCACGTAGACATCCGCCATCGAAATGGT